>NC_092334.1:387461250-387810000 GCF_046630445.1 Rutidosis leptorrhynchoides
CCTTCGGATATGATATAAATTTCGAAGTACTAAAGCATCCGGTACTTTGGATGGGGTTTGTTAGGCCCAATAGATCTATCTTTAGGATTCGCGTCAATTAGGGTGTCTGTTCCCTAATTCTTAGATTACCAGACTTAATAAAAAGGGGCATATTCGATTTCGATAATTCAACCATAGAATGTAGTTTCACGTACTTGTGTCTATTTTGTAAATCATTTATAAAACCTGCATGTATTCTCATCCCAAAAATATTAGATTTTAAAAGTGGGACTATAACTCACTTTCACAGATTTTTACTTCGTCGGGAAGTAAGACTTGGCCACTGGTTGATTCACGAACCTATAACAATATATACATATATATCAAAGTATGTTCAAAATATATTTACAACACTTTTAATATATTTTGATGTTTTAAGTTTATTAAGTCAGCTGTCCTCGTTAGTAACCTACAACTAGTTGTCCACAGTTAGATGTACAGAAATAAATCGATAAATATTATCTTGAATCAATCCACGACCCAGTGTATACGTATCTCAGTATTGATCACAACTCAAACTATATATATTTTGGAATCAACCTCAACCCTGTATAGCTAACTCCAACATTCACATATAGAGTGTCTATGGTTGTTCTGAAATATATATAGATGTGTCGACATGATAGGTCGAAACATTGTATACGTGTCTATGGTATCTCAAGATTACATAATATACAATACAAGTTGATTAAGTTATGGTTGGAATAGATTTGTTACCAATTTTCACGTAGCTAAAATGAGAAAAATTATCCAATCTTGTTTTACCCATAACTTCTTCATTTTAAATCCGTTTTGAGTGAATCAAATTGCTATGGTTTCATATTGAACTCTATTTTATGAATCTAAACAGAAAAGTATAGGTTTATAGTCGGAAAAATAAGTTACAAGTCGTTTTTGTAAAGGTAGTCATTTCAGTCGAAAGAACGACGTCTAGATGACCATTTTAGAAAACATACTTCCACTTTGAGTTTAATCATAATTTTTGGATATAGTTTCATGTTCATAATAAAAATCATTTTCTCAGAATAACAGCTTTAAAATCAAAGTTTATCATAGTTTTTAATTAACTAACCCAAAACAGCCCGCGGTGTTACTACAACGGCGTAAATCCGGTTTTACGGTGTTTTTCGTGTTTTCAGGTTTTAAATCATTAAGTTAGAATATCATATAGATATAGAACATGTGTTTATTTGATTTTAAAAGTCAAGTTAGAAGGATTAACTTTTGTTTGCGAACAAGTTTAGAATTAACTAAACTATGTTCTAGTGATTACAAGTTTAAACCTTCGAATAAGATAGCTTTATATGTATGAATCGAATGATGTTATGAACATCATTACTACCTTAAGTTCCTTGGATAAACCTACTGGAAAAGAGAAAAATGGATCTAGCTTCAATGGATCCTTGGATGGCTCGAAGTTCTTGAAGTAGAATCATGACACGAAAACAAGTTCAAGTAAGATCATCACTTGAAATAAGATTGTTATAGTTATAGAAATTGAACCAAAGTTTGAATATGATTATTACCTTGTATTAGAATGATAACCTACTGTAAGAAACAAAGATTTCTTGAGGTTGGATGATCACCTTACAAGATTGGAAGTGAGCTAGCAAACTTGAAAGTATTCTTGATTTTATGAAACTAGAACTTTTGGAATTTATGAAGAACACTTAGAACTTGAAGATAGAACTTGAGAGAGATCAATTAGATGAATAAAATTGAAGAATTAAAGTGTTTGTAGGTGTTTTTGGTCGTTGGTGTATGGATTAGATATAAAGGATATGTAATTTTGTTTTCATGTAAATAAGTCATGAATGATTACTCATATTTTTGTAATTTTATGAGATATTTCATGCTAGTTGCCAAATGATGGTTCCCACATGTGTTAGGTGACTCACATGGGCTGCTAAGAGCTGATCATTAGAGTGTATATACCAATAGTACATACATCTAAAAGCTGTGTATTGTACGAGTACGAATACGGGTGCATACGAGTAGAATTGTTGATGAAACTGAACGAGGATGTAATTGTAAGCATTTTTGTTAAGTAGAAGTATTTTGATAAGTGTATTGAAATCTTTCAAAAGTGTATAAATACATATTAAAACACTACATGTATATACATTTTAACTGAGTCGTTAAGTCATCGTTAGTCGTTACATGTAAGTGTTGTTTTGAAACCTTTAGGTTAACGATCTTGTTAAATGTTGTTAACCCAATGTTTATAATATCAAATGAGATTTTAAATTATTATATTATCATGATATTATCATGTATGAATATCTCTTAATATGATATATATATACATTAAATGTCTTTACAACGATAATCGTTACATATATGTCTCGTTTAAAAATCATTAAGTTAGTAGTCTTGTTTTTACATATGTAGTTCATTGTTAATATACTTAATGATATGTTTACTTATCATAGTATCATGTTAACTATATATATATCCATATATATGTCATCATATAGTTTTTACAAGTTTTAACGTTCGTGAATCACCGGTCAACTTGGGTGGTCAATTGTCTATATGAAACATATTTCAATTAATCAAGTCTTAACAAGTTTGATTGCTTAACATGTTAGAAACATTTAATCATGTAAATATCAATCTCAATTAATATATATAAACATGGAAAAGTTCGGGTCACTACAGTACCTACCCGTTAAATAAATTTCGTCCCGAAATTTTAAGCTGTTGAAGGTGTTGACGAATCTTCTGGAAATAGATGCGGGTATTTCTTCTTCATCTGATCTTCACGCTCCCAGGTGAACTCGGGTTCTCTATGAGCATTCCATCGAACCTTAACAATTGGTATCTTGTTTTGCTTAAGTCTTTTAACCTCACGATCCATTATTTCGACGGGTTCTTCGATGAATTGAAGTTTTTCGTTGATTTGGATTTCATCTAACGGAATAGTGAGATCTTCTTTAGCAAAACATTTCTTTAAATTCGAGACGTGGAAAGTGTTATGTACAGCTGCGAGTTGTTGAGGTAACTCTAGTCGGTAAGCTACTGGTCCGATACGATCAATAATCTTGAATGGTCCAATATACCTTGGATTTAATTTCCCTCGTTTACCAAATCGAACAACGCCTTTCCAAGGTGCAACTTTAAGCATGACCATCTCTCCAATTTCAAATTCTATATCTTTTCTTTTAATGTCAGCGTAGCTCTTTTGTCGACTTTGGGCGGTTTTCAACCGTTGTTGAATTTGGATGATCTTCTCGGTAGTTTCTTGTATAATCTCCGGACCCGTAATCTGTCTATCCCCCACTTCACTCCAACAAATCGGAGACCTGCACTTTCTACCATAAAGTGCTTCAAACGGCGCCATCTCAATGCTTGAATGGTAGCTGTTGTTGTAGGAAAATTCTGCTAACGGTAGATGTCGATCCCAACTGTTTTCGAAATCAATAACACATGCTTGTAGCATGTCTTCAAGCGTTTGTATCGTCCTTTCGCTCTGCCCATCAGTTTGTGGATGATAAGCAGTACTCATGTCTAGACGAGTTCCTAATGCTTGCTGTAATGTCTGCCAGAATCTTGAAATAAATCTGCCATCCCTATCAGAGATAATAGAGATTGGTATTCCATGTCTGGAGATGACTTCCTTCAAATACATTCGTGCTAACTTCTCCATCTTATCATCTTCTCTTATTGGCAGGAAGTGTGCTGATTTGGTGAGACGATCAACTATTACCCAAATAGTATCAAAACCACTTGCAGTCCTTGGCAATTTAGTGATGAAATCCATGGTAATATTTTCCCATTTCCATTCCGGGATTTCGGGTTGTTGAAGTAGACCTGATGGTTTCTGATGCTCAGCTTTGACCTTAGAACACGTCAAACATTCTCCTACGTATTTAGCAACATCGGCTTTCATACCCGGCCACCAAAAATGTTTCTTGAGATCCTTGTACATCTTCCCCGTTCCAGGATGTATTGAGTATCTGGTTTTATGAGCTTCTCTAAGTACCATTTCTCTCATATCTCCAAATTTTGGTACCCAAATCCTTTCAGCCCTATACCGGGTTCCGTCTTCCCGAATATTAAGATGCTTCTCCGATCCTTTAGGTATTTCATCCTTTAAATTTCACTCTTTTAAAACTCCTTGTTGCGCCTCCTTTATTTGAGTAGTAAGGTTATTATGAATCATTATATTCATAGATTTTACTCGAATGGGTTCTCTGTCCTTCCTGCTCAAGGCATCGGCTACCACATTTACCTTCCCCGGGTGGTAACGAATCTCAAAGTCGTAATCATTCAATAATTCAATCCACCTACGCTGCCTCATATTCAGTTGTTTCTGATTAAATATGTGTTGAAGACTTTTGTGGTCGGTATATATAATACTTTTGACCCCATATAAGTAGTGCCTCCAAGTCTTTAATGCAAAAACAACCGCGCCTAATTCCAAATCATGCGTCGTATAATTTTGTTCGTGAATCTTCAATTGTCTAGACGCATAAGCAATCACCTTCGTTCGTTGCATTAATACACAACCGAGACCTTGCTTTGATGCGTCACAATAAATCACAAAATCATCATTCCCTTCAGGCAATGACAATATAGGTGCCGTAGTTAGCTTTTTCTTCAATAACTGAAACGCTTTCTCTTGTTCATCATTCCATTCAAATTTCTTCCCTTTATGCGTTAATGCAGTCAAGGGTTTTGCTATTCTGGAAAAGTCTTGGATAAACCTTCTGTAGTAACCAGCTAGTCCTAAAAACTGGCATATGTGTTTCGGAGTTTTCGGGGTTTCCCACTTTTCAACAGTTTCTATCTTTGCCGGATCCACCTTAATACCTTCTTTGTTCACTATGTGACAGAGGAATTGAACTTCTTCCAACCAAAATGCACACTTTGAAAACTTAGCGTATAATTCTTCCTTCCTCAATACTTCTAACACCTTTCTCAAATGTTCACCGTGTTCTTGGTCATTCTTTGAGTAAATAAGTATGTCATCAATGAAAACAATGACAAACTTGTCAAGGTATGGTCCACACACTCGGTTCATAAGGTCCATGAACACAGCTGGTGCATTAGTTAAACCAAACGGCATGACCATAAACTCGTAATGACCGTAACGTGTTCTGAAAGCAGTCTTTGGAATATCATCTTCTTTCACCCGCATTTGATGATACCCGGAACGTAAGTCAATCTTTGAATAAACAGACGAGCCTTGTAGTTGATCAAATAAGTCATCGATTCTCGGTAGTGGGTAGCGGTTCTTGATGGTAAGTTTGTTCAACTCTCGGTAGTTGATACACAACCTGAATGTACCATCTTTCTTCTTGACAAACAAAACAGGAGCTCCCCACGGTGATGTGCTTGGTCGAATGAAACCACGCTCTAAAAGTTCTTGTAATTGGCTTTGTAGTTCTTTCATCTCGCTGGGTGCGAGTCTGTAAGGAGCACGAGCTATTGGTGCAGCTCCTGGTACAAGATCTATTTGAAATTCAACGGATCGATGTGGGGGTAATCCCGGTAATTCTTTCGAAAATACATCAGGAAATTCTTTTGCGACGGGAACATCATTGATGCTCTTTTCTTCAGTTTGTACTTTCTCGACGTGTGCTAGAACAGCATAGCAACCTTTTCTTATTAGTTTTTGTGCCTTCAAATTACTAATAAGATGTAGCTTCGTGTTGCCCTTTTCTCCGTACACCATTAAGGGTTTTCCTTTTTCTCGTATAATGCGAATTGCATTTTTGTAACAAACGATCTCTGCTTTCACTTCTTTCAACCAGTCCATACCGATTATCACATCAAAACTCCCTAACTCTACTGGTATCAAATCAATCTTAAATGTTTCGCTAACCAGTTTAATTTCTCGATTCCGACATATATTATCTGCTGAAATTAATTTACCATTTGCTAATTCGAGTAAAAATTTACTATCCAAAGGCGTCAATGGACAACTTAATTTAGCACAAAAATCTCTACTCATATAGCTTCTATTCGCACCCGAATCAAATAAAACGTAAGCAGATTTATTGTCAATAAGAAACGTACCCATAACAAGCTCCGGGTCTTCCTGTGCCTCTGCCGCATTAATATTGAAAACTCTTCCGCGGCCTTGTCCATTCGTGTTCTCATGGTTCGGGAAATTTCTAATAATGTGGCCCGGTTTTCCACATTTATAACAAACTACATTGGCATAACTTGCTCCGACACTACTTGCTCCGCCATTACTCGTTCCGACACCATTTGTTCCTTTCGTTCTATTAACCTCTGGTCCGTAAACCTCACACTTCACCGCGCTATGACCATTTCTTTTACACTTGTTGCAAAATTTGGTGCAGAACCCCGAGTGATACTTTTCACATCTTTGGCATAGCTGCTTCTGATTGTTGTTGTTGTTGTTGTTGCGGTTATTATTGTTGTTGGGATGATTATTGTAGTTGCTGTTGTTGTTGTTGTTGTTGTTGGGCCGTTTGTTGTAGTTGCGATTGATGTTGCGATTGTTGGGATAATTGTTGCGATTATTGTTGTAATTGCTGTTGTTGTTGTATTGGTGATTCTTATCACCGTTTTCCTCCCACTTTCTTTTGACTTGCTTCACATTGGCCTCTTCAGCAGTCTGTTCTTTAATTCTTTCTTCAATCTGGTTCACTAGTTTGTGAGCCATTCTACATGCCTGTTGTATGGAGGCGGGCTCGTGTGAACTTATATCTTCTTGGATTCTTTCCGGTAATCCTTTCACAAACGCGTCGATCTTCTCTTCCTCATATTCAAACGCTCCCGGACACAATAGGCATAATTCTGTGAATCGTCTTTCGTACGTGGTAATATCAAATCCTTGGGTTCGTAACCCTCTAAGTTCTTTCTTGAGCTTATTGACCTCAGTTCTGGGACGGTACTTCTCGTTCATTAAGTGCTTGAATGCTGACCACGGTAGTGCGTAAGCATCATCTTGTCCCACTTGCTCTAGATAGGTATTCCACCATGTTAACGCAGAACCTGTGAAGGTATGCGTAGCGTACTTCACTTTGTCCTCTTCAGTACACTTACTTATGGCAAACACTGATTCGACCTTCTCGGTCCACCGTTTCAATCCGATCGGTCCTTCGGTTCCATCAAATTCCAAAGGTTTGCAGGCAGTGAATTCTTTGTAGGTGCATCCTACACGATTTCCTGTACTGCTAGATCCAAGGTTATTGTTGGTATGTAGCGCAGCCTGTACTGCGGCTATGTTTGAAGCTAGAAAAGTACGGAATTCCTCTTCATTCATATTCACGGTGTGTCGAGTAGTCGGTGCCATTTCCTTCAAAATAGTCAAATGGAACAAGTTAATCATACAGAATATTAAGAGTAGTTAATAGTATTTCGTAGCATAATATGAACTCATTTATAAAAGCTTTTTCTTCATATTAGCGTTTTATAAGTTTAAATTCGGGTAGTACCTACCCGTTAAGTTCATACTTAGTAGCTAATATACAATTCAACTACTACAATTCTATATGAAAAACTGATTATAATAATATTTCGCGTTCAAACTTTTACACAATATTTTACAAACTTACAATACCGCTTATTTTACATATAGCATGAAATATAGCACACAATAAATTTGATACAAGATGGTTGTGAAGATAATTCTAGCTAGTACACAAGTCGTTCAGCAAAGGCAATAAAGACACGTAATTCATACGTCCAGAAACAAGTCATGCATTCTGGTTTTACTAGGATTACTTCCCATCCTTGGTCTTGTGGAACATAACCGTTATGGCCATTGATAAGACAGCGTGTTGTAACGTCGTCAAAGGGACGAGGGTTACGTAATGTCCAACAGTCCCGTAACAATCTAAAAACCTCATTTCTTACCCCAATTACCGACTCCGTCACTTGTGGGAACGTTTTGTTTAATAGTTGTAGCCCGATGTTCTTGTTCTCACTTTGGTGAGAAGCGAACATTACTAATCCGTAAGCATAACATGCTTCTTTATGTTGCATGTTAGCCGCTTTTTCTAAATCATGAAGTCCAATATTCGGATATATTGAGTCAAAATAATTTCTTAACCCATTGCGTAAAATAGCATTTGGGTTCCCCGCAATATATGCGTCAAAGTAAACACATCGTAACTTATGGATTTCCCAATGTGATATCCCCCATCTTTCAAACGAAAGTCTCTTATAAACCAAGACATTCTTGGAACGTTCTTCGAATGTCTTACAAACTGATCTCGCCTTAAATAGTTGTGCCGAGGAATTCTGGCCGACTCTAGACAAGATTTCATCAATCATGTCTCCGGGTAGGTCTCTTAAAATATTGGGTTGTCTATCCATTTTGTGTTTTTAAACTGTAAAATAGACAAGAGTTAGATTCATAAAAAAAAATAATTATTAATACAAGCAATTTTTACATATATCATAAAGCATAAGAACACTATATTACATATATTACACCACACGAATACAACTATCTTATTCCGACTCGCTCGTTTCTTCTTCTTCTTCGGTTTTGGTTCGTTTTGCCAAGTTTCTATGGATATATGATGTTCCCCTAATACGAGCCGTCGTTGTCCACATTGGTTTAGAAAAACCTGGTGGTTTAGAGGTTCCCGGGTCATTGTTACAACTTAAGGACTTCGGGCGTTGACGATACATATAAAGTTCATCGGGGTTGGAATTAGATTTCTCTATTTTTATGCCCTTTCCCTTATTATTTTCTTTTGCCTTTTTAAATTCAGTTGGGGTAATTTCTATAACATCATCGGAATTCTCGTCGGAATCCGATTCATCGGAGAATTGGTAATCCTCCCAATATTTTGCTTCCTTGGCGGAAACACCATTGACCATAATTAACCTTGGTCGGTTGGTTGAGGATTTTCTTTTACTTAACCGTTTTATTATTTCCCCCACCGGTTCTATTTCTTCATCCGGTTCCGATTCTTCTTCCGGTTCCGATTCTTCTTCCGGTTCTGACTCTTCTTCCGGTTCCTCTTCGGGAACTTGTGAATCAGTCCACGAATCATTCCAATTTACATTTGACTCTTCATTATTATTAGGTGAGTCAATGGGACTTGTTCTAGAGGTAGACATCTATCACATAATATCAAACGCGTTAAGAGATTAATATATCACATAATATTCACATGTTAAAAATATATAGTTTCCAACAAAATTTGTTAAGCAATCATTTTTCAAGTAAACACGGTCGAAGTCCAGACTCACTAATGCATCCTAACAAACTCGATAAGACACACTAATGAAAAATTCTGGTTCTCTAAGACCAACGCTCGGATACCAACTGAAATGTCCCGTTCTTATTGATTAAAAACGTTCCATATTAATTGATTTCGTTGCGAGGTTTTGACCTCTATATGAGACGTTTTTCAAAGACTGCATTCATTTTAAAACAAACCATAACCTTTATTTCATCAATAAAGGTTTAAAAAGCTTTACGTTGATTATCAAAGAATGATAATCTAAAATATCCTGTTTACACACGACCATTACATAATGGTTTACAATACAAATATGTTACAACAAAATAAGTTTCTTGAATGCAGTTTTTACACAATATCATACAAGCATGGACTCCAAATCTCATCCTTATTTAAGTATGCGACAGCGGAAGCTCTTAATAATCACCTGAGAAAAAACATGCTTTAAACGTCAACAAAAATGTTGGTGAGTTATAGGTTTAACCTATATATATCAAATCGTAACAATAGACCACAAGATTTCATATTTCAATACACATCCCATACATAGAGATAAAAATCATTCATATGGTGAACACCTGGTAACCGACATTAACAAGATGCATATATAAGAATATCCCCATCATTCCGGGACACCCTTCGGATATGATATAAATTTCGAAGTACTAAAGCATCCGGTACTTTGGATGGGGTTTGTTAGGCCCAATAGATCTATCTTTAGGATTCGCGTCAATTAGGGTGTCTGTTCCCTAATTCTTAGATTACCAGACTTAATAAAAAGGGGCATATTCGATTTCGATAATTCAACCATAGAATGTAGTTTCACGTACTTGTGTCTATTTTGTAAATCATTTATAAAACCTGCATGTATTCTCATCCCAAAAATATTAGATTTTAAAAGTGGGACTATAACTCACTTTCACAGATTTTTACTTCGTCGGGAAGTAAGACTTGGCCACTGGTTGATTCACGAACCTATAACAATATATACATATATATCAAAGTATGTTCAAAATATATTTACAACACTTTTAATATATTTTGATGTTTTAAGTTTATTAAGTCAGCTGTCCTCGTTAGTAACCTACAACTAGTTGTCCACAGTTAGATGTACAGAAATAAATCGATAAATATTATCTTGAATCAATCCACGACCCAGTGTATACGTATCTCAGTATTGATCACAACTCAAACTATATATATTTTGGAATCAACCTCAACCCTGTATAGCTAACTCCAACATTCACATATAGAGTGTCTATGGTTGTTCTGAAATATATATAGATGTGTCGACATGATAGGTCGAAACATTGTATACGTGTCTATGGTATCTCAAGATTACATAATATACAATACAAGTTGATTAAGTTATGGTTGGAATAGATTTGTTACCAATTTTCACGTAGCTAAAATGAGAAAAATTATCCAATCTTGTTTTACCCATAACTTCTTCATTTTAAATCCGTTTTGAGTGAATCAAATTGCTATGGTTTCATATTGAACTCTATTTTATGAATCTAAACAGAAAAGTATAGGTTTATAGTCGGAAAAATAAGTTACAAGTCGTTTTTGTAAAGGTAGTCATTTCAGTCGAAAGAACGACGTCTAGATGACCATTTTAGAAAACATACTTCCACTTTGAGTTTAATCATAATTTTTGGATATAGTTTCATGTTCATAATAAAAATCATTTTCTCAGAATAACAGCTTTAAAATCAAAGTTTATCATAGTTTTTAATTAACTAACCCAAAACAGCCCGCGGTGTTACTACGACGGCGTAAATCCGGTTTTACGGTGTTTTTCGTGTTTCCAGGTTTTAAATCATTAAGTTAGAATATCATATAGATATAGAACATGTGTTTATTTGATTTTAAAAGTCAAGTTAGAAGGATTAACTTTTGTTTGCGAACAAGTTTAGAATTAACTAAACTATGTTCTAGTGATTACAAGTTTAAACCTTCGAATAAGATAGCTTTATATGTATGAATCGAATGATGTTATGAACATCATTACTACCTTAAGTTCCTTGGATAAACCTACTGGAAAAGAGAAAAATGGATCTAGCTTCAATGGATCCTTGGATGGCTCGAAGTTCTTGAAGCAGAATCATGACACGAAAACAAGTTCAAGTAAGATCATCACTTGAAATAAGATTGTTATAGTTATAGAAATTGAACCAAAGTTTGAATATGATTATTACCTTGTATTAGAATGATAACCTACTGTAAGAAACAAAGATTTCTTGAGGTTGGATGATCACCTTACAAGATTGGAAGTGAGCTAGCAAACTTGAAAGTATTCTTGATTTTATGAAACTAGAACTTTTGGAATTTATGAAGAACACTTAGAACTTGAAGATAGAACTTGAGAGAGATCAATTAGATGAATAAAATTGAAGAATTAAAGTGTTTGTAGGTGTTTTTGGTCGTTGGTGTATGGATTAGATATAAAGGATATGTAATTTTGTTTTCATGTAAATAAGTCATGAATGATTACTCATATTTTTGTAATTTTATGAGATATTTCATGCTAGTTGCCAAATGATGGTTCCCACATGTGTTAGGTGACTCACATGGGCTGCTAAGAGCTGATCATTAGAGTGTATATACCAATAGTACATACATCTAAAAGCTGTGTATTGTACGAGTACGAATACGGGTGCATACGAGTAGAATTGTTGATGAAACTGAACGAGGATGTAATTGTAAGCATTTTTGTTAAGTAGAAGTATTTTGATAAGTGTATTGAAGTCTTTCAAAAGTGTATAAATACATATTAAAACACTACATGTATATACATTTTAACTGAGTCGTTAAGTCATCGTTAGTCGTTACATGTAAGTGTTGTTTTGAAACCTTTAGGTTAACGATCTTGTTAAATGTTGTTAACCCAATGTTTATAATATCAAATGAGATTTTAAATTATTATATTATCATGATATTATCATGTATGAATATCTCTTAATATGATATATATACATTAAATGTCTTTACAATGATAATCGTTACATATATGTCTCGTTTAAAAATCATTAAGTTAGTAGTCTTGTTTTTACATATGTAGTTCATTGTTAATATACTTAATGATATGTTTACTTATCATAGTATCATGTTAACTATATATATATCCATATATATGTCATCATATAGTTTTTACAAGTTTTAACGTTCGTGAATCACCGGTCAACTTGGGTGGTCAATTGTCTATATGAAACATATTTCAATTAATCAAGTCTTAACAAGTTTGATTGCTTAACATGTTAGAAACATTTAATCATGTAAATATCAATCTCAATTAATATATATAAACATGGAAAAGTTCGGGTCACTACAATGGGGGTTGGGTACTTTAACTAATTTAAGTGTGGGTGAAATATTTAGTGAAGAAAAAATCAACAAATGTCGAGTATCGGGGCATTGATATGGAAAGCGGCGACATGGATATGTGGGTACCTCATATGGAGTAACCGAAATCAAAATGTTTTTAAAAACAAAAATTAGAACACTTCGGTCGCGCTCAATGAGATTCAAATAAAGAATTATGAATGGATCGCTAAGAGATGCAAATCGAAAAAATTTGAGTGGCATACTTGATTAGTTAGTCCGCATATTTATTTACAATAGCATTGTCTACATTTTGTTACTATCTTAGCAACCGAAAATGTAGTTTACACTGTGCGAAATTGTGTTTGTACTATAACTTTGAGTTTGGGCTGCTCTGCAAGTTTCGCAGTAAGGCCTATGTTTATTGTGCTCTTCTAATATATATATATATATATATATATATATATATATATATATATATATATATATATATATATATATATATATATATATATATATATATATATATATATATAGTGGTAGGATTAATGGGAAAGTAACCAATTAGAGGGAAGCGGGGGAAGCAAATCTTTTTTTTTTTTTTAAAAAAAAAAAAACTTTGTTCACGAACATTATAGATTTGATGAAAATATGAACATTTAAAAAAGACACTTTGTGATAAATGTTTTTATTTTGGCCGAAAAACGCTCGAAGAAATAATATATAACAATTTTCGTGTTTTTCGAGCGTATTTTGAGAGTTTAAAAATTAGGGTTTAGATATTAGGATTTAGAAATTTATGGTTTAGATTTCGGGTTTAGATTTAGGATTTAGATTGAGTTTTTACACGAACGGTTTAGAGTTTAGGGTTTAGGGTTTAGTCCAAAACCTAAACCCTAAACTCTAAATTGAGCTAAATTTTGACAAAAAGTACTTCACAAAACATGGAAAAAAACGTTCGAAGATTAACATTCTTCACGATCAATATTATCTTGAATGTTATTTTTGTCGATCGTTTTTCCGCCTAAATAATAACATTCATCACGAAGTGTCTTTTTTAAATGTTCATATTTTCGTGTGATCTTGATGCCTGAAAAAAATTCAAAAAAAAAAAAAGAAAAAAAAATTTGCTTCCCCCCGTTTTCCCTCAATTGATTATTTCTCTATTGATCCTACCCCTATATATATATATATATATATATATATATATATATATATATATATATATATATATATATATATATATATATATATATATATATATATATATATATCACTATTCTGCCTTTAAAAAAAAATACTCATAAACATATATAAATTAAATAATAAATTAAGTTTGTGTTCGTTTTTGTTGTTACATATTTTTTGTCTTATGGTGTTTTTTAGTGACATCTTATTGGAGCTTATCAAAATTTAATCGTATAATTTCTATAAACTTTAAATCATATTTTATTTTCGACTTGCAATAAAAAGTAAAACTTACCGAATTCATAAGATCTAAAAAAATTAAACTCACGCAACAAACTTCTCAAAAAATAAGCTCAGTTTCATGTATGAGATTATCATGTTATCCTTTACCCTTAAATTTATATGATTGATATTCTAATTATGGTTGTACATATGATAATTGTGTCTTTTTATGTAATTTTATATTTTCTACTTCCAGGTCTATCTAATCTACCAAACACATATGGAAGAAAAAAATGTCAAAACTTCAAAAACAAGCTACAGTTCCGGTCGTAAGCTTCAGCTCCTGCTAAGTTCATCCAAATACACTCTTAGTGTATATAACTATATATTAAACAAGGAAATTGTTTATTTTATAAAACAAGTTTAATAAATTATTATATATATATATATATATATATATATATATATATATATATATATATATATATATATATATATATATATATTATTTAAATGCAAAAATTTATATATATTTTTCTAATTTTTAGACAAAACATGAAGAATTTCCCATATATAAGCAAGATTGAAAAAGACGCAAAACGGGGTCGAGACGGTCAGGACCTTAAACTTCAAGACGGGGTAGATATGGTCGAGACGGACGTTGATTGACGAGGTATATATATATATATATATATATATATATATATATATATATATATATATATATATACACACATACATATATATACATACATATACACACACACACACATACACACACACACACATTTTTGAAGACAAAAAACCTTCATTAACCAGTTTATGTATATAATCGCTATTATCGTTAAAATAATACAAAAAAAAAAAACACTAAATCACATCAATTTGATCGATTTGACCGATTTTAGCCTAATTTTTAACTTTTCACCGGCGTTGACTAGGGATGACAATGGATCGGATATGGATCGTGTGAGGCCGTATCCATATCCATATCCATTTATTTTTTTTTTAGTTTTCATCCATCCATATCCATATCCGTCGGGTGAAGCGGGTTAATGGATAATTATCCATATCCGTTTAAATTTATCTTATTTTTAACAATTATAAGCGGTGGTTCATTATATACGATCAAAAGTAATATTTTTTAATAGTTTATGCGACCGAAAGTCACATTTTTACTAATCTATATAACAAATATTTTCAATAAATAGCTTATTAAATGTGTAAAGATATCGACATGTAAGTTGCTTACTTTTAATTACATGAAATCACATTTAAACCACCAAAGTACGATAAATACATTTAAATTAAACAAAACAAAATATATGAATAAAGTTATATTTTTAGAGAAAATATAACGAAAGATGAATATGAAAATAATTAATGAAATATCACTACATAAATGATACTGATTTGAGTGATAAATTTATATATTTAGTTATTTCGGGTAGAAGCGGGTTCATCCATGGATGAAATTTTTTCGTCCATATCCATTTAAATCGTCCATATCCACGAATAATCGGGTGGATCGGATGGATATCCACTGAATCGGGTATCCATTGCCATCCCTAGCGTTGACCAGACCTTTCCTACATTTGACCCGACTTTTGACCTTTGACCGACTTATTAGAGGACGGGGCGAGGTCAAGACGGGTTAGTCACCAAATCGTCGTAACGGTGTCACAACGGATGCAACGGACGTCGTTTAGAACACTAGATACAGGTATCTTTTTGTATGATCTTTTTGAAGTAATATACGTGTGTACGTAGTTTAAAGCTTTTTGATTATTATATTGATTTGTTTAGATTATCTTTTACTTTTGTCGAGTTAAAATATATACATTCACTTAAAAAAAAAATTCCATATTGCTTCATATATATATATAAAATTAAGAGTAAGATTGTATATGAATAAAATAACGAACGGCTAATTGAAAAAATAGTTTATTTTTCGTATGTAAGTTTTAGAAAGAAAAAAAAAATAGAGTACCTTTTTTATTCCGTACGCACCATTTACCACACGAATATACTTCTCCCATCTCCCTAAAACATGCACCTCATGGTTTCTCTTTAAATATAAAAGACTAGGAAGTGGCCGTTGGCCCACTTCGTTGGGCCAGAAAATTTGAACTTACTAAACAAAGTTTGGAAAAAGGGAAAAAAATTACTGTAGCGGTACTGTAGCGGTACTGTAGCGGTACTGTAGCAAACGAAGTTTGAAACAAGTTACTGTTGCGGGTATTGTAGCAGGTACTGTAGCGGGTACTGTTCGTTCGTGCCGGCTGTTATATATATTGTAAATTAATTAATTAATAGTTTTAATATTAAATATTAAATATTAATTAAGAATTATGAATTAGTTGTTGTCGCTTCAAAGCAAAAATATTAAGATTCCTTCATTTTAAGATAATTTCTATATGTACTAATACAGAGGAATATTCATTTGAATCCATAAATTAAGTTGAGATCCAAGAGACTAATGAGAACGTGCCATGTGTCGCAAAAATCACATGTGATTAAAAAATAAAAATAAAAATTTCCGAATTTAAAAAAAAAAAAAAGATTTTCAAATTTTTTTATACAATCACATGTGATTTACCTGCACAATCACATGTGATTGAATTGTACAATCACATGTGATTGGATTGTACAATCACATGTGATTGGGTTGTACATGCATAATCACATGTGATTGGGTTTACAATCACATGTGATTGACATGCAGAATCAATCACATGTGATTGTAAAAAAAAAAAATTTCGAAAAAAAAGTTTTCAATTTTTTTTTTTCCAATCACATGTGATTTTCGCGTCACATGCCGCGCTCTCATTGGTTCCTTAGATTTCAAGCAAATTAATGGATGCAAGGGATTACAACTTACTAATAGACAAAACAGTGTTTCACTATTCACCAATAGTAACCAGGAGTATTTTTGTTATTTCACCTTTTTTTTTGTCCCCAACGATAATATAAGCAACTTTCGTAAAAGAATCAACACTTCAATGTTACCAAAAGATGTCGAAAAAAATTCTTTTTTATAAAAAAATCAACTAACTTTTTTTTTTCTCTCTTTTTTTCCTCAGCGATAAAAGAGGCAACTTTCATAAAATGAACAACCTTTCAATGCTACCAAAAGATGTCGAAAAACATTTTTTATTTCTATATATACTAACAGACAAAACACTGTTTCACTATTAACCAATAGTAACCAGGGGTATTTTCGTCATTTCACCTTTTTTTTGGTCCCCAACAATAAAATAAGCAACTTTCGTAAAAGAACCAACCCTTCAATGTTACCAAAAGATGTCAAAAAAATTCTTTTTTTACGAAAAAATCAACTAACTTTTTTCTCTCTCTTTTCTTCCTCAGCGATAAAAGAGGCAACTTTCATAAAATGAACAACCCTTCAATGCTACCAAAAGATGTCGAAAAACATTTTTTTTACAAAATAGATCAACTAACTTTAAAAAAAAGAAGCTAAAAGAAGCAACTTTCACAAAAGAAACAACCCTTCAATGTTAGATGTCGAAAAAAATTCTTCTTTACAAAATAGATCAAGACTTTTTTTTTTATTCGCATTTAAAACGGAGCCCCCGGCGCGAAGCGAGGGATCCACAACTAGTTATTAACTATTGTATCAATTATCAATCTCTCAATTATAATTATTTAAAAATCATTTTTTAATTATTTTTAGCGATTACGTTATTATTTTTTGAACGGCAATTTTTTTGGCATCAATAGATCATTTTTTCAACGACCCTCATCATTTGCACGTAACACACACGTTCGGACGGAAACCCAAACCCGATCGACGGTACCCGGGAACACATCCATTCGGGCAGTGATTCCGGGTGGGGGTCCGTGAACGAATCCGGTAAAACCTTCCTATATGATCAATATATCACCATTATTGGCGTTCAATTAGTTTAGAGAAAATCATGTCATCCCTAAGGATCGAACCCATGACCTCTCCCTATCCCATGACACAAAGTACATGAGGAGAACCATTGGGCTATGCCCGCAAGTTCAATTATTTACAAGACTAATTTTGTCATGAGACACCTCGACTCCTTCGTCTTAAGTAAAGTTCGGTTGACTTTGTTGATTCAGAACTTTAGCCGAGTTGATGAGCTGATCATTTGTTGTTAGAGGTTCAAGAATCAAGAGGAAGAAGATAAGTGGAACTGGCGTTTAATGGTGTTTTATACGAAAATACGATCAACGGTGGATAATACTTTATCAATGCTCTGAAATCCACACTTAAACGCTAATTATTTTATTAAATATACATACACAAGCAGATACGTATGTATGCATATTTGGATACTGACGTGGTATTATTATTATTATTATTATTATTATTATTATTATTATTATTATTATTATTATTATTATTATTATTATTATTATTATACAGTAAATTAATGTATTAGTATTAGGATTTGGTTAACTTGATTCTCATAACTCATTTTTATGAGATTTGGTATTGTTATTATTGTTGTTGGTTAACTTGATATGTTAAGGAGTATTAAATGAACTTAAAGTTTTAAACTAAAACTAAATTCTTGTTTATTATAATTTGTAATATAATTTTTCGTTTATAGTTATATGTTAATTATTATTTTGAATATTTGTGGAATTTTACTTTAAATTTAGCGTGCATTTGATAAAACAAATTGATTAAGCGTTGAATGGTTTTAATTTAAATGATTTAAGAGTTCTTGTCGAATTTGTTCTGAACGATAATAACATATTTGATAATCATTCTAATGAACATTTTGATAAGTTTTCTAAAAATAATTTAAGGATGATATTAAAGAAATAGGAGTGTTGAATGATCAAAAGGGCATTTCAACTCTAAATGACTCAACACATATTGTTGAATAGTTCACCATCATTTGTTATTCAAATGTCAACGACAAATGCAAAGAATACTAGTTTAATTAAAAGGCAATCAAGCTCATCCTTAAATAAAGAAAAAAGGTGTGTTCGGACCAACTAGTAGGAGCTGGAATCTTATTGCTAAAGATGGAGGCTTGAGCTTAATTTTTAAGCAGTAAGCTGAAGCTTATTTTTTTGGTAGAGTAGATAAATCTAGAGCTTATAGTTGTAAATTGACTTAAAAATACTCAATAGAAAATCTAAAACAAATGATAAAGGGTTATTTTAGAAATTTCTATTATCATAAGCTTTACTTTTCTTGTAGAAGCTAATTTTTGAAACTTACAAATCTTGAGCTAATTTTTTTCTATAAGCTCTAGTTCTCATTGTCTGTCAAATAAAGCTTATTACTTATAGTTTATTAAAGTTATAAGTTCTTATAAGCTCTTAAAAGCTAGTCACTCAAACAAACCCAAAGAGTAGTTCTTCAAGTCTTCTAATTCTCTTTAATAATTATTTGTTTTGGTCATTTCAATATATATATATATATATATATATATATATATATATATATATATATATATATATATATATATATATATATATATATATATAATGTCGAGTCCTCAAAATAATTAAGTATTTAATTATGACAAAACAACAGTTATGTACACTAAAATGTTATGTGCAGCCAACATAGGTTTATTCATATATAGACAGCATTTGTTGTTGTGTCGAGTGTTCCAGTATGCTGTCTGGTCTACCAGCACAAGGTAGACAGTATTCTTCAACCAACACAGGATGTGTGCCCAACAAATCATCAAGATCAAGTAAACCAATAGAAGAACCAGCATAGCTGGTAGCAGCATACAACACTTAGACGAATTATGCTCCATTACAAGCATAATAGTTTTCTGTATAGTCTACATCAATTGTACTATTCAACAGATGTCGAAGAAAAAGTTGAACAGAAAATGACACGTGTCAGCGGCTGACAAGTAACCTTACAAGACCACGTGGGAATGCAGAAGTTTAATGCATGTGCATACATGTGTACTACTTTGTCAATACCTAGGAAACCCAACATTCTATTTGTTTTTTCAAATAGTGGTGCCAAACCGAATTGGGGTGTTCCTGCAAATATCTACCAAAGAGGAAAGAAAGAGAGCACGCTCTCTGATGCAGTTGTCCCCACAAGGACAGACATCCTATGTACCAGCGGAAAATAGATCAATTACATGGATAATATGACTACTATAAATAGAAGTATTCACTATTGTAATAGGTAGTGGTGTGGGTTTTATTAAATAGAGTCCGAACGTGTGATAGTTTTAAGATAACCTCTTTAGCTATACTTAGGTGTAATCTGTATCAACCAACTGTTTATTCCGCCATCGAACAGTTGTGATTCTTTGAGATTTATATCAATAAAAGAATAACGTTGAAAATTACCCAAGGCTCTTATTTAATTACTTTCTTGAATACATTTAACTACTACTTAACTTGTTCAATTAAAAGAATTGTATTCACCCCCCTCCCCCATCTACAATAATCATGTTGTTAATCAAGGGACCAACAACTGGTATCAGAGCTTTAGTCTTGATAATTTCATATCTTGGATCTGAATTCTCCCATGGCTGCATACAGCAACACCTCTTATCTAGAAAATGGTTCTTCAAACAGACCACCTAAATTTGATGAAGATGGGTATGAAACTTGGAGAGATAGGTTCATGTTTCACCTTGAGTCCATTGACGCACTCATGCATGGTATTGCAAATAATGGCCTCTTCCCCCTACTGAAACAATTGATAGTGTGCCTGCTACAACAGATACTCCTGCCATTCCTGGTAGAGAGGTTGTTCTTCCCCCATCTAGTTAGGTGGATGAGCACAAGCGTCGTGTTGGACTTGAACCTAAGATTAAAACTATGATAGCTATAACTTTATATAATCATGTGTTCAAACAGATTAAGAGAAAACCAACTTCTAAAGCTATTTTAGATTATCTTGATGTCTCCTATGATGGAAAGGATGAAGTTAGGCAAAACAAGATTATTGCTTTAAAAAGGGAATATGAATCGTTCTTTGCTTACAAAAGTGAAACCCTTAAACAGACATGCGTTAGGTTTAACTCCCTAGTTGCTGACCTGGATAGTTTAAGAGTTAGGTATATTGACTTTGAACATGTCAACAAGTTCATTGACTCACTTCCTGCTAAATGAAAACCTGTTACTGACCCATTAAGAACCACACAGACTTTAAAGAATTTTGACATGTCATCTCTATATGGTACCCTTTGGAACCATGAGAAGGCAGAAGCAAAACTTGAACTTAACTTGAAAGAAAACTTTAAGTCTGGCCCCACCACTTTAAATCTATAAAGTCAGATGATACTGCTCTTGTTGCTGCTGCTAAAAAGAAAGCTCAAAAGGCTTTACTGGTTCTAAAGCTGATGGCAGAAGAAGAGGTAGCTGAAGATGATGAGGGTAGTGGTACTGGGTCTGAGGAAAGAAGTGATGATGATGTTATTGAAGGTTTTACTGAAGGGATGGCTTTACTAGCTAGGTAATTCAAGAAATTCAACTGTAGTAGGACCTGTAATCCATACAAAGTGAGAAAGAAACCAAGTGCTAGATATAGAAGTAAGTTTGTCAAGGGCCTCAAATCTGAGTATTACAATTGTGGGAAGGTATGACACTTTGCATTTGAGTGCATGTCCAGAAAACCTTCTACACATGCTAACTCATTTTCAAAAGCTGAAAAGTACAAGAATAAGTATAAAGCTATGAAGGCCAAGATGAAGGAGAACTCAAAGGTTGAGTAAAACGAGAATAAACCAGAAAAGATGCTAGTTGCTAAACCTCATGATTGGGATGAAACTAGTTCATCTTCATCATCTGATAGTGAAACTGTTGAAGATTGTGCTGATTATGCTTCTGCTAAAGCTGTGTTTAATGGCCAGAGGTTGAGGAGTGTGATGAGGAAGAAATTGGTAGTATATTTTTGGCTGATATGAGGGAAGCTGATCTGAAAAGGGACTCACCTCATTGGAAATCTGAAATGCTGTATAAGGTTGATAACTTTCGAACTTATACTGATGATGAAAAAGCTGAAGTGTTTGACTATCTTAGAATTGACTTATGCAGAGGCAAAAAACGTGATGACGTTTTTAAAACTAAAATTATATCTTTAAATGAGAAACTTAAAGGCAAAATTGGTGAAATTAAAATCTTGAAAGATAAAATTTCCAAACTTGAAAAACAAAATTTTGCTTTAAAGTCACTTCACACAAAGGTGGCAGAAGTCAAGAACCAGCTCAGTAATCTTAAAAAGGTTGTAGCTTCTTGGTGTACATCTGCTCAATGCACAACAAAATGTGTTAATGAGCAGGTGCTTGCCCAAGTAGAAGCTTTCTTTGCTGGTGACTATGCTGCTGGTGTTGCTCATGCAAAAGTTGTTTTCATGGACCCTGTACTTGAAACTGATCCTGAAGCTATCTTGCCAAATACCTTTGCTAAGATACTTAACGGTAAAAAGGTCTTAACAAATAAGTTTGTCAGATCTACATTAACCCCACCACCTACCATGAAAGAAATCTTGGAGGACGAAGTTAGAGCAAGAGAAGCCAGTGCCTCAAATGATGAGATTACTGACCCCTCAAGCATATACTACATGACTCCAAAAGAAAGACGAATCAAAAGGGAAATCACTGAAAATAATCGAAGAAATTCAAGATCAGTTGATTCCCCATCATGTACCAATTCCACCAATATTGAGCCTGCTGATGAGAATCGTACTGGTCAACCAGTAGCTGTAGACCAACTAGTATAATCAAATACTGGTAAGTCAAAGGCAACACTTAAGATTCACACTGGTCAACCAGTATCAGCTAACAAACCAGTAACTTCCCACACTGGTAAGTCAAAGGATAAAGGCAAAGCAGTATATCATAATTATGGTATTGGTTAAGCAGAAAGCTGCCCTTAAGGGAAAAGCTAAAGTAGACCAAATTTTGGAATCATGTGCTGGGTTATCTATCACTGAGATAATGAAAGTCAAACTGAACCAGATTATAGACGTTGTCTCTCAAAGCCAGCCACAATATCATACACCCAGTAGATCTGTGTACGACCAGCCACCGAAACCTAAAGTGAGAAAATGCTACAAGTGTGGCAGCTAGGGGTGTTCATTATATCCGAATCCGAATCCGCAATCCGAATTATCCGAAAATCCGATCCGAAAATATCCGAAAAACGGATATCCGGATTTTCGGATATCCGAAAATCGGATATCTGATTTTTCGGATTCGGATATCGGATGCATCTTTTCAAAAGTTTCGGATATTCGGATATCCGAATATCCGAAATTACATATAATTATTTTTGATATATATTACATTTATACTTATGAGTTAATAACATATGCTGTTTATACTCATTATTTATCATTTTATTTATATCTTTTACTCCGTATAAAACTTCCAAATGTATTTCAGATCTAATAACCTGGTCTATGTTGAGTATGGGCACTGCATTTAAATTTGAGTAATTTAATCAAATATATGTAAGTACTCAGTGGCTTCGATATATATAAAAAGAAAACCAACATGGACATTTCCAATGCTAGACATATACGGAGTACAAGAGAATACCCATCAACCAACCAACGTGGCCAAAAAACCATTATGATCAGATACATAAAAAACCCATAATACAACCTGGGCATTTTGCTGAGAACAACTCACATAAGTTACAGCTACAAACAAAAATAAAAGGCAAATATATACATTGTGGCCTCTATTTTACATGATAAACCGGTTATTATAAGTTCTAAGATACTAATACAACATGTGTTACGATATATTTTGATTTATATATATGATTGTGAAATGTGATCTAAATTTTAAAAATAAAATTCGGATAATTGGATAATCCGATATCCGAATCCGAAATTTCGGATATCCGAAAATTGGATATCCGAAAATTGGATATCCGAAATTTCAGATTCGGATATCGGATGGCCAAATCCACTAAATTCGGATATCCGAATTTTCGGAAATCTGGTTTTGAACACCCCTAGTGGCAGCAAAGCTCACATGTCTAACCAGTGTACTCAAACCCATACCCCCTCTACTACTACTACTTCTACAAGCAGACCAGCAGAAAGGCAGAGATCATCAAAAATGACTCTTCCAGAACTCATCCTCGGACGGGTTCCCAAAAAGAAGTAATCTCATAGTTACTGTGTAGGGCATTCAAAACAAGAAAATCTGGTATCTCGATAGTGGTTATTTGAGACATATGACCAGATGTAAGTCCATGCTGATGGACTATCAAGAAAAAGATGGTCCAGTTGTTTCATATGGAGATAATTCGTTGAGTTACACAAAGGGTTTTGGTACTTTAACAAATGGGAATGTTACATTTTATTAATGTGTCATATGTCGTTGGGCTTAAACACAACTTACTCAGCATAAGCCAACTGAAAAACAAAAGAAAGATAGTCCAATTCAGAAGAAAAATTGACACTATTTTTAATAAGACAGGGAAGCCACTAATGAAATCAAAAAGACATGAGAACATGTATCAAATTAACATGAACACATCAGTCACAACAATTGATACTTGATTTTATTCAAAGGCAGCAGATAACCTCAAGTGGTTATGGCACAAGAGATTCTCACATCTCAACTTTAAAGATATTTATAAACTCTCAAGCAAAAATATAGTGTCTGGGCTACCCACCATGTCTTATGTGAAGGACAGATTGTGTCCTGGTTGTGAAAAGGGAAAGCATCACCATGCTTCATTCAAATCAAAGCAGATTTCATCGGTTGAGAAGCCATCACCTACTTCATATGGATCTCTTTGGTCTCGTCAATGTTTCCAACTATAGTGGGAAGAGGTATACACTGGTTATTGTTGATGAGTATTGCAGATACACTTGGGTATTCTTCTTAAAGCAAAAGAGTGAAGCTGCTGATAAAATCATCAATTTTATCAAAAGAATGGAGCTATTGAATGGACACTGGTGAAGCAACTAAGAAGTCATCTTGGTACAGAATTCAGAAATGCAACATTGGAAGAATTTTGTGCTAACAAAGGTATTTCACAAAACTTTTCAGCTGTGAGAACACTTTAGCAAAATGGTGTTATAGAAAGAAGAAATAGAACTCTCATTGAAGCAGCAAGATATATGCTTGCTGAGTCTGGGTTGAAGAATTCATACTGGGCAGAAGCTGTGAATACTGCATGTTTTACCCAGAATAGATCATTAATAGTGAAAAGACATCAGAAAACTGCTTATGAAGTTCTCAAAGGTAGAAGACCCTCAGTTTTATTTCTTCATGTATTTAGCACTCCCTGTTTCATTCTAAACAATAGGGACCAGCTTGGCAAGTTTGATGCTAAAGCAGATGAAGGAATATTTCTTGGATATTCTAATATGTCAAAGGCATATAGGGTCTACAACAAAAGAAGGGGATGTTTTAAAGAATCCATTAATGTTACATTTGATGAAACTGCCCTACCTTATCTTTTGATCAAGAAGATGATGAGTTATCGTTTGAAGAGCTTACTTAGCAAGCTCTTGATGATAAAGTAATTCCAGTAACAATTTCCTCACCAATCCATGTTGCTGGGTTCCCTGAAGATGAGATGGAATACTCTGTTCCATCTGTGTCTAAATCAACTGTACTGGCTATACTGAAGTACTATAACTTGAGCAGAGGTCGACTGATTCTGAAGGATCACAGTTTGGTACAGGTTCCACTAGTAATGTGCAGCAGTCTCCTATTGCTATACATACCGATGAAGCGGATGAACCAACTAATGATCATGATGCTGCGTGTTCAAGATCAAGCTCTCCTATCCATAGCACTAGATGGACTAAAGAACATCCAATTGAGCAGGTTATTGGGAATCTGGCTAGTAGAGTTAAAACAAGAAGGCATGCAACCAGTAACTTTTATATGCATGTGAATTTTGTGTCTACCATTGAACCTAAATGTCCTGAAGAAGCAATGAAAGAACCTAGCTGGGAAGGAGCTATGCAAGAAGAGATCTCCCAGTTTGATAGGAATAAGTTATGGACATTGGTACCCAAACCTGATGATGATGAGAAGAAAATCATAGGTACAAAGTGGGTGTTTAAGAACACGATGGATGAAGATGGGATTGTGATCAGAAATAAAGCTAGATTGGTAGCTCAAGGGTTTAGATAAGAAGAAGGGTTGGATTATGGAGAAGCTTATGCACCAGTGGCTAGGATGGAAGCAATCAGACTTTTCTTAGCATATGCTGCTAAGATGAACTTTAAGGTGTTTCAGATGGATGTTAGATCTGCATTTCTTAATGGGTGTTGATGCATGTTCTGTAAGTCCCTAGACATCTTGCCTACGTTTGTGATTAATACTTCAGTTTATGGGATACCATGATCGCTCGTTATTATTCTATCTGTGTTTGTATGTGGTTACAGGTAATGCAGGAACGTGATACGGATGTTTGACTATGTTAGACTTAGTCAGACGTACGAGTGAAGCATCACTCGTACGGCTGACAGGCTCATACGCACGGTTGATGCTGAGCTAAGTCATAATTATAACCTGAATGAGAAGACACGAGTGAGTGATCACCTGTACGGCTGATGAAGCTAACTCGTACATGTGATGGATGACTCGTACGGGTGACTCAACAGCAGGGGTATATAAAGTCTTATGTTCTTCATTTTAGGTTAAGCCTCTCTCACACACAATCACTCAGATCTGGTTCACCTGATCCGATTCTCTCTCAACCCAAATCACTCCTGGTAGTGAATAATAGCTCTAGGCATTAATCTAATCACAATCCTTATTGTGGTTTGACTAATTTAATCCCAAAAAGCTACCCATATTCACTTTGATTGGTTTGATTCACTAATTCCGCCTTTGTGTGAATTAAACCTGTTGATCTCGAAGTTCCTAGTCATATTTTATCATTGGTATCAGAGCATTGGTTGTGATTTCAACATCATAAAGTGATTTTTGGTGATTAATAGGGTTTATTATTTGGGTTTTTGAGATAAAAGTGATTTTAATTAAAAAGGAATCATTTTTACGTGTGTAATTGTAATTAGAGAGTGTGTTTATGTTTGTTTAGTGCTAATCCAGCTTTTGGACGAAGAAATTGAGGTTTAACATCAATTTTTAGAGTTTTTGGGTGATTTGAGCTGAACAGAAGCTCACACGAGTGGGTCAAAATTTTTGATCACACGCACGGTTGACTACACGATTGATCGTCACTCGTGAACTCACACGCACGGGTTAGCATAACCTTTTGAGGTTAAGTAACTAAGTCTGATCACACGAGTGATCAAACGGTTGATTGTGACACGTACGAGTAATCACACGGGTGATTGTCACGTGCACGGTTGTTACTTAGTGTTCGGTTTTGTTGGTTAAGTAGTAACATGTACGCTTGAGTCTGTGACACGTACGGTTGATACTTTCACACGTACGGTTGATACTATCACACGTACGATTGATAACATGAACCGCACGGTTTACCCTTTGGTAAAGTTTTCAAGAGGTTTAATTCAAATGATTACGCGTTGGCCGCACTGTTAGTTCAGAGCATTACGAATATGACTCAACGATTACTCCTTACTGAGAGTGAATCAGGAAGTGGTACGAAATTTCTGAGGTTACTGAATATGGATAATTATTCTACTTGGAAGTCGAGGTTTAAGATTTGGTCTGATGGTCAGGACACGAAGCTTTGGAAGTACATTGAAACCGAATTTCAATGGCCACGTTCACCAGTTACGAATGAGTTGTATACATTACACAACATGCCTTCTGAAGAACGTGAGGAGTATAACTTGGAGAAAAAGATGTACTGTAATTTGACGAGTGCTCTTGATGGTCCGATTTTCCATCAATTTCTGTGTCATGATAATTCATTCAAGATATGGGAAGCACTTCGTACTTTCAATGAAGGAAATTCATCTTACAGAACTTGAAAAGGTTTAGAGTAGAAAGCTGAGTTTGATCGTTTTCACTGGCAAGTTGGAGAGTCTATTACAGAATTGGTTGAAAGATTTCGTCATTTGCTAGCTGAAATACATAAGCATGATGTAACTATTGAAGAGAAAGACAAAGTGACATGTCTAGCTGGAGCATTACCGTTAGAATGGAATGGTTTTGTATTAACTATGAAAACTAGTGGAGAATTAGCTACTGCTACAGTGAACTCGTTTATCTCAAGACTTCAGGAAGAAGAACTAGAGTTGTTAAACAAAGTCAAGAGGTCTAAACAAGTTCAAGACACCAAAATGTACTGTCCAAATGGTTACACACCGCCTAAGTCGGCTCATGCACCATTTCAAATAGCTTTTGCTACAAACAATCAGAATATGTATGGTTTGAATGTTAGCAGTGCACCTATTCAACAAACTTCATATCCACCACAAGTTTCACCATGTTCACTTAACAATCAATCACAGCCTACTTCGAATACTACTGAGTCATCTACACCGACTGCATCAGATGTTCTTTCTGCACTTAAAATCGAAAACATGAGGAAAGCTGGGAAAGAAAAGATTAGTGAAGATATAGCTTTGCTGTCAAGCCTTGTTAATTCTTATGATAGTTATCTTGATGGTCGCGTAGGTAATATTCATCTAACAACTGAAGATTATCATTAACTTGATAAGAACGAAGCCGATTAGATGGATATTATGTGGGGTATGGCAAATCTTATAAGACGTGATAGAGATTATAAAGAGTAAACTGGGAAACCGATCAGTCTGACCAAAGATACAAAACTGGGTTTTGATATGAATACTGTTACTTGCTTCAACTGTGGAGAATTAGGTCATTTTTCAAGGCAGTGTACAAAACAAAAGAAGCATGGTAATCGTAATCCGTTCAAGAATTAGAATTATACTTCTCAGAGTCATTCAACTAAACGTGAGATCTACATTACTGATAAAGTAAATGAAGCTGATGCAGCTGAAAGTCCGAACAAAGCTTTGGTTGTTATTCATGGAGACGATGATGATTGGTCTATGAAGTTAAATGTGGCTGACCAACAACCTAAAGCCAACATGGCAAAGATCACCGAAGTAGAAGAAGACTGTGTCACTAGTCAAAACATAATTGAGAAGCTGACTGCTCATGCTGAAAGAGCTGAAGAATTGTCAAGAACCATTCGAAGAGAGAAGGTTCAGAAGCAAGTTGAAAGCAAATTCAAAAAGGCACGTGATTCGGTTCCTCGTACACCTGCATCTGGAAGTGTTTCACCGACATCATCAGAGGACTACTACTTCAATAGTTAGAAGGATAAGTATGGTGATACCTCAGTGTTTGAAGACAATCTAGAAGCAGATCATAGTGAAGAAACATTGGTTGATGCTGATAAGGAATTAGACGAATGGGTTAGAATGATTGCTGTTGAATTGGAAATGTTATTACTCATGGGTGAAGGTTCAGATCTTGAATGTGTAAGTTCAGATGTTGATGATTCTGACAAGACGTCAGAATCAGAGGTTGAAGATAAAGCTGATCATACTGGGATAGATCAAACTGATTTTGAAGCATTGAACAAGCAACAAGTAGACTTATTGAAGATGTGCTTATCAGCTAGTGATCTTGAAAAGGTTTCCGGTTTGACAAGAGCTAATGATATCTGGGATAGACTTGAAGAGATTCATTCGGGTAAAGATGCTGATACATCAGAGTTTCTTACAGACTCGTCAGAATCAGAAGATGAGCTCGATGATGGGAAGAAGACAGATTTCTTTGCATTTATGGTTGAGGCTTCCTCATCAAATAATGCTCAACAGGTATCTTCTGATCCATCTACTGTTATTGAATGTGTTAAATGTGCTGAATCTAAGGTAACATTAGATAATTTAACTAAGGCATATGCGGAGATGAAAGAAAAATGGCATGCTGACCATGTGACCACTAACGTTGAAAATGAGTTGAAAGAGCAAATCAAAGTTTATAAAAAACAACTTCACGATCTTAAATGTTATAACTTTGATATAAATCAAGCTTTAGTTAAATGTGTTGACACAATAAACGAATTAAAGAAAGAAAATGAATGTGTTAAAGCTGATTTAGAAGCTATGTCAATTAAGATGAAATGTTGGGCAAGTACGTCACAATGGAATGCATTAATGGTGGAATTACATGACACCAAGGGAAAGGGTATTGGATTAAAGGCCGTAGCTCCACCGTTTCAGAACAAATATGTTAATGCAAATGTTGTTGATGGATGACCAGAAGACTGTATTCCACCTAGTTATGAGGACTATGTTGAGAAGAACAAAAAGTGTAGCTCAACTGAGAATGCACCTTCTGATGATACCACTGAAGGATCTTTATATCATGAGGAAGATAAGAAAACTGGTCTAGGAGATAAGTTGGAGAAAAGGAAGGTGATAACACCTGATGAGCCAATTCGGATTATGAAAAATCCAAAGTTTGCTAATAGAGTGGTTCCACCGGTTACACCTAAACCTGTATCTAAACCTGTTCCTAGAAAGAGATCAAACGATTCTCATGTGTTTGCAAAAACACAAGATCCCTCTTCCTCTACCTCTAATAATCAATATCAATCTAGAGGATATAGAGAATTTCGACAATGTTTTAGTTGTGGTGTGTTTGGACACATTGCTGCTAACTGTCCTACAAGGTATAGAACACCAAGACGTAAGATTGACCTCACATATGATGATCACCGATCACCTCATGCTCACAGAACAGGTTCACCTGTTCGTGATGAAGTTCGTATTAGAAGACATACGACAAATGTTGTCTATGGAGACTATAAGAGAAAGACCTTCAATAGGTCAATTTCCCCTGTGAAGATTAAGGTTCCTAAGAAGGATACCGAGGCAAGAGTTGCCGAATCAAGTGATCGAGGTAAAGCCTATGAATCTAAGGCACGATCACCTTCGCAAAATGCTAGTCGTAGAAAATACTTTTCCCGTACCAGACCACGAGTGAATCACTCTGAAGATGAGCAGAATGTGAAAAACCAGAAGAGCAATGTTGCTTCTTCTAAACTGTCTAAGTTTATGGTTTCAGACGATGTGGTTCCACCTGACTCAAATGGGAAATGGATGGAAGTTCAAGCTATGGGTGTTAATGGACAACCTACTGCCGTCCGGGCGTGGGTTCCCATTATCAATTAATTCTTTTAATGTGATATGCAGGGAACCAGGCTACCTGCAAACAACACCTGGATAGTGGATAGCGACGCTTCGAGACATACGACTGGACAGCTATCTCTTCTCTCGGATGTACACCCAATTAAGGGAGGTTATGTTGCATTTGCTGGAGATAAAGGAGGTCACATTTCAGCTCAAGGTTTATTGAAGAATGATAAAGTTAGTTTCGATAAAGTAAACTACTGTCAAGAGCTTGCAAAATAATTTGTTGTCGGTTTCACAAATCTGTGAAAAATCCTTCAAAGTAGCATTTGATGACGAATTCAGCTACATTTTGAAACCAGAGTTTGTGATTCCTCTAGAAATGATTTTGATGAAGGCTCCCAGACAAGCTGATTTATACATGCTAGATATGAATGTTGCTACTTCAACTGCTGAACATCATCAAGCTTTTGTTTCTAAAGCGACTGAACAAGATTCTATTACATGGTACAAACGTATGGGTCATTTAAGTTTTCGAAAGATGAACCATCTGGTTCACAACAATCTTGTAGAAGGTGTTGATCTTCGATCTTTTCAGATTCCAGGAACATGTGTTCCGTGTAAGAAGGGTAAGCAGAGCAAGAAAGCTCATAAGTTGGTGAAGTACAATCTTATCTCTGCTCCACTTGAATTATTACATATGGATCTTTTCGGTCTAATCCATTTTGAAAGCATTGATGGAAGTAAGTATTGTCTGGTGGTAACTGATGATTATTCAAGATTCTCTTGGGTAATGTTCTTGAAAGAGAAGTCCGATACATTTGAGAACTTGAAAGTGCTAATCAATCGATTAGAGACAGGTTTTAATTTGAAAGTCAGAATGATTCGTTGCGACAACGGTACAGAATTCAAGAATTAGTTTCTTGCAGGTTTTTGTATTGAAAAAGGTATCAATATGCAGTTCAGTTCTGTATACGCTCCACAGATGAATGGTGTTGCTGAAAGAAAGAATAGGGTTCTGATTGAGACTGCTAGAACTATGCTAGCTGATTCATCTTTACCTGTTCATTTTTTGGGTGAAGCTGTTGCAAATGCTTGTTACACTATGAATCGAGTATTAACTGTTAAACGACTGGGTAAGACTTGCTATGAGTTATTACATGGGATAAAACCATCATTGAAGCATCTAGAACCATTTGGTGCGCCGTGCACCATTTTGAAAAGAAAACCAGGAAGTAAGTTTGATTCAAAAGTGGTTACTGGAGTATTTCTCTGTTACAGTTCTCCTAACAAGCGAGTTTTCAACAATGAGACGAGATGTGTTGAAGAATGGTCTGAAGTTTATGTCCAGAGGAATCATACGAAAAGTATTCCGAAGAGTCATCCTTGGATTTTTAACTACGATGAGCTGATAGATTCATTTAATCTTGCTCCAGATCCAACAGAGAATGAAGTAGAGTTACAAATACTGTTTGATTTGCAAAATGAACCAGAAGTGTCTGCCCCTACTTCAACTCCATTACCTACTGTAGTTGAACCAACACAAGATTCAGATCAAGATGTTGATCCAGTGTACGATACCTGCGGATCTGATATTTCGAGTGAAAATTCTGATAATTCTGAAGATGGAGATACCACGAATCTACATCGAGAAATACCTGTTCCCGCACACCCAGTTCCCAGAACTACAGCTGCTCATCCTAGAGAAAACATTATTGGAGATCCGAATGCATGTGTTAGAACAAGAAGACAAGTTCAGTTTGATGGTCAAGTTGATTCTCATATGACAGCCGCTGCTGCATATTACGAGTACTCATGTCATATTTCTAGAATAGAGCCAAAGACAACAAAAGAAGCTTTGAAGCATGTTGATTGGGTGATGGCTATGCAAGAAGAGATTCAGCAATTCCATCGTCTAGATATTTGGAAGTTAGTTACTAAGCCGCATGGTGCGAAAGTAATCGACCTCAAATGGGTTTGGAAGTGCAAATTCGATGAAGATGGCAATGTTACCCGTAACAAAGCAAGATTAGTTGCTAAAGGTTATCAGCAAGATCCTGAATTTGATTACGATGAAGTTTTCGCTCCTGTTGCCAGATTGGAAGCGATTCGCATTTTCTTGACTTTCGCGTCTTTTATGAAGTTTAAAGTTTATCAAATGGATGTTAAGAGTGCATTTCTTTATGGCAAGCTAAATGAAAGAGTATATGTCAGTCAACCTCCGGGTTTTGAAGATCATCTTCATCCTGACAAAGTTTACCGATTACGTCGAGCCCTTTATCGTTTACATCAAGCTCCTAGAGCTTGGTACGGACGGTTATCGAGTTATTTGCTTGAAAAAGGATATCAAATGGGCACGGTAGACTATACTCTGTTCACAAAAGTTCAAGATGACGACATTATTTTAGTCCAGATTTATGTTGATGATATTATCTTCGGTGCTACTAAGCAGGAACTCGTTGATGAGTTCGAACAGGTGATGAAGGACGAGTTCAAAATGAGTAAATTGGGTCTCTTACACTACTTTCTTGGTTTACAAGTCGGACAGAATAGTAATGGTATTTTTCTTCATCAAGAAAAGTATGTAAATGATATACTCGAACATTTCGGTATGACTCAAGAACATCCTGTGTCAACTCCGCTAGCTGTTAATCATGGTATTTCGTTAAATTGTGAAGGGGAGCCTGTTGACCCTACATACTATCAAGCAATCATCGGATCGCTCATGTATCTCACTGCGTCTAGGCTGGATATTATGTTCGCAACATGTCTGTGTGCTCGTTATCAAGTTAATCCGAATACAATTCATCTTACAGCTGCCAAAAGAATCCTATGTTATCTGTTGTATTTGCCAAATCTCGGCATCTGGTATTCGAACGATGAGAAGTTTGATCTTGTAGCTTATAGCGATTCAGATTATGCTGGTTGCAAAATCAACAACAAGTCTACATCAGGAGGATGTCAATTTCTAGGTGAAAGGCTGGTGACTGGGCAATGCAAGAAACAAACCACAGTTGCTCTTTCCACGTGTGAAGCTGAATATATAGCTGCTGCTAGTTGTTGTTCGCAAGTTGTTTGGATCCAACAACAACTTCGCGATTACGAGCTAAGAATCTCTTTCTCTCCTCTTTATATTGATAATACTGCTGCTATAGCAATTACTAAGAATCATGTGCAACATTCTAAGACTAAACACATAGGTGTTAAATATCATTTTCTTAGGGATTGCCATGAGAAAAAGATTATTGAGGTTAAGAGAATAGGTACTAAGGACCAAAGGGTTGACCTATTTACTAAGGCTTTTGATAAACCTTGGTTCTTACTCCTACTAGAGATGAATGGCATTGTTGATCGAGATAAAGTAATTACGGATGTTGTGTGTGAGGGTTAGTCAAGCTTTTAGACTTTGCATGTAGGATGCATGACATGTAGATTTTTGGCCGTTAATTATCTGTATTGTATATTTTGCTTCCTGTCTGCATTTCTTTACATAATTTCTTTCATGATTGCATGCTAGTCTGTAGATATTTTCTGTTTGGTTAAAATACTAAAACACAAAAAGATTTTAAATTTCAACATTTTAGGGGGAGTATATGTTATCAGCAGAAAATACCTAAAAAAGTGAAAAATGCCTCACCAGAAAATCTTAAAAAGTTAAAAAATCCTAAAATGAGCTTGTTTTGATTAATATGTTGGATATGAAGAATCTACTGTACTGAGAATTGATATATCTGATTAGTAATGACTGATTTGAACGTTTATGTTTATCTTTTGTGTGATGTACTGATAGACGTGACTTATGAATTCATGGCATTAGACAATCATAATAAGAATAATGATCATCTAAGATTCAGAAGTCATGGACGATCTGTAGCATTTGAAGGTAATCACCTAATTATCTCTGAAACTGTATGAAATGATAGTTGTTAAGGAACTCAACAGTCGGTTGAGGGTATCCCCTATCATAATTGATAATCGTTAGAGAAAGTTGGTGTTGGATGTCCCTAAGCAATATTCAACGTTACTCTACCAATTCAGCTTCACAGCTATGAATGAGACATTCAATAGATCATTTAAGGGGTTGAGGATTATCTGTTTGGCTGGTGCATACCACGTTGTCACGGACCTGAGACTTAATAATCGAAACTAAACCCTGAAAATACAGAGAAAATTAGTGTATGTTGAAGTAGGTATTCCTTCTCGCTTAAAGTTGAAAAGTATGATTCTCTATTGTGGACCGTTCAAGCATTTAAGGGAGAACACCTTCGAGTGATCTGAGCACAAAACAAAGAAACATGAGTTCATGCATAAAAATGGAAAATCCATTCATGATTGCGTTCAAAATCAATATATCAAAAGACAGTGATATGTTGAAAAATAAAATATCAAAAGAAAATCAATGTCAATAAAATTGGCGTATCAAGATGGCAAAGTCCTGAAAGTATGAAGAATGCTGATTCATGATGTGCTCATAAAGAACTCAGATCATTCTTAGTGTGATGCCCCGCGCAGCTTGAATTGTTTAATCACGACGTTCACACTAAACTATCAAGATTCTTGTCGTCTGCAATTTAGAGTTATATCCATTAAGACTGTAAGTTGGAAAGATACTTACCTAGATATACTCTAATACTTATTTATGAAAGTTTAACTTTCGATTCCGTTTTCCATGACAACTTGATCATAAAGAAGTTAAGGGCCTCGAGATTTATTTCGTGTGACGACTGGTCATCAGGCAAGTCTGCTTTAACTGTAGACCAATCCCCGAGGTAAATAGTGCGCCTATTCGGATAATCCAATATACTCTGAGATCAGCCGAGTCAACTAGATTGAAGATTGTCAACACATTGGTAGAAGCCAAAGGCTGACAGGGTCATTCAAAATGCTGTGAGAACCATCCTGTTCAATTTGAATGAAGTACATGGAAAGAGATAATGGAAAGTTACGTGTAATGAATTGACAACCTAATAAAAACGCACAATCATAAGTGATGGAAGAATCAAGGATTAATGAACTTAGCATGATCTCAAAAATCATTGCTTTATAGTGTTCAAGTAATTAATGCCAACATGATTGTCGATATGTCCGGAATGAATATGTTCATGTTTAATGAGGATTGATATCAGTAATTACATGATAATAGACATAGACTGGATAATTAGGAATGAACAACAGAAATTGATTCAATATGTTAGTTCTGATCCATTTTTAAAATAGTTAATCATCTTGCTCACAAAAAGAATGTGGATTTGTATGTCTTATATATCAGTACTGTTAATTTGTTTGCATTGAAAACTATAAAACATAAAAAAAAAATTGGTTTGAATGTTATTGCATTTCATGATAGAATGTCTTTCATTTGCATAATTTTAGTTGCATGACATTTTACATCAAAAAATTCATAAAGATTCTATCATTTCCTTGTTTTTCTGATTATCCTCTGAGTGCATAACGACATCTGAAAGAACTTTGTTGAGATCAAGATATTGGGCCACCAAATCCATGAGATAGAAGTTTGTAGAGCTTGTGACTGTTTGAAGGACATTGATGATTTTGATTGCTAATGAACTTAAGTTGACATTACACTGTAGGATTTACTCTTGAAACACAGAATGTTTAGAGTAATAACCTTGTTTAGGTTAGGATTTTTTTTTAAAATTTTTTTTGCCTAAGTGTTAATGGTCATTTCTTGAAGGTTTAGTGATTTTCGACTCAAGTTGAAAGTGACTGTTAGATCTAAGATTTCCGAACGAGTCGAAATCCTAAGGTTGTAAAATTTTGAAGTTTTGAAATTGCCTAAGTGCTCACAGGCACGCTTGATGTGTGAACCGTACGATTGACCACATGTTTGAGGTTAACCGTACAGATGACCCTGATCAAACTTGTCCTAAGACAATTGGGTCACACGCATGTGTGATTTAGGTAAGACGCGCGTTTGATGGTGGATCATGTAATCAACCGTACAGTTGATCACGAGAGTATAAATAGGGGTGATGAGCTCAGCAGCTCACACTTGTGCACCCAACTCTTTCTCTCTCTCTAAATTCGATCATCACTGATCAAGCATTCCTTTGCAACGAACGTTAAGCATCTTTAAATGAATCCAGCGCTACCTATTAGGTATGATTTCATCGAGTTTAGATACCTTAATTTGTTGTTTTAATGAGTCGAAACCCTAAGGGTATATAACTCGAATTTTGTGAAATTGAAGGTTGTTTTGATGTGTATCTGTAATTGTTTTGTGTTTAACGGAACCTTATTATGCTATCGTGATGTAAATCGGTCCATAAAATGCATAATTATGTGATCTTGATGATTTGAAAAAGGCATTTAATACGGGTTTCATCAGACATGCACGAGTGACGTCACGTGCACGCGTGAGACATGACTCGCACGAGTCAATGCACGGTTGATGATCAACAGTGTAGACCTTTGAGCTCACTCATTTGTCTTAAATTTATTGATCACTCATTTGCAAGAGCTGACACGTGTGATTACACGCACGAGTCACCACACGGTTGATTCACTCGCTTATGTTTTAATGCATCAGCCGTGTACCCTTTCTGAAACCATATTCCTGCTCAAACGTGTCAACAGTGACACGAGTGACTATATCACTCGCAAGGTTGATCTCTCAGCCGCACGTGTGACACTGTCACTAGCACGTTTCATCTTGTTTAACATATTTATGACACGTTGATGCAAATGCTTTAATGCTTTATGTTGATTGATTTATATAACTAACATCTCTGTTAACGTTTCAGTTTCTGTTTAGATATCATCAAATGGCAGAACAACAAGTAAACGTTCCGGTTGTTAACATTGAAGGACAGGGGGAGCAACAAGTTAATCCAAAAGCTAATCCTCAAGCTAATCCTCAAGCTAATCCTATCAATCCACCTGCTTAACAAGAGATTCCGCTAGAAATGCGCAAACTGAATAATCAAGTCGCTCTTTATGACACTACTCTTGAAAGAGGTTCTCAGTTTAAGGAGATTGTCGAGTTTCTTAAGAGATCAAGGATACACACTGCTATTTCTACTGAATGCACTGCATACTACAGTCATCAGAGAGAGTTCTAGAGAAATGCTGTGTTGGATGTTGATGAAGATAAGCTTGTTAGTAAGATTCAAGGTCACAATATTTCTGTTTCTAAGGATGTGATTAGAAGGATTTTGGGTTTTAATGACGAGAACTGCTCCCGTATGACTATCAGTAGAGAACGAATCCATGGTTGTATCAGAAGATGTGCTTATTCTGGTTACATTGGCGGCAAATCTGAGCTGGTGAAGACATGTCTGCCACCATAGCTTAGATATCTTGCTCATGTGATCATGCATTGCTTGAGTGGATGCAAATCAGTTTTTGATAAGCTGAACGAGAAAGTGCAGAGTATGTTTGTGGCACTTGTTCTCAAGGCTCCATACAATTTTTCGGGTTTTGTTTTCTACTATTTCAAGGCAAACCACTTCAGTTCTTCCCAGAAGTATCTGATATACGCCCGTTTTCTACAATTGATTATTAATGATGCTGCACCTGATTTACCTAAGCTTGAAGAGGATATTATCCATCTTTTACCGATGACTCCAATTACTTTCCGAAGAATGGAAGAGACAAGGAATGAGGATTTAAAGCCTGACTTTAATAGGAAGCTTATTTGTCATCTTGTCAAGGAGAACTATCGATGTCCAGCAGGTAATGCATGGAGAAATGATAATTCCGACTCTAACTATGAAGCTACTGATGAGGAAGAAGGTCAAGGTGATAATCAGAAAGCTACTGGTAATGCTCAAGGAGGAGGTAATGTTGATGATGAGATTATCGAGTGTGATGATGAAGTAATTGAGGAGGATACCAGTTTGATTCAAAGGAAGAGGAAAGGAAAGGATCCTATGCCCGTAGAGCAACTGAAAAAGAAGGAGAAAAGAACGAAGTATTCTTATGATTCACCCCAGAAATCATCACAGGGAGGTTCAAAACAACAGGCTCAGAGGAAACCATCCGGGTTTATGAAGGATGCAAGAGCTGCTGTTACCTCACCTAAACCTACAACAACAACCCCTTAGGTCACATCAGATGAATACAAGACACAGCAAAATTTGTTGATGTCATTGATCACAAAAATAACCAATCTGGAGAATCAAGCTACTGAGGAGAAGAAGATCAGTAATGCTAAGATTGATTCTTTGGTGGAAGAGAACAAGAGGTTATCTGATAGACTGGACTGTCAGAAGGAAAGAACAGATAAATTGAAGAAGAAGTTTTCGGTGATTAAGAGTGAGAACAGGGAGAAGATAAAGAAGTTGAATGAAAGAATCGAACAGCTTACCACGGGTAAAACCAAGTTGATAACGGAGAAAGGAGAAGAGTATTCTTTTGATTTGGGAGAAGGTGATGAAAGAGATGAAGAAGAAGATGCTGGAACTGGAGGACCCTCTTTTGAGATACCATTAGTGATACCTATTCGAAGCTTTAATGAATACGGTGAGGTCTTTACTGCTGAATATTATATGAATTATTCAAATATTTTTAATGATGCAGAAAAGGGGGACGTTCCACCAAGTGATTTTCCATTGGAACAGCTTGCTGCTCTGGCATATGACAGTGAAAACGATACAGAGAATGCAGAGTCAGTTGAAGCTAAATTCAAGGCTCCACAAGAAGAGCCAGCTGATGAAATCCCTCCCGAATCAATCCAAAATATCAACTTAAGCAATTTCGATAATTTGTTTGCTGATGAGAAGAGTGAGGTTTCTGTTGGTAAGGAAAGTGTTAAAGAGGATGTGATTATTGAATCTGAGGATGAATTTGTATCAGAATCTGATGATGAAGAAAACAAGAAGAAGAAGTTGAGATTGTTATGCCTTCGCTTGCACCATACTCAAATCCGTCACTCAATACTTTAAGTGACTTCTTCAATTTGAGTAGTGATGTGAAAAGAAAGAACTTAGAAGATTTAGAAAAAGCGAGGAAGGTATACAAAGAACAAGTGAAAGATGTTGATGTTTTAATTGAAAGAAACAAGAAGATCCGTCATGAGAAACTACTCGTGGAGAAAAGAAGAAAAGAAACTGAGTTAAAAAAGAAGAGACTCCGAGCCGAACTAGCCAAGGCCGAGGGATGGAATGAAATTCAGGAATGGTTCGTACGTGATAGGGTTAAGGTAAATAGAAACGTTAAGGAAGACGAAGATTGCCAGAGTTGGTGGAGACAGAACGTTGTTAACCCTGATCAAGTAGATAAGCCAGAGCTCGAGCCGAAGTTTGTTAGTTTCTATGAGAAAGGAAAGAGAACCAAGAAGTATTCCAAGGGTAAAATACTAAGCTGGGGTTACTTCAAGGAGATTAATTGCTTTGCTATCAAGAGGGACGGAGGAGTTGATTATATGGCACGTCCTAGCCACTTCAAAACTCTACCTTACTTCGAGATTATGCAACTTGCTAAGCTGAAGATGTTGAACGCTGAAGATAGTGACCTTTCCAAGTGGTTTCAAAGAAAACTCAGATATGAGTACAAGATAGGGAAATGGGATTTCTTTAAGTCAACAGCCGCCAGATCCTCCATTCATCCAACAAAGAAGAATTCTAAGGGAGGACCTGTACGTGTTGTTAAGTTCTGTCCAGCTAAGTACATGAAGTAATCTCCTTTGATGCCCTTACCCAAGGATATTTGTAAGCACTTCAGATGGTGGTTCTATGATGAATTATCAGAGGAAGCAGTGATCTTGACTGCGATTGAGAAGGATGATGGAAGCATACAGTTCGACAATGTGAGGATTCTAGATCCTATGTGGCTGAGGAACTTGTCGAGATTCGATGTCGAGACTCTTCATCGCCATCACATTACATTCAGAGACGATCGAAAGGAGGAAGCTATGAGATATCAAAGTGTGATCGATGTCCTCTATGCATACCTCAACAGAGAAAGTTATGCTCAAAGCTCAAACCAAGTTCAAGCCAGCTGATGTGTGTCGAATACTGTGATGCTAGTTAGTAATTTTGTTTGTTTTTGTTTTTGATGATGATGTATTTTGGAGAGAGAGAGAATCTGGATATGTAATTGATATTAGACTGATGTTACTTTTGGACTTATGTGTATTTCACGAACGTTTACTTTATTGTAATTAATGTTCTAGGTCCTAGGGGGAGTTGTTGATGCATGTTCTGTAAGTCCCTAGACATCTTGCCTATGTTTGTGATTAGTACTTCAGTTTATGGGATACCATGATCGCTTGTTATTATCCTATCTGTGTTTGTATGTGGTTATAGGTACTGCAGGAACGCGATACGGATGTTTGACTATGTTAGACTTAGTCAGACATACGAGTGAAGCATCACTCGTACGGCTGACAGGCTCATACGCACGGTTGATGCTGAGCTAAGTCATAATTATAACCTGAATGAGAAGACACGAGTAAGTGATCACCCGTACGACTGATGAAGCCAACTCGTACGTGTGATAGATGACTCGTACGGGTGAGTCAACAACAGGGGTATATAAAGTCTTATGTTCTTCATTTTAGGTTAAGCCTCTCTCATACACAATCACTCAGATCTGGTTCACCTGATCCGATTCTCTCTCAACCCAAATCACTCCTGGTAGTGAATAATAGCTCTAGGCATTAATCTAATCACAATCCTTGTTGTGGTTTGACTAATTTAATCCCAAAAAGCTACCCATATTCACTTTGATTGGTTTGATTCACTAATTCCGCCTTTGTGTGAATTAAACCTGTTGATCTCGAAGTTCCTAGTCATGTTTCATCAATGGTAAGCTGCAAGAAGAAGTCTATGTCAAGCAGCCACCTAGTTTTGTAAGCTGTAAATATCCATACCATGTCTACAAGTTAGACAAATCTCTTTATGGCCTGAAACAGGCACCTCGAGCATGGTATGAGACACTTCATGTGTATCTCACTAGTTTAGGTTTTAAAGTTGGAACAATAGATACCACTCTATTCTTAAAAGAGATAGATGATGATCTCTGGCTGGTACAAATATATGTTGATGATATTATTTTTGGTTCTACAAATGAAAAACATTGTCAAAAGTTTCCAAAACTTATGTCAAAGACATATGAAATGAGCTTACAAAGAGATTTGCAATACTTTCTTGGATTACAAATCAAACAACTTGATGATGGAATTTTTATAAGTCAAGATAAATATATCAATGATATGGTAAAGAAATTTGGTCTGGCCTGTTTAAAAGACATAGGGACTCTAATGGCAGCATCCATTAAAATAGATGCTGATCTCAATGGTGATTCAGTCAATATCACTGAATATAGAGATATGATTGGGTCCCTACTTTATCTTACATCCAGTAGACCAGATATTATGTTTGCCACATATCTTTGTGCCAGATATCAATCTGATCCTAAAGAGTCACACATGCTGGCAGTAAAAAGGATATTTAGGTATCTAAAGAGTACTGCCAAACGTGGTCTTTGATATCTGATAGTGCTCCAAATGAACATATACTTAGTCGCAATATCATCCCAATATGTAAAGTTTTTAGTTGTAATTATTATATTTTTAAGTTGTAATCGTTTAAATAAATAAATGTGAAGATGAAGCACGAAGATTAAATACTTGAAGAAAAAGTGCCACTAAAACTGAAAAAGGGTCCTTAAAGCCATAGTGCACTCAAAAGCATCCTAAAAAGTGAGTTAAAAGACTTGCTCGGATTTTGGGAGTTAAGGAAAATAATTTTTTGTGTAAATTACAAATCGCGAAACGCAAAGTACAAGATATCTACGCGTACGAAAGGACGTTCGAAAATCCGGAACCGAGACATAAACCGGGCGTAAACGTACGAGACAACGGAGCTAAAATTACAAATCAACTATGCACAATAATATAATATAATATATATAATTATATATAATTATATATATTATTATATAATAAATCATGTCGGCAGCCCACTTTTCTTTAAGCAAAATATCCTGAATCAGAAGGCCATGCGATCGCATGGCAGGGAAAACTTGGCCAGGTCTATAAATTGATCATTTTCTGGCCGAATTCTACACACTCTCTTTTCATTTCTTCCTCTATAAGAATATATATATATTTATATTTATGATATTAAGTTTAATAATAATTGGGTTAATGTAAGAAATGTTTTAAGGTTTTGTAAGTCGAAACTCTGTCCGTGTAACGCTACGCGATTAATCACCACTGTAAGCTATGTTCTTCCTTTTTAAATTAATGTCTCGTAATTAAGTTATTATTATTCTTATTTAAGCCGAAGTAATCGTGATGTTGGGCTAAATATTAAGACAAAGGTTATTGGATTTTGTACTATAATTAAGGTTTGGACAAAAGACCGACACTTGTGAACATTGGACTATTGACTATTAATAGGTAGGGGTATTGTCTAATTGAACGACAACTCATTGAAACCTGTCGAACCTATCTTCAAATTACTTAAACTAATAATTATTAAATTGATTACGAATGTCCTATTTAGTGATGTTTATACGACATCTTTTACGATCATTTAATTAATTATTTGGGTTGGGTAATTGATTATTCATTTTGATCAAGTGGGTAAATTAATATTCATATATTCATATCTCATTAAAACAGGGGTGGATTACATACAAGGATAATTGGTGTAATTGTTAACAAAGTATTAAAACCTTGGATTACACGCAGTCGATAACCTGGTGTAATTATTAACAAAGTAATAAAATCTTGTTATAGTTCGAATCCCTAATTAGTTGGAATATTTGACTTCGGGAATAAGGTTAATTTGACGAGCATTTTATAATTATGACCGATGGACTATTATGGACAAAAACCAGATAGGTATCAAATAAACCAGGACAAAGGACAATTAACCCGGGTAACAATTAATTAAAATCAAAACGTCAAACATCATGATTACGGAAGTTTAAATAAGTATAATACTTTTATTTCATATTTCATCGTACCTTTATTAACTATCATTTTAATTACTGCAATTTACTTTATCGCAATTTAAATTCTGTCATTTATATTATCGTCATTTATCTTTACGCTTTAATTAAAATCGACAAATCGGTTATTAAACGGTAAAACTCCCCTTTTATAATAATAATACTACTATATTACTAATATATATATATATATATATATATATATATATAAATATAGTTTTAAAAATATAGTGTAAAATAAGCCGTCTCCCTGTGGAACGAACTGGACTTACTAAAAACTACACTACTTTACGATTAGGTACACTGCCTTTAGTGTTGTAGCAAGGTTTAGGTATATCCACTCTATAAATAAATTAATAACTTGTGTAAAATTGTATCGTATTTAATAGTATTTCATAATAAAAATATAACTATTTCGTATACACCTCGCATAACATCAAGTATTTTTGGCGCCACTGTCGGGGACCCGGCGAAAAGCTATTTTTTTACGCTATATGTCTTATCTCTAATTCTGTAAAAATATTTTGTATTTATATAAAAACATATAAAAAATACTATATATATATATATCTATATATATAAGTGTTTAAATATATATATATATATATATAATTAAAAAAAATATTTTTATTTTTAGAATTTTAAATATAAGTTTTTTTTATATTTTATATAAATATTCTTTATAAATTAAAATCAGAAAAAGAAATATAATTAAAACGAACTGGGCCGAACACTGTAGCTGCCCAACTTATGGCCTGGATCCACAGCCCATGCGACCGGATGGCCACATAACAGAAGACTCATGCGATCGCATGAGTCGATTTGACAGGTCTGATACCTCTATCGACACTTTAGGGTTTTTATTATAATATATTTATTATTAATTAGGGTTTTAATTTAATAATAATTAGTATTAGTTTTAATAAGGTTTTTATATTTATAGTTTAATACTTTTATAAAATATAATATAAAAATAATATTTTTATAAAATTTGTATTTTTATCATTTTAGTTATAATTTGTATTTTTATCGTTTATTTCGTAATATTTGTCGTTCGTAATTAGTTCTAACTTAGTTTTTGCCGTAGTTATTTTATATTTCTAGATTTTTAAGACTTTGCCGTAAAATTCCTTAAGTGCTTTTTCTTTAGATTAAGACTTAGGCGCTTTAGAATTTTGCGACGTAGTTTATATATTTTAGTGCCTTTTAAGTTATTGCCGTTTTGGATATAGAATTCTTTTTAAGCTTTAATACCTTTAGACGCAAGTTTTAATTTTTTGTTTTTAGACTTTTAAGTTTCGACGCTCTACTTTCTTATTATTATTTTTCGACTTTTTGTTTTTCGACGCTTGTTTTTCGACCTCTTATTTTTCAACGCACTCTTTTTCTTTCTCATTTCTACGCTCTAGTTTTTAGGACATAGAATTTTCTTTATCTTCTTAAAATTTCGACGAAAAATTATTTTAAGCGATTAAATTGATAGACATCCAAAATTTTCTGGTTCGTAGTAATAGTTGAATTTGTTAGTGGCGAGTTGTGGGCTTCCAATTTAAAGGGTCCTGGCTACCTGCTGCATCTTTTGGCTATTCGAAACGTTGGCAAAAGTAGAAAATTCTATTAATTTGATAACTTATATAATTTTTATCTTTATAACTAATAGGATATTCAGTGAATGCACCGAGCAAAAAGTTCACCACCGTTCATACGTTCACCACTTGTAACCCGATCAAGACATCTAGCCAATATTATCGCCGTTGATTTTTCTTTAGAATCATCATCTAGTCGACCAGGTACTCCAATTCAAATTTCTAATAATCCATTTTTTGAACCCGACCTCACAATTGAGAACCCGGAGGATATTCAAGGACAATTCAGAGATCCTGAACCATTTATCATTCATCCAGAACCACAAATTACTTATCCAGAGATTGTCGAGAAAGAAACCATTAAATCAGAATCCTCTAATGATTCGGATTCAACAAATTCAAAAATGGAAGTAACGGAACCTCTAAGTATGGAAGACCGAATGAGAGCCACACGCACTGGCCAAGGTCACGCCATTATTAAGCCAGCCATTAATGCGCCAGATTATGAAATCAAAGGACAAATCCTACACATGGTAACTAATCAGTGCCAATTTAGTGGTGCGCCGAAGGAAGATCCAAACGAACATCTTCGAACCTTTAATAGGATCTGTACTCTATTCAAAATTAGAGAAGTTGAGGATGAACAGATCTACCTCATGTTGTTTCCCTGGACTTTAAAGGGAAAAGCCAAAGATTGGTTAGAATCGTTACCTGAAGGGGCGATTGACATATGGGATGTCTTAGTTGAAAAATTTCTTAAAAGATTCTTTCCAGCATCTAAAGCCGTGAGACTTCAAGGAGAAATTGTTACGTTTACACAAAAGCCAAATGAAAACATTATATGAGGCGTGGACAAGATTTGGAAAGTTGTTGAGAGGATGTCCTCAACATGGTTTAGACACTTATCAAATAGTACAAATATTCTTCCAAGGTGTCGACGTTGCTACATGAAAAGACATCGACACAGCAGCTGGTGGTTCCATTATGAAGAAAACCGCAACCGAAGCTCACAAGATTATTGATAACACAGCCTCCCACTCTCAAGAGTGGCATCAAGAAAAAGATATATTTCGTTCATCTAAAGCGGCTAGAGCTGATTCTAGCCATGACTTTGATTCCGTTTCTGCAAAAATAGATGCTTTCGAGAGACGAATGGAAAAGATGACTAAAGATATTCACGCAATACGAATCAGTTGTGAGCAATGCGGTGGACCACACTTAATGAAAGATTGTCACATTGAGCAAATGATGGAACAACGTGAGAATGTTTCCTAAATGAACCAAAGGCCGGGAAATAATTATCAAAATAATTATCAACTGCCAAGGCCAAACTTCAATCGAAATCAAAACTTTCTTTACAATCCAAATGGACCCAACAATAACTCGTATAACCAACAAGGTTCGAATAACCAACCAACTCAAAACAACACTTTCAATCAACAAAGACCTGGCTTGTATAAACCACCACAACAAACCGAAGAGAAAAAGCCAAATCTGGAAGAAATGATGGCAAAGCTAATGGAATCTCAAACACAATTTATTACATCTCAAACCCAAACAAATGAGAGGTTTGACCAGTCATTAAGAACTCAACAAGCTTCCATTTTGAATCTAGAAAAACACGTAGGTACTCTTGCTAGCATGATAAGTGAGAGGGAACAAGGAAAGCTACCGAGTAATACTGAAGTAAATCCTCGGAATGAGAATGTTAATATGGTGTCAACAAATTCTGAAAAACCAACACCAGAAGATGGGAAGGTTTTAGATGTGAGTAACAATGAAGAAGTTACGCCACCACCACTACCCGAGTATGTAAAGCTAGTGGTGGCACCATACAGACCACCCATTCCGTTTCCAAGAAAAGGAGTTGAGTATGAGCAAGTAATAGGTAATAAAGTTTGTGATACCTCTGAAAAGAAGAAGAAGAATAAGAAAGTACAAGAAACAAAAACCGTAAAGATAAACTCGGTGAAGACAGTTCCACCAAAACTTACACCCAGGTTAGGTGATCCGGGTGAATTTATTGTTCCTTGTCTACTTAGTGATTGTGTCATGTATGATGCACTAGCAGATTTAGGTGCGAGTATAAGTGTATGCCTCTTTCATTATATAAGAGATTAGGAGTAGGTGAGTTAAGTCCAACAGAAATGAGTGTTTGACTCTTTGATCAAACCATTAAGCACCCAGTTGGAATTGCTGACAACCTACCTATTTAAGTAGATAATTTAACCTTTCTAGTCGAATTTATTGTCATTGACATAGAAGAGGACTCAAACATTCCTCTAATTTTAGGTCGACCATTCTTAGCATCCACCGGGGCGTTATTTGATGTAAGAGAAGGTAGAATGACACTTAGTAATGATGAAAAATCGATCACCTTTGTGAGTCGAAAGTCTAAATCTCCACCAACCAAAACCGTTGAACCAACAAAAATGATTGATGAGAAGCATATTGTTTTACCAACTCCAACGGTAGTGCTTAACAATAATAAAACGCCTAAGTGTGGGGAAGATGAAGTAACACCTAATGATGACCTGATAATAAAGAACCCCGTTGTTGATACGAAATTAAATGACTCTGTTATTAACAGTTCAATGAAGAAACTTATTAAATGGATTCGCGATGCTAGAACCAAGGAGAACTTTAAGTTATGTAACCGGTTAGTATCCAATCTATCGCCTAAAGAAAAGGTGAAACTAGCTGAATTTGTGGATATTACACAGGAATCCGACCAATGGCTTAAAGCAAAAGTCACAGATATGCAAGTTGATTATGGTCCAAGAGAAATTGACAATGAAGTTAACCACAATTTCGACACCACAGTTACCTAAGTGAGTGGAGATTCAAATGTTTTAAGAAAAAAAAAATTGATGTCTAGAGTTAGTTGTTCTGTTCTCGTGTAGTTTCCGAGAATGGAATCCGATTGGTCTTTTCCACTAGCAGACACTAAAGAACTAGTTTTCTCCCCCCATTCTGAATTTTTGTTTTGTAGGTTTTGTATGAAATTAATATGCATTTTTAAATTTAAGTTTTGTGTGAATTTAAAAACAAAAAATTACTTTATTTCATTAAGTTTAAAAAATAATTTCTAAAATTCATCATAAGTTGAAGACTAGGTCATGGAACCGAAATTGCTTTACCCGAAGGCGGGGCGAAAAATTTTGTTATCATTATTTTTAATTTTATTGATCTAAAGTATAAAAAAAAAACCAAAAAAATCTTTGCTTTTAAAATAATCGCTTTAACGACAAATTTTAAATTTTGTCGAGGGACGGACTAGGTAAACATACTGAAACTACCTAAAGTAAAAGGAAACAAAATTTTAAAAAATTATTCATTTAAATTATTTTAATAAATAAAAATTTTATATAAAAAAATAATAATAATAATAATAATAAATATTATATATGTTTGTAGTTTATCTTATGTACAAAACAGGGTAAAACAGCGCGCTTCCAAAGACTGGCATTAAGTTCACCAAAAGCTAATAATTTTGTTTTTGGAAACTTTGGTAAATCTTAATCATCTTTTTACGCTAATCACCCTCATGAATTTAAAATTTTTACTGATTTCTTGCAAATGAGGGCATTGCAAGATCTTAAGTGTGGGAAGGGATTAAATTCTTTCGGGTTTTAAATATTTGACTTATACACTTGGTTTAAATTTTACAAGTAAAGCAGTAGTTGTATTAGAATCTAGTGCTCTCTGATAATAAAGAACAGCCCTAGTCTTATATACTGACTACCCACTTCTAGTAAAAATTTTAAAATTTTCAAATAAATGAATTCAAAATCTTGTTTATACATATTTATGAACAATAAAACTAGGTATTAACACCGAAATTATTGTTACCTCGGAAAGGACATAAATTGAGAAACAACTCAAAACGCTTGAATTCATTTAAAATGGAATAGAAGAGAATAAAAAGGCAAAGAAAGAAATATAAAAGCCAAGTGTGGGAAAAATTTACCAAGTTATTCAAATTACATATCACATATTTTTGTACAAATAATTGAAGGTACTTTTGTTTTGGACGATTTTCATCAGTTTTACCCGATTTACTGTAATATATTTGAAAGAAAGATGGATCTACATGATGAATCAATTCCATCATTAAAAGGAAGTAAAGTCTTCCAAAAAAGACACGCGCTTCTTGATTTAGGCCAGGAAGTTGTCGTCCAGACCAGCTGTAGGTTGACGAAAAATCTAGAAAAGTCATCTCTAAAATCAGCAGGAAATCCACGGACCTCAGCATCAAACAGGGTCGCCAAGTGGTCAGACTTATCGTAACCATGAGAGGATCTGTCTCGTAAAATGGGGAGGGCGCCGTGCAAATTATCTTGATAAGACTAATGAATCAGACCCCCAGAAAGGATAATCTCCTTAAAGATTAAAAATCAGCTTTTAAGACTGATATTACTCAATCCTTGAGATTGACTTTAAAGATTGAGAATTACAAACTCATGGAATTCAATGATATCTAAACTCGAGCTTGAACGAGAAAATATTTTGATCAAAATTAAAACCGATTTTTTTTCTTCTGAAAACCCATTTTCAATGCATTCATTACCATTGAACGTAAAATTCTAGGAATTCCCCTGGAATTTATTAGGTCACCTGAACCAAATCGGGTGTCAACCATAAGAACGGTGGTTGCATAGCATGGTCGAAGACAGGACCTTGTTCCAGACTGAAAAAAATTATAGGGTGATCTTTACTATTTCTCCTACAAAGGATAGTAATTGTAACCGACACGTTGTGGACCATGAACAAATGCATGTCATTAGACATTGCTGTGACGACCCGAAAATTTCCGACCAAATTTAAACTTAATCTTTATATAATTCTGACTTGATAAGCAATGAATTTTAATAAATCTTGAACCTCCAAAAAGAGTTTTACACAAGCTTTTGGTCACCCTTTTATTCCGACGATTCACGAACGTCATAACTTGATTTAATTGTTTAATTGTTTAATTATTGTGTATATATATGGATTTATATATATTTAACTTGAAAATATGATAATTAAATATCTCATTAAGTATATTAACAAAGTATTATATATATATTTTCATACTACTAATTTAAAGAGTTTTCAAACAATATATATATTACTATTTAAATGACGTAATTAACTTATGTTAAAATGTATTTACATATAATGTATTACGAGTGTAAATACATCCTTACAAGTATTGAATACACTTTTTAATATACCAATACATATAAAGGATAGCTATACTCATATTTTCGTTCAATTTCCTCAAAGAATTCTACTCGCATTCGTACGGTATTTTTACCCGTATTATATACAGCTTCTAGAAGTATTTACTATTGGTATATACCAATAGAAATCTACAATTATTTGTGTAATATGTCATCCATAATATAATCAATTTAATTTGTCATGCATGACTTAATACAATTTAACTTATCTTAGATATTTTCACTAAAAGCCAAAATTATAAGCTTATAAATAAGGACCATTTTAACTCATTTTTACTCCCCATTTTCTTAAACTAAAAACACACACTTTAATGCTCTCATATCATATTTTAATCTCAACAACTTTCCTCTTCATAATCAAGGTATAATACTTCTCAAAATCCTTGTTCAATTCCTTGTATAGTTGCTATCTTATTATACTTATAAAACTTGTAAAAACTAGAACTTGTTTTGGTGAACACCAAACTTGTTTGAAAAACTAATCTAATCTTTCTAACTTAACTCTAATAACACTTATTTATATGTATTATGATGTTATATTAAGTTAATATAAGAACATATAACTTGTACATATGAAGAACACCTTGAAACTTAACATATATCCTTTAATCTCCATTCGGTAAAAAGCGGGCTATTTTGGGTTGGGAATTAAAAACCTATCTTAGACTTTGAGTTCGAGGCTAAGACTTTGGAAATATATTAATATATGTAAATAAGACTTCCAGTATTTTTTTCATGATTTTCGACAAAGTGGAAGTATTTTATCAAAAATCATATATTGGGTGGATGCCGGGATTTTTCCAAATCTGTCCACGACACAAAAAGAGGGTAAAGCTCTACAAATTACTACTTGGGATGAACTTTTCGAATTTGTTTTGTAAAATTTACTTCTTAATGAATCCATAACAATTTGATTCACTTTAAACGGAGTTGTAATGAATATTTGGCTAGCAAAACAAAATCTGCTAAAATTAACGTTGTATGGACGAAATTTATATTATAAAAACTATATTAACCATATCCTTGTTAACTTTTCCTATATCCTACATATATTTGGATATGTTATCAGTAGTATAACAAAATATTATAATCTTGGTTAATTCTGTGATTGTATATATGTATAATAATATTCTTGGTATTTCCTAACACAATAAGTATACAATACGTTTTGATAAATCCTAAGACATTACGTACACAATACGTCTTAGTTAATTCTAATATGTATACTATACGTCTCTGGGTTAATGCAAAGACAATACGTATACAATACGTCGTGAGGTAATTCTAAGATTATATATATATATATATACCTATTATTGGGCTGTTGAACTTTTCGGACTATTTTGGACTACTAACAAAGGACTACTAACAATGGACTACTAACATAAAATGTTAAAAATTATCATATAAGTATTCTATCAACTTGCTTTATTTTATTCATATGTCGTATTATTATCTGAATCGTTATTATTGTTATAGGTTCGTGAATCCAAGGACGACGGTCATATTTTTAATAAGTTGAAAACTTATTATTAATATACTTTTACTACTGTGAGTATATAGTCCCATTTTTAAACTCTATAAATATTTTGGGATGAGAATACATGCATTTTATACGCCATAGACACAAGTACTTAAAATATATTCTACGTTGAGTTGTACCATCTTGCATATCTTCCCTAATAGCTTGGTAACTAATATTTACATGTTGTAAGAACATGTAAGCGCGAATCCTATTGATAGATCTATTGGGTTTGACAACCCCAACCGGGCTAGTCGCTCTAGTATCATAAACGGTTGCATAGTACTTCATTTTTACTACACTTGGTACAGTGTAGGGAGATTTCATAATAAACGTAATATTCTACATTAATGGTTAAGTATGGTTACCGAAGCGCTCAACAACTTATAGAATACTTTTATACACTTGCGAGTGTACATATATTTATAACTATGAAATCTTGTGGTATATATTTATATCGATGATAAACCTATATATCTCACCAACCTTTGTGTTGACTTTTTACGCATATTTATTTTCAGGTCCTTAAGAAAGTCTTCTGCTGTTGCATTATCTGAGCAAGCTGTGCATGGAGTCTCATACTTTTATTTAGATAAAGTGTTGCATTCAATAAAACTTTTGTCATGTATTATATTCGACTGTTACGTCATGTGTGTAGTATTTGGAAACCGATGTATTTTGGGGATTATTTTTTAAATAATCGCCCACTTATTTAAAACATGCATTATGTATAATAATGACGTGCTTTTTATGAAATGAATGCAATATTTTCTAAAACGTATCATATAGAGGTCAAATACCTCGCTATGGGACCAATGAGAATGTACTGCATTTATAGTAATATGGACGGGTCGTTTCAGTTGGTATCAGAGCGGTAGTCTTAGCGAACCATGTCTTGCATTAGTGTGTCTAACGGATAGTTATTAAGATGCATTAGTGAGTCTGGACTTCGACCTTAACTACATGTCAAAAGTTTTGCTTATCATTTCTAGTCAGAAATCATCTGATTATCACCCTTAGAAAATTACATGCTTATCATTCTTAGTATAGACACATCTTACTGCATTGATTGCATAAATAGTGTATAGACAAATTTCATATTTTAGCGCATATGCTAATTCATATCTTAGCGTATCTGTTACTGTAAACTTTGCCTAACATATTCCGTAAATTCCTCAGTAATATATGAAATCTTTTGTTCTATATATATAGATATTCTATGTAATTAGAATACCATTCGATAGCCGGAAATCATTTCATATCGAAAAATCCTTTATTCAATCGTACAAAATGGAACTCTCCACTAGTTCAAGTCCCTCGAATTCCGATATAGAATTTCACTCGAGCTCCGAAAGAAGTGTGACCGGAATAGATCAACCAATTAGCCATCATCTATTTTGGATGAATTGGGGATGTGTTCGTAGTCTACTTAATCATTGGAGACAAGAAAAGGTGATCCCTTCCATCCACCACATTGCCCTCTTGGTGAAGAACATGAGGCACTTACCGGTGAACTCGTTCGTAACACCATTTTCTCTCTCCTTTCCAGGATATGCCTCAACGAGTATAATATTACTAATATTATTGAGGCTATCCGACCTTTACTCCATATCTTGCATGGTGAATTATTTAGTAAAAAAAAAATTACTGTCATGAAAAGCAAAACTTCATTAGCAAGTGCATCCTACATCATTTCATTCCCTTTATAAAGCTCTTGACCTCTCTTTTTATTCAAGAAACTTTAAACATCTTCTTTCACAATATAAACAAAACAAATTCTCATACTCACATCAAACCACTACCAGCACCAGCAGCAGCATTACCAACAACATCACAAGCCTCAACATCGCAAGCCGCATTACGAGCATCAACATCATACGCACCGCAGGCACTGAGGGATACCAACAATAATGAGTGATGAAGTATTAATTCATTATTTCATTTACGTTGAAGAAATATTCCGCGGCGATTATGTAATCTCTAAGGTTTTAGGGATTATTCATTTCTAGTTCCAACCGTAAACCAAATGAGATTAATATAATATTAACTCGTTAAATCCATATTACATCTGAAGAAAATATACATACATATATTTTCAAAAAGACTGTAATAAAAATTCTTTTGTACAAAATATTACTTGTGATATTTTATTTTAACGGGTCGGTAATACCTAACAAATACTTAAGTTCACATTAATATGTTACACTGTACATTTTCAATGATGTTTCGATAATCGTTAATTATACTCTCTCCTTTCATAGCAATATACATCATTTCACAAAATTCAAGACAACCATTTTCCATACCAATTCAATTACATATTCTGATTTTGACAGATCAAAATCCAAGTCAAGATTTAAGAAGTGCCATCAATCTTAAATTCTTACATCCTTCAAAATCATACTTTAAATTCAAACTATACTAGGACATCACTTTTATTCACAGAACTCATAAAGATATTTGTATCATTCAAGATTCACGACGAATTCATTATACGGATATTGACGATGACAACCTGCGTCTAAACACTTCAAAATTCTTGAAAACATCTCAACTAAGGAACAATCGAGAGAATGAACCAATCACACGATACATACGAAGAATATATGCATATAGATATGTATTCGGAGGACACTTGAACTGAAGCAAAGGTTCAACACGTATCCGTGTTAGATCCTTTAGCATTATTATTACCTAAAATAACTTTACAATCCCTTTTCAAAATAGCGAGTTTTATCACAGCTCTAAAAAGACAACTTCGACTTTTCATCCGGAGTAGCCTTATTATAACCTTGATACATACATTGTCTTTTCCCCATCGTTACTGGGGAACCTTTTATATTCCACCACATTAGTAGTAAGCTTACCAGCAACTTTATTGCTCTTTGACTTAAATCTCTCTGAAAGATCACTATAAAACCTTGTCATGTACCCATCTACATCTTCTAACAATAATTGTCATACCAAACCCCAGGAAGCATCAATAATTATTCTTGAATCTCACATCATTTCTGCATATACATATAACGTTATTTCCTAGAATTATAATTCTAAAATCCGGAATAGCAGTTCTGCCTACGAGTCAGTACTATAAAGTTTTGAAAAAGCTGAATGAAGCAGCAGAAACTGTAGATAACCATAACAGTCAAAAGTTGATGATAAAGAATATTGTGTTAGCAAAGCACATAAAAAGAGAAGGTTTGGAACTAGAAAATGGATTGAGCAAACCCTGAAGGAGGCTGTGGACAAATCACAAGGACGAAATCTACCTTCAAAGAATCCAAATGATTCAGTGTCTGCTAAAATCCTTAGAAAATACCTTGCTCCTTACTCTAAAACCCTTGCGGACAATATTCTTCATCATCTTCTTATCTTAAATATTCTAAGATATCATCGTATCTTCCATTATAAATATCCTTCATATTTCTGAAGATATTTTCATAACCATTCTTATCTGAAATCATTTATTCCTTCGCGTTATCTGTATCACTTCATAAAGAAAACTGTTTTAGTTTTTAAATATCTGAAACCTCTGAGTGTAAAGTATGAATGTTTTTGAAGTAATGTTGTGAACTGAAGCATGAGTTAGTATAATATAATGACACTTTATCAACTTGATTATATTACAGTAAGTCATGCTGAGTTTCTAAATGGAACGTAATTATTCACAGACCATAACATCATCATGTGCCATGTTACATGACTCTTACATTCAATCTAATCTCTAAACATATCAAGAACATATTCTATTGATAGTTCTATCTTTTCCTTTGGATTCTGGTAATTTCACAAGTCAAATTGTGCTATTGCAATTTCTCTCTTAGAGCATTAGCTATGTTCATTCCGAATTTCATATCTATAAATTCTAGACCATTATTCACTTGACTTGAAGTCGGGAAAAGAAGACGGAAGCATGAAACTCCAAAATATAAGGAAAAATATAAGCACGAAGACAACGCAGAAATTACAAACCGTGTATATCGATGCATATAGCAATATAAAAACACGGGAAAACTAAGAACACTATAAACCCAAGAGCATAGTAGAAATTAATGGATTCCTCCGGTGGAAGATGAAAAAGAAGAATGACAGATGTGATAGTCAAGAATATATAAAGAATTAAAACTGGATGGACGAATGTTTTGGAAGTACGAAGAAAGGAAGAAAGTATAAAAGATGGGAGATGTGGAAATAAGGAAACGTAGGAGGTTGATTTATAGTAAAATATCCGACAGAGAAATCGAGACAGATTATTGCATTAAATCGAAGAGGATCATAATTTCCTTAATTACAGAAGAATCAAATCTTATATAGATTACAAAGATTTTCTTTAATCCAGAGATCAACCGTGATGACGTCAAAAGATAAGACGAATCCCTATTTTCTCATTTCACTCTTTTACGATAGCTTCACTCATACGTTTCGACTAATCAAATTATTTTATCCATATTTCTCAATCATGATAAAACCCTATGAATCAACTTATATTCATCATAATAACATTCTTATTGTTAGCCATGACGACCTCGATCAAATTTCGGGACAAAATTTCTTTAACGGGTAGGTACTGTGACGACCCGGAAATTTCCGACCAAATTTAAACTTAATCTTTATATAATTCTGACTTTATAAGCAATGAATTTTAATAAATCTTGAACCTCCGAAAAGAGTCTTACACAAGCTTTTGGTCACCCTTTTATTTCGACGATTCACGAACGTCATAACTTGATTTAATTATTTAATTGTTTAATTATTGTGTATATATATGGATTTATATATATTTAACTTGAAAATATGATAATTAAATATCTCATTAAGTATATTAACAAAGTATTATATATATATATATATATATATATATATATATATATATATATATATATATATATATATATATATATATATATATATATTTCATACTACTAATTTAAAGAGTTTTCAAACAATATATATTACTATTTAAACGACGTAATTAACTTATGTTAAAATTTATTTACAAATAAAGTATTACGAGTGTAAATACATCCTTACAAGTATTGAATACACTTTATAATATACCAATACATATAAATGATAGCTATACTCGCATTTCCGTTTAATTTCCTCAAAGAATTCTACTTGTATTCATACGGTATTTTTACCCGTATTATACACAGCTTCTAGAAGTATTTACTATTGGTATATACCAATAGAAATCTGCAATTATTTGTATAATATGTCATCCATGACCTAATAAATTTAATATGTCATGCATAACTTAATACAATTTAACTTATCTTAGATATTTTCACTAAAAGCCAAAATTATAAGCTTATAAATAAGGACCATTTTAACTCATTTTTACTCCACATTTTCTTAAACTAAAAACACACACTTTAATGCTCTCATATCATACTTTAATCTCAGAAACTTTCCTCTTCATAATCTAGGTAAAATACTTCTCAAAATCCTTGTTCAATTCCTTATATAGTTGTTATCTTATTATACTTATAAAACTTGTAAAAACTAGAACTTGTTTTGGTGAACACCAAGCTTGTTTGAAAATCTAATCTAATCTTTCTAAATTAACTCTAATAACACTTATTTATATGTATTATGATGTTATATTAAGTTAATATAAGAACTTATAACTTGTACATATGAAGAACACCTTGAAACTTAACATATATCCTTTAATCTCCATTCGGTAAAAAGCGGGCTGTTTTGGGTTGGGAATTAAAAACCTATCTTAGACTTTGAGTTTGAGGCTAAGACTTTGGAAATATGTTAATATATGTAAATAAGACTTCCAGTATTTTTTTTATGATTTTAGACAAAGTGGAAGTATTTTATCAAAAATCATATATTGGGTGGATGCCGGAATTTTTCCAAATCTGTCCACCGACACAAAAAGAGGGTAAAGCTCTAAAAATTACTACTTGGAATGAACTTTTCGAATTGGTTTTGTAAAATTTACTTCTTAATCAATCCATAGCAATTTGATTCACTTTAAATGGAGTTGTAATGAATATTTGGCGAGCAAAACAAAATCTGCTAAAATTAACGTTGTATGGACGAAATTTATATTATAAAAACTATATTAACCATATCCTTGTTAAATTTTCCTATATCCAACATATATTTGGACATGTTATCAGTAGTATAACAAAATATTATAATTTTGGTTAATTCTGTGATTGTATATATGTATAATAATATTCTTGGTACGTCCTAACACAATAAGTATACAATACGTTTTGATAAATCCTAAACAATACGTACACAATACGTCTTAGTTAATTCTAAGATAATACGTATACAATACGTCTCTAGGTTGATGCAAAGAAAATACGTATACAATACGTCGTGGGGTAATTCTAATATTATATATATATATATATATATATATATATATATATATATATATATATATATATATATATATATATATATACCGATTATTGGACTGTTGGACTTTTCGGACTATTTTGGACTACTAACAAAGAACTACTAACAATGGACTACTAACATAAAATGTTAAAAATTATTATATAAGTATTCTATGAACTTGCTTTATTTTATTCATATGTCGTATTATTATCTGAATCGTTATTATTGTTATAGGTTCGTGAATCCAAGGACGACGGTCATATTTTTAATAAGTTGAAAACTTATTATTAATATACTTTTACTACTGTGAGTATATAGTCCCATTTTTAAACTCTATAAATATTTTGGGATGAGAATACATGCATTTTATACGCCATAGACACAAGTACTTAAAATATATTCTACGTTGAGTTGTACCACCTTGCAAATCTTCCCTAATAGCTTGGTAACTAATATTTACATGTTGTAAGAACATGTAAGCGCGAATCCTATTGATAGATCTATTAGGTTTGACAACCCAACCGGGCTAGTCGCTCTAGTATCGTAAACGGTTTCATAGTACTTTGTTTTTACTACACTTGGTACAGTTTAGGGAGATTTCATAATAAAGGGAATATGCTACATTAATGGTTAAGTATGGTTACCGAAGTGCTCAACAACTTATAGAATACTATTATACACTTGCGAGTGTAAATATATTTATAACTATGAAATCTTGTGGTCTATATTTATATCGATGATAAACCTATATATCTCACCAACCTTTGTGTTGACTGTTTACGCATGTTTATTCTCAGGTCCTTAAGAAAGTCTTCCGCTGTTGCATTATATGAGCAAGCTGTGCATGGAGTCTCATACTTTTATTTAAATAAAGTGTTGCATTCAATAAAACATTTGTCATGTATTATATTCGACTGTTACGTCACGTGTGTAGTATTTGGAAACCGATGTATTTTGGGGATTATTTCTTAAATAATCGCCCACTTGTTTAAAACATGCATTATGTATAATAATGACGTGCTTTTTATGAAACGAATGCAATATTTTTTAAAAGGTATCATATAGAGGTCAAATACCTCGCTATGGGACCAATGAGAACGTACTGCATTTATAGTAATATGGACGGGTCGTTTCAATTGCCTTAACAGTTGCTTGTTCAACACTTTTCTTTACAAACGGACGGTAGTTTACCGAAAGGTAATATACGGAGCAAGTAAACTGGACGTGTGCTTTCCTAATACAAGGTTAGCAAATGGGTGACACAAAACCGCAAGTTTTGAGCTAAAATTTTAAAATCTGAAACCCATACAACCCGCAAAAATAATTTGCAAACACCGGTGAAGGGTTATTCCGGAAAACTTATCTAGGGTAAAAGCTAGAATTTTCAAAAGTTCAAATGTTTTCATAAAGATCCAATTTCCTTAAAGGATCTAAATTTTCATAGTCATGTGGGACTGTAAACCACATCGTTTCTATCATTGTTTATACCACTGTATTAAAATCACTGATGTATAAAGTGTGAAAATAAAAAAAGTGATTCGAGTGAAGTGTGATTTTATTTCAAGTTCTGTATTGCTTGAGGACAAGCAACGTTCAAGTGTGGGGATATTTGATAGTGCTCCAAATGAACATATATTTAGTCGCAATATCATCTCAATATGTAAAGTTTTTAGTTGTAATTATTATATTTTTAAGTTGTAATCGTTTAAATAAATAAATGTGAAGACGAAGCACGAAGATTAAATAATTGAAGAAAAAGTGCCACTAAAACTGAAAAAGGGTCCTTAAAGCCACAGTGCACTCAAAAGCGTCCTAAAAAGTGAGTTAAAAGACTTGCGCGGATTTTGGGAGTTAAGGAAAATAATTTTTTGTGCAAATTACAAATCGCGAAACGCAAAGTACAAGATATCTACGCGTACGAAAGGACGTTCGAAAATCCGAAACCGAGACATAAATCGGGCGTAAACGTACGAGATAACGGAGCTAAATTATAAATCAACTATGCACAAGAATATAATATAATATATATATAATTATATATATTATTATATAATAAATCATGTCGGCAGCCCATGTTTCTTTAAGCAAAATATCCTGAATCAGAAGGCCATGCGATCGCATGGCCTGGAGGCTAAAAAACCATGCGATCGCATGGCAGGGAAAACTTGGCCAGGTCTATAAATTGATCATTTTCTGGCCGAATTCTACACACTCTCTTTTCATTTCTTCCTCTGTAAGAATATATATATTTATATTTATAATATTAAGTTTAAATTAAGTTTAATAATAATTGGGTTAATGTAAGAAATGTTTTAAGGTTTTGTAAGTCGGAACTCTGTCCGTGTAACGCTACGCGATTAATCACCACTGTAAGCTATGTTCTTCCTTTTTAAATTAATGTCTCGTAACTAAGTTATTATTATGCTTATTTAAGCCGAAGTAATCGTGATGTTGGGCTAAATATTAAGATGAGGTTATTGGATTTTGTACTATAATTAAGGTTTGGACAAAAGACCGACACTTATGAACATTGGACTATTGACTATTAATAGGTAGGGGGTATTGTCTAATTGAACGACAACTCATTGGAACCTGTCGAACCTATCTTCAAATTAGTTAAACTAATAATTATCAAATTGATTACGAATGTCCTATTTAGTGACGTTTATACGACATCTTTTACGATCATTTAATTAATTATTCGGGTTGGGTCATTGATTATTCATTCTGATCAAGTGGGTAAATTAATATTCATATCTCATTAAAACAGAGGTGGATTACATACAAGGATAATTGGTGTAATTGTTAACAAAGTATTAAAACCTTGGATTACACACAGTCGATAACCTGGTGTAATTATTAACAAAGTATTAAAACCTTGTTATAGTTCGAATCTCTAATTAGTTGGAATATTTAACTTTGAGAATAAGGTTAATTTGACGAGCATTTTATAATTATGACCAATGGACTATTATAGACAAAAACCAGATAGGTATCAAATAAACCAGGATAAAGGACAATTAACCTGGGTAACAATTAATTAAAATCAAAACGTCAAACATCATGATTACGGAAGTTTAAATAAGCATAATACTTTTATTTCATATTTCCTCGTACCTTTATTTACTGTCATTTTAATTACTGCAATTTACTTTATCGCAATTTAAATTCTGTCATTTATATTATCGTCATTTATCTTTACGCTTTAATTAAAATCGACAAACCGGTCATTAAACGGTAAAACCCCCCCTTTTATAATAATAATAATACTACTATATTACTAATATATATATATATATATATATATATATATATATATATATATATATATATATATATATATATATATATATATATATATACACAAATATAGTTTTAAAAATATAGTGTAAAATAAGCCGTCTCCCTGTGGAACGAACTGGACTTACTAAAAACTACACTACTTTACGATTAGGTACACTGCCTATAGTGTTGTACCAAAAACATCACAAGCCGCATTACGAGCATCAACATCATACGCACCGCAGGCACTGAGGGATACCAACAATAATGAGTGATGAAGTATTAATTCATTATTTCATTTACGTTGAAGAAATATTCAGCGGCGATTATGTAATCTCTAAAGTTTTAGGAATTATTCATTTCTAGTTCCAACCGTAAACCAAATGAGATTAATATAATATTAACTCATAAATCCATATTACATCTGAATAAAATATACATACATATATTTTCATAAAGACTGTAATAAAAATTCTTTTGTACAAAATATTACTTGTGAAATTTTATTTTAACGGGTAGGTATTACCAGAGAAATACTTAAGTTCACATTAATATGTTACACTGTACATTTTCAATGATGTTTCGACAATCGTTAATTATACTCTCTCCTTTCATAGCAATATACATCATTTCACAAAATTCAAGACAACCATTTTCCATACCAATTCAATCACATATTCTGATTTTGACAGATCAAAATCCAAGTCAAGATTTAAGAAGTGCCATCAAACTTAAATTCCTACATCCTTCAAAATCATACTTTAAATTCAAACTATACTAGAACAGCACTTTCATTCACAGAACTCATAAAGATATTCGTATCATTCAAGATTCACGACGAATTCATTACACGGATATTGACGATGACAACCTGCGTCTAAACACTTGAAAATTCTTGAAAACATCTCAACTAAGGTACAATCGAGAGAATGAACTAATCACACGATACATACGAAGAATATATGCATATAGATATGCATTCGGAGGACACTTGAACCTTAGCAAAGGTTCAACACGTATCCGTGTCAGATCCTTTAGCATTATTATTACCCAAAATAACTTTACAATCCCTTTTCAAAATAGCGAATTTTATCACATCTCCAAAAAGACAACTTCGACTTTTCCTCCGGAGTAGCCTTATTATAACCTTGATATATACGTTATCTTTTCGCCATCGTTACTGGGGAACCTTTTATATTCCACCATATTAGTAGTAAGCTTACCAGCAACTTATTGCTCTTTGACTTAAATCTCTCTGAAAGATCACTATAAAACCTTGTCATGTACCCATCTACATCTTGTAACAATAATTGTCATACCAAACCCCAGGAAGCATCAATAATTATTCTTGAATCTCACATCATTTTTGCATATACATATAACGTTATTTACTGGAATTATAATTCTGAAATCCGGAATAGCACGTCAGCCTGCAAATCAGTACTATGAAGTTTTGAAAAAGCTGAATGAAGCAGCAGAAATGGTAGACAACCGTAACAGTCAAAAGTTGATGATAAAGAATATTGTGTTAGCAAAGCACAGAAAAAGAGAAGATTTGGAACTGGAAAACGGATTGAGCAAACCCTGAAGGAGGCTGTAGACAAATCACAAGGACGAAATCTACCTTCAAAGAATCCAAATGATTCGGTGTCTGCTAAAATCCTTAGCAAATACCTTGCTCCTTACTCTAAAACCCTTGCGGACAATATTCTTCATCATCCTCTTATCTTAAATATTCTAAGATATCATCGTATCTTCCATTATAAATATCCTTCATATTTATGAAGATATTTTCATAACCATTCTTATCTGAAATCATTTATTCCTTCGCGTTATCTGTATCACATCATAAAGAAAACTGTTTTAGTTTCTAAATATCTGAAATCTCTGAGTGTAAAGTATGAATGTTTTTTAAATAATGTTGGGAACTGAAGCATGAGTTAGTATAATATAATGACACTTGATCAACGTGATTATATTACAGTAAGTCATGCTAAGTTTGTAAATAGAATGTAATGATTCACAGACCATAACGTCATCATGTGCCATGTTACGTGACTCTTACATTCAATCTAATCTCTAAACATATCAAGAACATATTCTATTGATAGTTCTATCTTTTCCTTTGGATTCTGGTAATTTCACAAGTCAAATTGTGCTATTACAATTTCTCTCTTAGAGCATTAGCTATGTTCATTCCGAATTTCATATCTATGAATTCTAGACCATTATTCGCTTGACTTGAAGTCAGGAAAAGAAGACGGAAGTATGAAACTCCAAAATATAAGGAAAAATATAAGCACGAAGATAACGCAGAAATTACAAACCGTGTATATCGATGCGTATAGCAATATAAAGACACGGGAAAACTAAGAAAACTATAAACCCAAGAGCATAGTAGAAATTAACGGATTCCTCCAGCGGAAGATGCAAAAGAAGAATGACAGATGTGACAGTCAAGAATATATCAAGAATTTAAACTGGATGGAGCATATTGATGAATGTTTTGGAAGTACGAAGAAAGGAAGAAAGTATAAAAGATGGGACATGCGGAAATAAGGAAACGTAGGAGGTTGATTTATAGTAAAATATCTGACAGAGAAATCGAGACAGATTATTGCATTAAATCGAAGAGGATCATAATTTTCTTAATCGTCGAAGAATCAAATCTTATATAGATTACAAAGATTTTCTTTAATTCGGAGATCAACCGTGATGACGTCAAAAGATAAGACGAATCCCTATTTTTTCGTTTCACTCTTTTACGATAGCTTCAAACATACGTTTCGAGTAATCGAATTATTTTATCCATATTTCTCAATCATGATAAAACCCTATGAATCAACTTATATTCGTCATAATAACATTCTTATTGTTAGCCATGACGACCTCGATCAAATTTTGGGACGAAATTTCTTTAACGGGTAGGTACTGTGACGACCCGGAAATTTTCGACCAAATTTAAACTTAATCTTTATATAATTCCGACTTGATAAGCAATGAATTTTAATAAATCTTGAACCTCCGAAAAGAGTTTTACACAAGCTTTTGGTCACCCTTTTATTCCGACGATTCACGAACGTCATAACTTGATTTAATTGTTTAATTGCTTAATTATTGTGTATATATATGGATTTATATATATTTAACTTGAAAATATGATAATTAAAAATCTCATTAAGTATATTAACAAAGTATTATATATATATATATATATATATATATATATATATATTCATACTACTAATTTAAAGAATTTTTGAACAATATATATGTTACTATTTAAATGACGTAATTAACTTATGTTAAAATGTATTTACATATAATGTATTACGAGTGTAAATACATCCTTACAAGTCTTGAATACACTTTATAATATACCAATACATATAAAGGATAGCTATACTCGTATTTCCGTTCAATTTCGTCTAGAATTCTACTCGCATTCATACGGTATTTTTACCCGTATTATACACAGCTTCTAGAAGTATTTACTATTGGTATATACCAATAGAAATCTGCAATTATTTGTGTAATATGTCATCCATGACCTAATCAATTTAATATGTCATGAATGACTTAATACAATTTAACTTATCTTAGATATTTTCACTAAAAGCCAAAATTATAAGCTTATAAATAAGGACCATTTTAACTCATTTTTACTCCACATTTTCTTAAACTAAAAACACACACTTGAATGCTCTCATATCATACTTTAATCTCAGAAAATTTCCTCTTCATAATCAAGGTAAAATACTTCTCAAAATCCTTGTTCAATTCCTTGTATAGTTGCTATCTTATTATACTTATAAAACTTGTAAAAACTAGAACTTGTTCTGGTGAACACCAAGCTTGTTTGAAAAACTAATCTAATATTTTTAACTTAACTCTAATAACACTTATTTATATGTATTATGATGTTATATTAAGTTAATATAATAACTTATAACTTGTACATATGAAGAACACCTTGAAACTTAACATATATCCTTTAATCTCCATTTGGTAAAAAGCGGGCTGTTTTGGGTTGAGAATTAAAAACCTATCTTAGACTTTGAGTTCGAGGCTAAGACTTTAGAAATATGTTAATATATGTAAATAAGACTTCCAGTATTTTTTTCATGATTTTAGACAAAGTGGAAGTATTTTATCAAAAATCATATATTGGGTGGATGCCGGGATTTTTCCAAATCTGTCCACTGACACAAAAAGAGGGTAAAGCTCTAAAAATTACTACTTGGGATGAACTTTTCAAATTGGTTTTGTAAAATTTACTTCTTAATGAATCCATAGAAATTTGATTCACTTTAAATGGAGTTGTAATGAATATTTAGCGAGCAAAACAAAATCTGCTAAAATTAACATTGTATGGACGAAATTTATATTATAAAAACTATATTAACCATATCCTTGTTAACTTTTCCTATATCCTATATATATTTGGACATGTTATCAGTAGTATAACAAAATATTATAATCTTGGTTAATTCTGTGATTGTATATATGTATAATAATATTCTTGGTACGTCCTAACACAATAAGTATACAATACGTTTTGATAAATCCTAAGACAATACGTACACAATATGTCTTAGTTAGTTCTAAGACAATACGTATATAATACGTCTCTGGGTTGATGCAAAGACAATATGTATACAATACATCGTGGGGTAATTCTAAGATTATATATATATATATATATATATATATATATATATATATATATATATATATATATATATATATATATATATATATATATATATATATATATATATATATACCGATTATTGGACTGTTGGACTTTTCAGACTATTTTGGACTACTAACAAAGGACTACTAACATAAAATGTTAAAAACTATTATATAAGTATTCTATGAACTTGCTTTATTTTATTCATTGGTCGTATTATTATCTGAATCGTTATTATTGTTATAGGTTCGTGAATCCAAGAACGACGGTCATATTTTTAATAAGTTGAAAACTTATTATTAATATACTTTTACTACTGTGAGTATATAGTCCCATTTTTAAACTCTACAAATATTTTGGGATGAGAATACATGCATTTTATGTTTTACGCCATGGACACAATTACTTAAAATATATTCTACGTTGAGTTGTACCACATTGCATATCTTCCCTAATAGCTTGGTAACTAATTTTTACATGTTGTAAGAACATGTAAGCGTGAATCCTATTGATAGATCTATCGGGTTTGACAACCCAAACCGGGCTAGTCGCTCTAGTATCGTAAACGGTTGCATAGTACTTCATTTTTACTATACTTGGTACAGTGTAGGGAGATTTCATAATAAAGGGAATATGCCACATTAATGGTTAAGTATGGTTACCGAAGCGCTCAACAAATTATAGAATACTTTTATACACTTGCGAGTGTACATATATTTATAACTATGAAATCTTGTGGTCTATATTTATATCGATGATAAACCTATATATCTCACCAACCTTTGTGTTGACTGTTTAAGCATGTTTATTCTCAGGTCCTTAAGAAAGTCTTCCGCTGTTGCATTATCTGAGCAAGCTGTGCATGGAGTCTCATACTTTTATTTAAATAAAGTGTTGCATTCAATAAAACCTTTGTCATGTATTATATTCGTCTGTTACGTCACGTGTGTAGTATTTGGAAACCGGTGTATTTTGGGGATTATTTCTTAAATAATCGCCCACTTGTTTAAAACATGCATTATGTATAATAATGATGTGCTTTTTATGAAACGAATGTAATATTTTCTAAAACTTATCATATAGACGTCAAATACCTCGCTATGGGACCAATGAGAACGTACTGCGTTTATAGTAATATGGACGGGTCGTTTCACCGTACCCTCGTCTTCTTGCATTTTAACCCTGTGTCGCTTTCGTGGCATTTTTCCCTTTGACTCTCTTTCGGTTGCCTCAATCATTTCACGAAAAATCTTCAGAGGTTTGTTATTGATATGGTGTTTATTCCACCAATCGCTCGAGTGCCGTTGTTTTAAACGCCATAAACGTCCTGTTAATATGATGTCCAAAAATAAATTTCAATTTGGCTTAGAGTAAAATATTTACCTTAGCTGTTATTTTATATATGTAATCTACCTTCCCCTGAAAACCATGTTTGAATGATGTCAGTAGATGTTCGGGTGCGCACGCTTTGCTTTATAGCAAATTCTTCAGGCGCATCATTCTTTACAGCTGTACTGATTTTTGGTGTTGCACATACGCCATTTTTTGGTGTGATGTGTGCGCACACCCATGCACTTTGCTTTTGCATCACAAGTTGTGCTGCTTTGGTAAGGGGTAATTTGGCTACCCTTGCACGTGCTACTTTTTTCTCATTCCTTGGGTTGCACTTTTTCATTAAGCTCACAGTGTGGACGCGGATTCTTTTGCCACATTTTATTGGGATTTCCTTGTTTATTTTAACACTTTTTCAGAGATTTTCCAAATCCTGCATCTTGTTTTATTAAGATTGTGTATAATATCTTTAAAGGAAGTAATTGTAACATCTTTCTATGCATCCGCGCTACATAGGTAAGCGCTTATCTTTATTGTTTACACTTTTACTGAGCTAAATTTTTATTGCGCCGTAAATTTGCGTTTTTAGTTTTTCTAAAAATTATATTTTACTACTTTTCGCAGTATCAAATACTAAATTGAAATATTTGTGTATACAACATACATGTGAGCATAATGCGCCTTCGATTGTCTGAGCTATTTGCTATTTATTGGATTCTGCGTCTTTGCGTTCCCGCCTTATGCCTTTTTGTATTGTTCTCACCTTTCTATCCACTTCTGATTTTATAGTTGCGATTCCCCACTTTGTCGGGAATCTTAATAGACCGTGTATTGTGGACGGTATAGCTCCTAGCTTTTGCAAGGTGTTTCTGCTTAACAGCGCGTAATGCTCAGCTTCCGACTTGACTATAGCAAATTCAATCTCGACATTCCTTCTCTTTCTACCATTGTTATTGTCTCGTAATTCTAGCTTAATCCTAACTGATGTGCTGAAACGTAACCTTTATTTTTGAACGGATTTGAGTTGTTATATTACACGAATTGATTTATTGTATATATGGTGTTTTAATGAATTCGGGTTGATTTTACACATATATAGGCAACTAGTCCTATCCGCGTAGTTTAGTTTTATAGGTAAATCCAATTCGTTCCACAGGGAGATGGAGTGTTTAATGGTTTTTAATAGTCATTGAAGTTAAACTAATTTAAAGGGGGTTTTGGATTAGGAATTTGTTTTAAACAATAAAATAAAATACAAACTTATTTAAATTAACTAAATAATAAGTTTTAATTAAATTAAAGATGAATGAAAGGAAATTATAATAATTAAACTAATTATAAATTAAATACTTTAAAGTAATAAATGATTTAATTAAAACTTGGGATTAAACAAAAATTATAACAGTACTGTATTTATACTTACGCGTTCCGCGTGTATATATACGCGTTCCGCATTTGTGTTTAGACTACGCGTTTCGTGGGAAATTATACACGATCCGCGTAGGTTATAATCAATGTGACAAAACAGTAAGTATTTAAACAGAAGGGGATTGATTTATAATTTAATTTTCTGAATATTAATACGTAAAAATAATAATAATAATTGTCAATATATAAATGGGAGTGTTCACTTAAAATGTTTCACCTCTAGATCCATGGATTTTTTTGAATTTAAACCCTATTAAAATGTTTTAATATACAACTTTATATTTTCTTTCGAATATATAAAGTTTCAACTAACTAAATTAAATCTAATTTTCATTTGATCTTATTTAGATAGTTTACTATTCCCCAAATATTTAAATTGAGACCTAACCTAGTTTTGACTTTCGCCAAAACCTAAATCGTAACGGTTTCCCTTATTACAATTTCACTATTATATAACTAATGATATTACCCAAACCACCGAACTTTATTTCTAAATTAGTGTTAATAACTTATCCATAAGTTCGTCTAAATCACTTGTAGTGTTAAAGCTTAATTTATATTAATAGAAATAACTTTCGCTATTTATATCTAACAAATTAAGTAATAAGGATTAGATATCTAATCGTATAATAATGGTTCTTTTAATTAGGCTCAATCTTAAAAATACTTAAGTTACATTTTAATATTTACAAATGATAACAATCCATTTTCACTAGGGCTCTACATCTAAGCAAACACTATGGGAACTTAGCTACTCATTTTACTACGGTAGACATAAAAAAAATATGTAAACATAATAATAATAATGATAACGATAAAAAGTGATAACGATAATTTTAATAGAATAAACTTACGAAAATCTTCACTTTCATTAACTTCAAATGGTAGAAAATTACAATAACAACACTCTTGCACTCGAACAATAATACCCTTAATCACGAACAATAAACCCTTAATATTGAAACTTGAAAGTTTTTCGTATGCCCGAGAGACATATTTAATTAATGTGGCTAATATGTTATGATCCAAGTCGGGTCATACCCAATAACAAGCTTACCGACACCTTAAACGTATTTAAGCTTAACGATTAAATCATTAAGTAAATACGCGACACTTGGATTTTAGAAAATTGGTTTTCTAAAATATTATCACTTGAGTTAAATTATTTGGATAATTTATATATAATTGTTTATAACTTTAAATGATTATATTGTGTTATATTTTATAAAAGGTTTATAAAATGTGAAAGTAACAAAAATAAATACAAGTTTTATGTATTTACAAGACACCATATAACAAGTTTTATAAAAAAATGAATCTCGATATATGAAAAACATGGGGGACATTTTTTTTGGGTCTCCAAGGAGACACCCCATGCTAGTCTTTTGGTTACTTTTAATGTCACACTTCTCAAGTGCATGCCATCATCTAAAACCAAGCCTTTGTCTCACTCTTTTCATATACATCAAGTTAAACTTATTCTCTCTTGTTTGGAGCTGCTGCTGGCCGAGTTTTTCAAAGGGAAAAGAGGGAGATTTTGCTTGTTAATTGAGGTGATAAGTGTCTAAAATCCTAACCAAATTATAGGTGGTGTTGGTGCACAAAAGGCTTGTGGGTATTACACACTTGAGGCTTCAAGTTAGATGCTTTTTTCATCATCTTCTTCATCATCTTACCACTTTGAAAACAGCCCTCAAACTCACTTGAGGAGGTATTAATCTTACTTCCTTTGTTGTTATATGTAAGCATTATTTCATAACTTGATAACTATATGGAATTCATCTAAAATGGTTTAACATACAAACTTGTTTTATTAATCATCATGCTTCCGCTTGCTTTACTATCATAAAATGGATTTGTGATTATGTTGACATTATAAACATGTTGTTATGTTGAATTCCATCAACGGTATCTAGAGCCGAAGTCTATGAAATATGCTTCTTATATATGGTCTTTAAAACCCACTATATTTACATTCCAAGTACATGCATGAAAATGGAATGCAAAATTTTCGGGTTTGGGTGGGATCTTCATTTTGGCCGAATTATTGGGGACTCAAAATGGGTTTTGGGTCTTCCACTTTGGTCATATTTGGTTGCATGTTGAGTTCACAATCAAGCCTTGACCTTGTGTTTGAATGGTTGCATGTTTGGTTGATTATTTATTATTCATTTGGTTTGTAATAATATTTATTCAATTGGTTTGTAATAATATTATTTTGGTTATGTAATTTATTTTATATTTGGTATGTAAAATAGATTAGGTTGTAATTTCATTTTTTTAGAGAAAAATGTATTAGGATATATTTTGTAAAAAATGATGAAGATGATGAAGTCTTGAAGAATACAAGGAGAAGCATTTGGATGCAAGATTAAGTGGGAGATTTAAAATCTCCTACTTTGTGTTATAACCCTTTACCGGTGGCATTTGTTTTCAGCTAAACAAATGTCTATCAAATTGGCTTGATTGTGAACATGTTTGATTTGCATGCGTGGTTGTTTTGTATGATTGTGGATTGTATGTTTGTATGCTACAAGTTAATCACACAAATTAACAACAAGCAAAATGACAATTTAATTGGTTAAATTAGACATTATTAACTACATGCAAAACGACAATTTAAATGGTTAAATTGAAATGGCAAAAGGACATTAATAAATGGTTATTAAGAATACTAAAAGGATCACACATATAAAATGATTTATATCAAGTAATTGGCTTAATTACAAGACTTGAAAATGGATTTCAAATGAACCATACACTAAATGCATGTTGGTGTATGGCATAGAAGTTTTCTCAAACTAGAATTAATGAAAACTTAAAATCCCTTAACAAACAAGGCAAACAAGTTAAACGCCATCCTTTTGTGTGACACTTAAAAATATTAGGGAACTTATAATGGGATAAAGGTCACCTAACCGTTATGAGCAAACTAATATGATTAAGGTGAATTTCGCATGCTTGTGGGATAAAGGTCACCTAACCACTTGTATGTTAAATTTACACGTTTACACAAGTAGGACGACTTGATTTGGGAATCATGAACTTAGGGTCACCGAAGCATGAGGAACAAATAGGCGTTGATGGAATAAATATGCCATGCAAAAGGATTGCATGATTCCATAACTTAGAAGTTGCAAAAGGATTGCAATTGTCATATAATGACTACCTAGCTAAATCAAATGACGGGATAAAGGTCACCTAACAGAAATTTAGTTTACCGTTGGATTCTAAAGTTTAAAAATATCAATTGGATTTAAAGGGTATTGATTGTTAAAATTAAAATTGATACTTAAACAACTTTGTTAAATTTTGTAGATGGTCGCCAATAACAACAACAACATTCCAAACGCACCTATCAACTTTAACAACCTATCGTTGAGGTCAATCCTCGAAAAGGAAAAACTCAACCATACGAACTTCATGGATTGGTTCCGCAATCTAAGAATTGTCTTCAAACTATAGGATAGGGCGTATGTGTTGGAAGACCTCATTCCTGATCAACCGGACGAGGATGATACGGAAGGCATGGCTTATTGGGAGAAATATTGCACCGATTCGGTTCAAGTTTCTTGCCTCATGCTTGGGACTAAGATACTAGAACTCCAAAAGGATTTCGAGCATGTTGTGAGAAATCAGGTATATAAATTATTGTATAGAAAAATACCGGTTAAAAAGACTGTTACACACTAACGGGCAGTGTACCCGATCGTGTAGTAGTATAAATAATGGTTTAGTTCCGTGTATCATTCCAAGGACAGTTGTATTAGTCAAACTATAATTAGAAACTATATTATGATTAACTAAGTAAATGAAACTTAAAAGTACAAGATATTATGTTTTTGTGGCTATTTAACGATTTAGTCAAATCAGAGAAGGTTAAAAAGTAAAAACAATATTTTTGGTCTTTTAAGTTTATAATGAAAACAAGTGCAAAGAAAGCAAGTAAGATAGTTTGATTTGGATCAAAGAGATGAAATGTTCATCTAGATATTTTACCCTCGGTATTGGATGTAAGTTTTCCTATTAAGGCCTGATTGAATGATTATGTGTGTAAGTTATCTAATAGGTTCACTAAGAGTTCTCTTAAATAAACACACAAACACAATTACAAGATCAAGGGTTCCCTTTTCTCTAAAGTTCTCGTGTTTGTAATCAAATAACTATGAAATATGCTAATCACCTAAATCGACCCGCCAAGAGTTCTCTTTAGCGAGTACTCAAACTAGAAGTACTAAGTAAGGGTCCCCTATTACCTAGACCTTTTCGTTTGTGACTAGTTGATTAGCAAGATCAAAGACTTAAATAACAATTGTCTTTGCGTTCGCTCTACACAATTCATTCCTATATCGTTTAATCGTATTGATCTAATTTACCCTCTTGGTCCGGTTTAGTAAACAATCAATCTAAGACAAGTTGATTGTAAATCAATATGATACATCAACAAGAGTTCTCTTTATCAACAACATATCAATTAACTAGATACAAATGATTAAACATCAATAAGCATGGTTCTTTAATTCAAGCTTCAATCTTTCACACATAGTACATACAATCAGTAGGATTACATCCAATACCTCGGTTATTAATCTAGACAAACATTATAGAAACTAGCCAATAATTATAGTAACAGACAACATAACAATCAGATTATCAATGGAAATCATTGCTTTAGAACAAGAAATAACCTACAAGAACAATGAGTTCTTGGATGAAGAAGGTTTTGATCTTTGATGCCTTGATATTGAGCCTCTTCCAAGAGCTTGGATTTATCCAATATTGCTCTCAAAATTCGTCTCTGTACTCTCTGGTTCGTATATTGTAAACTGGTCTTCAATCAGTAGCTTTTTAAAGTGGAGAAACTAGGTCAGAAAGTCAAAAGTAGGCTGAAACCTACTTCTGGACGGCGTCCTGGCTTTTGGACGGCGTCTCATTGTTAAGGCTTGGACGACATCCCACTATCTTGGACGGCGTCCAAGTGTGAAAATCTGGACGGCGTCCCATGTGTTTGGACGGCGTCCCATTGTACTGAAGTTTACTGTTTCGTTTTCTTGCAATCTCACTTCAAATGGACGAAGTCCCAATCATCTTGAAGCCTTGTTTTACCATTTTAGAGCGGTAATTTTACCTTAACTTATATCGGGATCAACCACGATCATAAATCATCAAAACTCTTTACAAATCACTCTCCGATACAAATTTGCATATCTTGGCCTATCACTTGTAGAAACGCTTTCATTATCCTTGATTCGAGAGTATTTTACACGATATTGCGATAGATATATATAATGTTATTGAGCAATATCAAAACACCCCACACTTAAACCTTGCTTGTCCTCAAGCAATTCTTTCTTTACAAAGTAGAACAATATCACACACACTCACACAATATAGATTACAAACATTACACAAATCACTCGAAGCACACGAAACACACACGTTCTTTTGAAACGCAACTCACGCTATATGAAACGCACGCTTTAAGTATAACACACCTTTATTGTAATCACACTCACGCTATATACACAATGAAAACACACACACATTTTTGAGAGATTAGAGCCAGGTATCCGAAAAATTTGATCCTAGGGAAATCAGGACCTTGATGAAAACGTTTTATGGTTTTGAAAATATCATGCTAGTTTTAATACTAGGCACGTTTTCCGATTTTGTCGAATTTTCTGAATTTTTGAAAAACAAGTGCGGGTTTCCCGCTACTGGTCAAGCCAATCCCTCCCACGGTACCTAACATCATGAGATGTCAGTAAGAAAATAATGTGCTTAGGAGGATACACATTACGTCCGGATATCATTGACAATTATGAGGTAATCATCTAATCCGTTAAATCAATCATAAAGATTGAGGCTCATCAGGCTTAAAAGCTGATATCTTACCTTTCCGGAGGTTATCCACTGGGAATCTGATCAATTCACTAACATTTTGTGTATCATGGTACGCTTCCCATTTGGCCAGCAATTCTCCCTCATTGAGAAAAGCTTTGACTACCAGTTTCCCTGTTTGATGTTGAGGCCTGGTAGATTTCCAGTTGATTATAGCAATGACTTTTCAAGATTTTTCGTCACCCAACAACTGGTCTGGACTACAACTTCTGAAACAAATCAGCAAGTGTGTCGTTCGGAAGACTTTACTTCTTTGAGGATGGAATGGATACATCCTATGGGTAATAATAAAGTGGTCGGACGCAACATTTTCCTTGTTAGGAGAAACAATGAGGATCGTCCTATTTTAGTTTTCGATCTGGCGCGAGGTCCGATTTCCGACCACGCTATGCAATCACCGCTCTCTCACGGTTTACACTCGTTCTGGTACAAGTGACCTACCAGTTAGCTTTACTAAACTAGTAGGATTTTCATTCAAATAATTGAATGATAGTACAACTTCAAAGACTATTAATAATTTAAAACATAACTCAACATTTCTTTTCTAGTTTTAGAACACAATGTATGTAAAATGGTTTGGGACAATTTTCGTTTCTAAGGCTACTTGAAAAAAAAAATTTAAAATTTTGATCATAAATGCCTTAATTTTTGTAAAACAAATTCCCGATAAATTTCTATCTCCCACCCCATACTTAAGATCATGTAAGGCCCTCATTGCATGAAATCAGAAAAATGATTAAATTTAGAGGGCAAAGTGATAGGGTGTTTTTAGAAATTTTCAAAATTTTGACCAGTAAATCGTGGAACATGTAGACGAATGCCGCTGAACTTACTGCCAGCATAAGAGCATCGTCCATTCCTCGATTATCAACATACATACATCATAATATCAAATGTTGCTGAACTTAATGCCAGTCTTTGAAGTTCAACCACGCTGCACAAAATAACAAACTACACAAATAATAATAAAAATAACGGTGTTTTTACAACCACAACCGTTTATCAAACCACACGATTAGTTAATATTACAAACCAAATATTGCTTTAATACACACCATAACAAATAACTAGATTGTTTGAAAATGTAACAAGATGATCAAAGGCTCGCAGGCCTTCAGTTATCGTAAGGCCAAAAGTAGTTTTCTGAGCCATCTCTGCTTCGGCGTCCTCGTGGGTATTCCTGCTCAAATCGGCTCCTGGCATCCTGCATCGCATCGTTAGTATTATAAATTGGGTAAGGCCGAGGTGGGTGTTCTGGATCAGTGTAGTATTGGGGTGTCAGACGTGTTGTGCCATAGTACTGATCAGGGTTGGAATAATATAACTCGGTGTTATGGTTATTCCAATCAATACCATAACTGTTCCATCCCTGGTTATGTACTTGAGCAATCTGGCGTTGCTCCATATCTTGCTGACCCAACCTAATACTGTTCATACTGTTTACCAAATCATCCCAACCAGATTGAGACGGATACCAAGGACCTTGACCTTGAACATTTGTCTGGGCTTCCATTTCTGCTTCTTCCTCTGCCTGCTGTTCCTGCTGCACGTTTGCTCCACTACTACTCGCGCCACCTGCCACAAAAGGCACTAAATGCCCATTTCCATCCTTCATAAGAATTTCAGCGTTGATATAAGAAATTTTCTTTAATGGTTTCATGAAGTTAGTACACTCCATCAATCGGCTGAAATCTATGTTGAAGTGACGAGCAATCCTCTTGATATAGTGGCCTCCAATAAGCGGCTTTTCTCTCCGTGTCTCGGTAGTGATGGCCAGAAAATAGTTTCCTATCAATCCAGGAATATCAGTATAGCAACCAAGTTTTATTTGATCCATTATCCATAGATCCAACGTTTTAACCTTTTCGTTGCCTTCGACTCTCACATTGAAAGTGCATGCTATAAGTCGATGAAGAAGTCTATCATCCCGAGATGCAATCTCATTATACCTGTGTCTGCTCGATTTGAATGGTGTAGATGCATTTGGCCCACAAATTCTTCGCCAATAAGCAATCTCATTAAAGGGAACTCGACCAACGTAATCGGAACCCCACAAGTATCACCCAATTGGTTGTCGGTAAGTTCCTCAAAAATCCCCAACACTCTGCACAACTCAAATCTGCTTATCCCTCTATATTCGCCCCCTAACCGAAACCGAAGAAAATCATTCGACAAATAATCCCGAACATTATTAAACCATACAGTTGAGTAAAATTCTTTTAGCAACACCGGAAAAATTGGTTCGCGGATGCTAAAAATGTGCTCCCATGCGTAGGTAACGATCCTATCGTAGGGGATGGCTAGCAAACGGGAAACATGTTGGTGCATATTAGCCTCATCCAACGGGCCCCAAATAAAGTACCACGTGGTATTTATAGGCCTACTGTTCATCCTATCAAATGTTTCTGCGTAATCGTTGTCGTTTTGAACTTGTCTCAACCAAACTCTAGGATCATTTAGATCCTCCTCTTCTTCTTCGCCAGATGATGATGATGAATGTTGTTGCAGTGGTGGTGGTGGTGGAACCAAACCTGAGGTCCTGCCTCTCTTTGGTTGACCTCTTCGGCTAGATTGTCCCTGCAAAACATAATAACACCAAAACAAAAGAACATAGAAACCGTTGTGTTAATATTAGCTAAAAACATAACTGGATAGCAAGAGCACTTAGTCATTCCATTCATAGTTCATAAGCATTATGATTCATTTAAGCAAAAGCGTATGTTCAACATTTTTAACCAAAGTCAACCAAAGTCAACACAAACTCGCTAATACACTTTCAAAAATGAAAATCACAAATTCACAATTTAGCATCAACTTAGGACTCAAGCATATTGCGTTCATAGGTCATAGCATTTAAACTTTCATTCTAATGATATTCATCACAAATCATAACACAAATTTTCACAATTTTAGCTCAAAAGGACCATTATAACGCCACTACATTATAGCATTACATACCATCAATCTACTTTAACAGGCCTAAACAAGTGAAAGTCAAGCATACATATTTCATAAGATCATTTCAATTCAAAAATATGCTAAAAATTCAAGAACATTCAAATTATGACCCGGCCAAATTGACATTTATATCACCAACAACAATTAAACACTTTACAAGTTTCATTAACATCATACACAAACTCAATATCTTGATTTAATTTCCCTAAATTTGGATTCAATTACTATAAAACCAAGAATCATGAGCATACCGCTAAAAACATGTAATTTTTGCAAAATCAAGACAATATGGGTAATTAAACAACTAAGGTAAGTTAATCTAAACATGAATCATGAAAATCAAACACCCCACACTTATCTTTCACCAATTTATTCATATAAACATACAATTCAAGTAAATAAGAAAGAAAAGTGTGAAAATGAAGTAACCATACCCTGGAAAACATGATTGAAGCTTGGAATTGATAGAAGAAATCACGAATTTGAAGTAAGAAATTAGGGTTTTTGGGAGTGGGTTCGTGTTTGGCAGAGAAAATTTGATAAAAGTGTGTTTTGTGGTTGAAAAATGGGGTGGATAGGGTTTAAAACGCGTATTTTTTTCTGAGTCAGACATCTTGGACGGCGTCCAGAAAATGGGACGGCGTCCAAGTTTGAAGAGTGGGACGGCGTCTGGAATTTTGGATGGCGTCCAGGTTTTAAAAATGGGATGGCGTCCAGATGGTTAGGATGGCGTCCAAATGAACTAAACCTTACTGACCTGATTTTTTGACACTCGCCAGTTTAAAATCCAAACGTAAATCATTTTGCACAAAACTAAAAACAATCGTACACACAATTCAAAATATTTACACTTGTGAACCATTTTTTAACGAGTCGTTCACCCAACTCATCCCCATATCGATTTATGCTTTGTTGTCGAAGTTGAGGCTAACCTCATCTTCGATTTCCAGGGGACCATCAACATAGTGCTTGACCCGGTGGCCTTTCACTTTAAAAGTATCACCCTTCCAGTTCACCATTTCAATTGTACCATAATGGTACACCTTTCTTACAACAAATGGTCCCGTCCATCGGGACTTAAGCTTTCCTGGTGATAACTTGAAACAGGAATTGTAAACAAGGACACGATCCCCTTCCATGAATTCCTTTGGATTTTTCAATCTCTTATCGTGCCATTGTTTGGTTTTTTCTTTGTAAATTAGAGAGTTGTCATAGGCTTCAAGCCTCAACTCGTCTAATTCATTTAACTGGGTCAAACGTAACCGACCCGTCTCGTGGTAATCTAAATTACATGCCCTTATCGCCCAATGCGCTTTGTGTTCAATCTCTAAAGGGAGATGGCATGCTTTTCCGTATACCATACGGAAAGGAGTGGTTCCAATTGGTGTTTTGTAGGCCGTGCGAAAGGTCCACAATGCATTGTTTAACTTAAATTACCACTCTTTTGGATTCGCACCAACGGTCTTTTCAAGTATGCGTTTTAACGACCTATTGGTATTCTCCACTTGCCCACTTGTTTGGGGATGATAAGATGTTGAAATTTTATGGATTACTCCATATCTCTTCAACACCTTTTCTAATTGCTTGTTGCAAAAGTGGGTGCCCCGGTCACTAATAAGAGCTTTTGGCGTGCCAAACCTAGAGAAAAGTTCCATCAAAAAGTTTACTACAACTCGGCCATCATTTGTGGGGAGAGGTTTTGCCTCCGCCCATTTGGAAACATTATCAATGGCTACGAGTATGTAGAGATAAGAATGAGATTTTGGAAAGGGCCACATAAAGTCAATTCCCCAAACATCGAACACCTCGCATACTTGGATGCTTTGTTGAGGCATTTCATCCCGTTTAGTTATTTGACCGGCCCGTTGGCACACGTCACAAGCCTTACAAACGGTGTAGGCATCTTTGAATATTGTAGGCCAATAGAAACCGGCCTCGTAGACTTTCCTCCCCGTAATTTGGGGACCAAAGTGCCCACCTGTTGGACCAAGGTGACAATCAAGGAGAATTTCTGTGCATTCCTTCCCTGAAACACACCTGTGAATAACTCCATCCGCACATCGCCTAAATAGATAAGGGACTTCCCAAAAATAGTATTTTAGGTCATTAAAAAATTTCTTTCTTTTCTGATGTGACCAACCTGTTTCTAGGTATCCCCCAACAATGTAATTGGCGAAGTCAACATACCACGGGTCTTCCACCTTCTCTACTCTCATGAGGAATTCACCGGGAAAATCATCTTTAATACTCGATTCATGGAGCACTTCAAGATTGGGATTTTCAAGTCTAGAAAGATGGTCAGCTGCTAGGTTTTCGGCACCTTTCTTGTCCTTAATCTCGATATCAAATTCTTGCAGAAGCAAGACCCATCTTAGCAATCGAGGTTTTGCATCCGGCTTAGAGAAAAGATATTTCAATGCCGAATGATCGGTGAAGACAATTGTCTTCGATAGGACAAGATATGATCGAAATTTGTCAAAAGAAAAGACGATAGTAAGGAGCTCCTTTTCCGTGGTTGTGTAGTTCAATTGAGCTCCTTGTAAAGTCTTACTTGCATAATAAATGGGTTGAAAATGTTTCTCAACCCGTTGGCCCAAAACTAAACCAATTGCAAAATCCGATGCATCGCACATTAGCTCGAAAGGTAGTGACCAATTTGGAGCTATGATTATTGGTGCGTTGACAAGTTTTTGTTTTAAAACATTGAATGTCTTAGTGCATTCACTTGTGAAAACAAAGGGTGCATCTTTTTCGAGAAGTTTATTCAATGGCGTTGCAATTTTTGAAAAATCTTTAATAAATCGCCCGTAAAATCCGGCATGCCCAAGAAAACTTCTAACACCCTTCACATTTGAAGGAGGTGGAAGGTTGGCAATGACGTCAACCTTTGCTGGATCTACCTGAATACCAACACTTGAGATTTTGTGCCCCAATACAATGCCTTCTTTTACCATAAAATGGAATTTTTCCCAATTTAGCACTAAGTTTGATTTCTCACACCTAATCAGCATTTTCTCCAAATTTAGAAGGCATGAATCGAACATGTCACCAAAGACTGAAAAGTCATCCATAAACACTTCCATGCATTCTTCAATCATATCGTGGAAAATGGCCATCATGCACCTTTGGAATGTTGCAGGAGTATTACATAGACCAAAGGGCATTCGGCGGTATGAAAAGGTGCCATAGGGACACGTGAAGGTAGTCTTTTCTTGATCTTTGGGGGAGATGGGAATTTGAAAGTACCCCGAAAAACCATCTAGGAAACAATAAAAGCTATTTCCTGCTAGTCTCTCTAACATTTGATCAATAAATGGTAGCGGAAAATGGTCTTTTCTCGTGGCATTGTTTAGCTTACGATAATCTATACAAACTCGCCACCCCGTGACTGTTCGTGTTGTGATAAGCTCGTCTTTATCATTGGTGATAACAGTTATACCACCCTTTTTAGGAACACAATGGACCGGGCTTATCCACGGACTGTCTAAGATTGGGTAGATTAGACCTGCATCTAGCAATTTAATGATTTCCTTTTTGACAACATCTTACATATAAGGATTTAGTCTCCTTTGACGTTGCACCACTGGTTTGGAATTTTCTTCCATTAAGATCTTGTGCGTGCAATAAGAAGGACTAATTCCTTTTATATCATGAATTTTCCATGCAATGGCCGGTTTGTGGGCCTGTAGCAAGGAAACAAGACGTTCTTTTTCATTTTCAGAAAGAAGTGAGGAGATAATTACCGGAAGCTTCGAATCTTCCTGAAGGAAAGCGTACTCAAGATGATCAGGGAGCGGCTTAAGCTCTAAATTTGGAGGTTCTTCAATTGAGGATTTACTCCTGTACTTGCTATCCTTGTTCAGCTGTTCTATCTCCTCCCTAGTTGGTTCATACCCATTTGCCATCAAAGTGGCCATCACATCCATTTCTTCAACGGAAAATTCTTCATCTCCACTCGCCAAATCGTATACACCTGTTTCATTCGATTCGGGAAATTCCTGCAAGAACTCATAATGCGAATCTATGCTTTGCATAAAATAACAAATATCATCTGAAGATTCAGGATATTTTAATGACTTGTCAATTGCAAAAGTCGCACTAGCTTCACCAATTCTAAGGGTCAACTGCTGGTCATAAACATCAATGACACACCTAGCAGTATTCGAAAATGGTCAACCTAAAATAATTGGTATTCTATCATCAACTTCCATGTCTAAAACCACAAAGTCTGCCGGAAAAATCAGATTCCCGGTCTTAACTAACAAATTCTCTATGATTCCTCGAGGGAATTTTATAGAGCGATCAGCTAGTTGAATAGCCATTCGTGTGGTCTTGAGTTCCCCAGGGGCTAGTTTAAGGTAAATTGAATAGGGCATTAAATTGATACTAGCCCCCAAATCGGCTAATGCCCTCATACAGTCGAGGTCACCCATTAGACATGGAATAGTAAAACAACCTGGATCCTGCAGCTTTTCAGGTAATGTGTTGCACACCAGCGCTGAACATCTAGCATTTAAAGTGACTGACAAAATACTTTCCATCTTCTTGAAGTTAGTAAGTAAGTCTTTCAAGAACTTAGCATACTTGGGCATAACAGAAATCACATCAATGAAAGGCATATTTATGTTAATTTGTTTAAACATATCTAGAAATTTTAACCTTTCGGCTTCGAGCCTTTCTTGTTGTTGCTTTCTTGGGTATGGGAGCGGTGGTTGATATGGCTTCACTACGGGTTTCTCCCGTTCTTCCTTCTCAACCACTTGTTCCGGCTCCTTAACCGGTTCGTCATTTTTGTTCAACGGAACACTGAAATTAGAATCTTCGAGCATTTTTGGAGCTTCGTATGCTAGACCACTCCGTGTGGTGATAACATTGGCGTGTTCATTTCGGGGGTTCTTATTAGTATCCCCCGGTAAACTCCCTGGTTTTCTTTCGCTAAGTAAACTAGCTAAACCATTCATTTGTTTCTCCAGATTCTGAATCGCAGCTTGTTGGTTTTTAAATTGGTGTTCGTTCTTCTCGTTTGTTTGGCTTATATTGGTGACAAGCTGGGTCTGAGATGCAATTAACTTCTCCAACAAACTCTCCATATTTGACTTTTTCTCTTCTTGTTGGGGTTTTTGATAAAAACCCGGAGTTTGTTGTTGGAACCCACTACTTGACCCTTATTGGTAATTGGAATTTTGACCTTGAGGGTTGTAGGGGTTGTTGAAGTTTCGGTTAAATTGGGCTCTTCCTTGAAATTGATTATTATTTCTTTGGCTTATGAAAGCCACTTCTTCTTTTTGAGCCATTGTTAAACTGACATCACAATCTTTTCCTAAATGGAGACCACCATAGTATTCACAACCTACTTTCATGCTATGAATTTCCTTGGTGATTTTGTCCATGTTTCGAGCAACACCGTCTATTTTCACACTTAGGGAACTAAGGTCATCGAAAGCACCGCCGCTTTGGACTTGAGCATTACGAGTAATTGGTCATTCTTGATGCCACTCATGAGAATAATCGGCTAGCTTCTAGATTATCTCATAAGCCTCTTGCTCGGTTTTGTCCATAAGTGAACCTCCGGAAGCTTGATCAATGGAAATTCGGGTTGCAACATCACAACCCTTGTAAAAGATTTGGACTTTTTGGAAGGTATCCAAACCATGGTTTGGACAACCTCTTAGCATTTTGGAAAATCAATTACATGCTTCGTACAAGGTTTCCATCGGCTTTTGACAGAATTGGGTAATTTCTTGTTGGAGTCTCGCGGACTTAGATGCTGGAAAATATTTCTTAAGAAATTTTTCCAACACAGCATCCCAAGTTTCTATCATAGCCTTGGCCAATGAATCTAACCAACTTCATGCTTCCCCGTGGAGTGTCCATGGGAAAAGTCTTAAAAATATGGCCTGGTCAGTGTCTGGTTTAAGTTTGAAAAGAAGACACATCTCTTGAAAGTGACGAATATGTTCGTTTGCATCTTCATTTGGACCACCACTTAATTGACACCTGTTATTAATCATTTGGAGAATATGTCCTTTTATTTCAAAATTTACCTCACCCGTGGGCGGATAAATGGCACTACCTTGTCCGGTTCGGGTTGCCTTCATCTTGGCTGCCATTGATTGTCTTTGTATCACCGGTCTTGCTTCTCCTTCCATTCCAGATTTTGGAGGAGGAACGGGCTCACCAAATTCAGAATATTTCAGCTTGGTTGTACTTGATTCCGACTCAAAAGTTTCCTGCTTTGATGAAGATTCAAAAAGTTCAAGTACTTCTTTCGGGATCCTACCAAGCTTTCTATCAGGTTCTGTAAGCGGTGTAAGTAATGGAGAATCCGAACTTCGGGTATGTGGCATATGCAACCTAGAATCTGTCAATCACACAACTAACAAAAACTATTAAATGCATCGATTCTATAAGTTTAAAAATCAAAGACTATTAATAATTTAAAATAATTAAGAAACTACTTAATCACAAATTAGTCAATAATTCTATTTTGACACAAAACTGTCCCCGGCAGCGGCGCCAAAAACTTGATGTGAGAAATCAGGTATATAAATTATTGTATGGAAAAATACCGGTTAAAAAAACTGTTACACACTAACGGGCAGTGTACCCGATCGTGTAGTAGTATAAATAATGGTTTAGTTCCGTGTATTGTTCCAAGGACAGTTGTATTAGTCAAAGTAGAATTAGAAACTATATTATGATTAACTAAGTAAATGAAACTTAAAAGTACAAGATATTATGTTTTTGTGGCTATTTAACGATTTAGCCAAATCAGAGAAGGTTAAAAAGTAAAAACAATATTTTTGGTCTTTTAAGTTTATAATGAAAACAAGTGCAAAGAAAGCAAGTAAGATAGTTTGATTTGGATCAAAGAGATGAAATGTTCATCTAGATATTTTATCCTCGGTATTGGATGTAAGTTTTGCTATTAAGGCCTGATTGAATGATTATGTGTGTAAGTTATCTAATAGGTTCAATAAGAGTTCTCTTAAATAAACACGCAAACACAATTACAAGATCAAGGGTTCCCTTTTCTCTAAAGTTCTCGTGTTTGTAATCAAATAACTATGAAATATGCTAATCACCTAAATCGACCCGCCAAGAGTTCTATTTAGCGAGTACTCAAACTAGAAGTACTAAGTGAGGGTTCCCTATTACCTAGACCTTTTCGCTTGTGACTAGTTGATTAGCAAGATCAAAGACTTAAATAACAGTTGTCTTTGCGTTCGCTCTACACAATTCATTCCTATATCGTTTAATCGTATTGATCTAATTTATCCCCTTGGTCCGGTTTAGTAAACAATCAATCTAAGACAAGTTGATTGTAAATCAATATGATACATCAACAAGAGTTCTCTTTATCAACAACATATCAATTAACTAGATACAAATGATTAAACATCAATAAGCATGGTTCTTTAATTCAAGCTTCAATCTTTCACACATAGTACATACAATCAATAGGATTACATCTAATACCTCGGTTATTAATCTAGACAAACATTATAGAAACTAGCCAATAATTATGGTAACAGACAACATAACAATCAGATTATCAATGGAAATCATTGCTTTAGAACAAGAAATAACCTACAAGAACAATGAGTTCTTGGATGAAGAGGGTTTTGATCTTTGATGCCTTGATGTTGAGCCTCTTTCAAGAGCTTGGAGTTCTCCAATATTGCTCTCAAAATTCGTCTCTGTACTCTCTGGTTCGTATATGGTAAACTGGTCTTCAATCAGTAGCTTTTTAAAGTGGAGAAAGTAGGTCAGAAAGTCAAAAGTAGGCTGAAACCTACTTCTGGATGGCGTCCTGGCTTTTGGACGGCGTCTCATTGTTAAGGCTTGGACAGCGTCCCACAATCTTAGACGGCGTCCAAGTGTGAAAATCTGGACGGCGTCCCATGTGTTTGGACGGCGTCCCATTGTACTGAAGTTTACTGTTTCGTTTTCTTGCAATCTCACTTCAAATGGACGAAGTCCCAATCATCTTGAAGCCTTGTTTTACCATTTTAGAGCGCTAATTTGACCTTAACTTATATCGGGATCAACCACGGTCATAAATCATCAAAACTCTTTACAAATCACTCTCCGATACAAATTTGCATATCTTGGCCTATCACTTGTAGAAACGCTTTCATTATCCTTGATTCGAGAGTATTTTACACGATATTGCGATAGATATATATAATGTTATTGAGCAATATCAATGCATCATAGTGCATATGACATGATCACTCAGTTGAAGGAGATGTTCCTTCAACAAGCTCGTGTCGAGCGCTTTGAAACGGTCCGAGCGCTTCATGCATGTCGGATGGACGACTCCCAATCCGTTTCATCTTATGTCCTTAAGATGAAAAGCCTAATTGATCGAGCGAATCGTCTAAACTGCAACGTGTCTAATGAATTAGCCACGGACCTTATCCTTAATTGCTTGTCAAAGAGGTTTGACACATTTGTAATGAATTACAACATGAATGGATGGGATAAGAGCATTGGCGAATTACATGCCATGCTAAAGACGGCCAAAGCGAGCATGGGTAAAAGGGCTTCACCCATGTTTATGATCAATGAAGGCGGGTCCAAAAACAATAACACTTTTAAGCTGAAGGTGGCTAAGAGGAAAGGACCCGCCTACTAAGGCAAGGGCAAGGGAAAGGGGAAGATGGTTACCCCAACCAACAACAACAAGAAGCAAAAGGTTTCCGGTAAAGCTAACCCCAAGGAAGATCCGTGATTTGGTTGCGGTGAAGTGGGTCACTGGAAACCCAACTGCCCGGTCTACCTGAAGGAGTTGAAAGAAAAGAGGGATGCAGGACAAACCTCAGGTAATGTATATATGGTATACATTGAGCTAATTATTACTTCTTCTAATACATGTGTATTAGACACAGGATGTGGAACTCATATTTGCAATTCTTTGCAGGGTTCAAAAGAAGTGATCAAGATGCGGGAACAACAAGTCTCTTCTTGGAAATGAAGCAAGGGTGCAAGTGAAAGCTCAAGGAGACTTTGTTTTGAAGCTACCAAGTGGTTTGGAGCTTATTTTGAAAAATGTTTTGTATGCACCCGATTTATCTCGAAACATTATTTCTGTATCCCATTTGAAACAATGTGGTTTTAATCTTAATTTCATTAATGATGATATCCATGTTTCTTTAGATAATGTGTTCTACTTCAAGGCTTCGCCTATGAATGGTATTTATGAATTGGTTCATGATGACACATCATACAATAGCTCAATATACCATGCAAACACCAAAAACTCAAAAGGGATTTGAGTGATTCCTACATATGGCATTGCCGCCTTGGTCACATAAACAAGAATCGAATGCATACACTTCAAAAGAATGGACTTTTGAAATCAAATGAACTAGACTCGTTTGATGTATGTGAATCTTGTTTACAAGGCAAAATGACTAAAGCACCTTTCAAAGGGACCTATGAAAGGGCTAAAGACTTATTGGGATTAATACATTCGGATGTATGTGGACCCTTTAAGCCTATGACTAGGAAAGGTGAAAGATACTTCGTAACTTTCATTGATGACTTTAGTCGTTTTAGATATGTCTACTTGTTAAGACATAAGGGCGAAACTTTTGAAGCATTCAAGGAATATCAAAACGAAGTACAAAATCAACTCAATAAGACAATCAAGGTACTTCGTACCGATAGAGGAGGTGAATACCTAAGCGATGCTTTCCAAGATCATCTTAAAAGTTGTGGGATTATCTCGCAACTCACTCCTCCTGGAACGCCCCAACTTAATGGAATTTCCGAAAGGAGGAACCGAACCCTAATGGATATGGTTCGATCTATGATGGCTAGAAGCTCGTTCCCTCTATCATTTTGGGGTTATTGTCTATGCTCCGCGGCTCGTATTCTAAATATGGCCCCAACCAAGAAAGTGGAACGAACTCCTCATGAGATGTGGTTTGGAAAACCTCCATCTCTATCATACTTAAAGGTATGGGGATGTGAAGCTTTTCCTAAGCGTTATGTCCCTAATAAGTTGAATGCTCGATCCACGAAGTGTATCTTCATAGGATATCCCAAGGATGATATGGGATACTATTTCTATGATCCAACCGAGCAAAATGTATTTGTTGCTCGAAAGGCCAAATTCCTTGAAACTAAGTTCCTATTAGAAGGAAATAGTGAAAGGAAGATAGATCTTGAAGAGGTTCAAGATCAAGTAGATGATACACAATTGGTTGACACTAGCACTCAACATGAAAATGTTGAGAGTGATCAAATGGATGATCAAAATACACAAGACGTTCGTAGATCTGGTAGGATTAGTAATCCTCCTGAGAGATATGGGTTTCTCATGGATGGTTGCTATGTGGTTGATTTGGATGAACCAACAAACTACCAAGATGCTTTATCAAGGATTGATAAGGATAAATGGCAGAAAGCCATGAACTCTGAGATGCAATCCATGTGTGACAACCAAGTTTGGGAACTTGTTGAACAACCTACTGGCTCAAGGCTAGTTGATTGTAAATGGGTTTTCAAAATGAAAACCAACATACATGGAAACTTGGATACATATAAAGCTAGACTTGTAGCCAAAGGTTTCACTCAAACTCAAGGGGTTGACTATGATGAAACGTTTTCGCCTGTGGCAATGCTAAAGTCTATTAGGATATTATTTGCCATTGTTGCTCATTATGATTATGAAATATGGCAAATGGATATCAAGACCGCTTTCCTAAATGGACATCTTGAGGAAGATGTCTATATGGTTCAGCCTTAAGGTTTTGTTGATCCGAAGTGTCCTAAAAAGGTATGCAAGTTAAATAAGTCAATCTACGGATTGAAACAGGCATCTAGAATGTGGAATCATCATTTTAATGAGGAGGCCAAGAAATCTGGCTTCATTAAAAATGGTGATGAAGCTTGTGTATACAAGAAAGCTAGTGGGAGCACTATCATGTTCCTTGTATTATATGTGGATGATATATTATTATTTGGGAATGATATTTCGGCAATGCAAGGTGTTAAAACTTGGTTAAGTAAATGCTTCTCCATTAAGGATCTTGGAGAAGCACAATACGTTTTGGGGATTGGGATCTACAGGGATAGATCCAAGAAACTGATAGGTTTGAATCAAAGTGCATACATTGAAAAGATCTTGAAAAGGTTCAAGATGGAGAACTCTAAGAAAGGTTTGGTACCTATTCAAAGAGGAACGATTCTCAGTTCATCTCAGTGCCCTACCACGAAAGATGAACAAGAGAGAATGAAGAAAGTCCCGTACGCATCTGCTATTGGGTTAATCATGTATGCAATGATATGTACTAGACCGGATGTGTCATGCGCTCTTAGCTTGACAAGTAGATACCAGAATAACCCAGGAAACAGTCATTGGATTGCTGTCAAAAGTATATTGAAATACCTTAGGAGGACTAAGGATATGTTTCTAATATAAGGGTCTGGTGAGGAGGAACTCGCTGTAAAAGGTTACGTGGACACGAGTTTCCAAACTGATCGAGATTATTCTCGATCACAATCCGGTTATGTCTTCACATTAAATGGAGGTGCGGTCTCTTGGAAGAGTTCAAAACAGGATGTTGTTGCATTATCCACTACAGAGTCAGAGTACATTGCCGCTTCATTGGCAGCTCAGGAAGCTGTATAGATGAAGAAATTCATCGACGACTTAGGAGTAGTCCCTTCCATTCAGGACCCTCTTGAGATCTTTTGTGACAACGAGGGTGCGATTGCTCAAATCAAGGAACCTCGTGCTTACCAAAAGACCCGTCACATTGAACAGAGATTCAACTACATAAGGGATGAAGTTGAAAAGGGAAAGATATGTATTTGCAAAGTTCATACATTTCTTAATATAGCGGATCCTCTCACGAAGCTCTTACATGGAGCAAAACATGCAGGACATATTTGTGCATTAGGGTTTTGACATTCTAGTGATTGGTCATGATCTGTTTTAAGTATTGTAACGGAACGAAATTGTTCAAACTCAATAATATAATTATGGTATTAATTTATTTTGAGTCAAGTTCCTATTTTGCATATTTTATCCATGAATAAGAAATTATTCTAAATTCCGTAGTCGATCACATTTGTGGGAACAAGTGTGAGGTTTAGACTATTATGAACTTGGATTGGTATACATTCACGGATTGAATGTGGGGCAAGGTTGCAGCCAAGGTTCATAGATATTTGTGGGATACAAATATTAGAAGACCCGCCCTCAAGATTTACTAAATGGAGCCTTTGTGGTTGATCACATGTAATCTTGAGTAAAGGCGAATATCATTGTATCCTCTGACCTGAGATACATATTGGGCTCGGATATTCACTAGGTATTATGCCTTGATTCTTTCCTTCGCTATTCTGAAATATGGTAGCTCATAAGGAAGATCTCAGGTATAATGCAAGGTATATATCTAGGACGTATATAGTCAAGATGGAATTTGTCCCTCTTATTCGTTGAGAGTCAGATGTCTAAGGCCTGATAAAGTTAAATCTAGAAGAGAGTGATCACTCTGTGTCTCTTGGATTTAACATGACATCTAGGACGAAAGGATTAATGAAAGATTCGCCTATTCATATTCGAGATGGGACTCGAAAGGGATGATGTTATTGAATGGTACATAGTCATAACATATCGGGGGTGATAGATGGTCGTTAGGTAGTATCCATCACTTGCATTAATTTCTTATGTTTCTCGTGCAAGTGGGAGATTAAAGGTTTTTCGTATGCCCGAGAGACATATTTAATTAATGTGGCTAATATGTTATGATCCAAGTTGGGTCATACCCAATAACAAGCTTACCGACACCTTAAACGTATTTAAGCTTAACGATTAAATCATTAAGTAAATACGCGACACTTGGATTTTAGAAAATTGGTTTTCTAAAATATTATCACTTGAGATAAATTATTTGGATAATTTATATATAATTTTTTATAACTTTAAATGATTATATTGTGTTATATTTTATAAAAGGTTTATAAAATGTGAAAGTAACAAAAATAAATACAAGTTTTATGTATTTACAAGACACCATATAACAAGTTTTATAAAAAAATGAATCTTGATATATGAAAAACATGGGGGACGTTTTTTTGGGGTCTCCAATGAGACACCCCATGCTAGTCTTTTGGTTTCTTTTAATGTCACACTTCTCAAGTGCATGCCATCATCTAAAACCAAGCATTTGTCTCACTCTTTTCATATACATCAAGTTAAACTTATTCTCTCTTGTTTGGAGCTGCTGCTGGCCGAGTTTTTCAAAGGGAAAAGAGGGAGATTTTGCTTGTTAATTGAGGTGATAAGTGTCTAAAATCCTAACCAAATTATAGGTGGTGTTGGTGCACAAAAGGCTTGTGGGTATTACACACTTGAGGCTTCAAGTTAGAGGCTTTTTTCATCATCTTCTTCATCATCTTACCACTTTGAAAACGGCCCTCAAACTCACTTGAGGAGGTATTAATCTTACTTCCTTTGTTGTTATATGTAAGCATTATTTCATAACTTGATAACTATATGGAATTCATCTAAAATGGTTTAACATACAAACTTGTTTTATTAATCATCATGCTTCCGCTTGCTTTACTATCATAAAATGGATTTGTGATTATGTTGACATTATAAACATGTTGTTATGTTGAATTCCATCAAAACTATCCTAATTCTTTAACTTAAAATTAATATGGAACGGTACTTGAAGTAATATGTACGAAAATAAAAATGAAATAAAAGCAGCTGAATTGGTGAATTTGATGTGTGTTCCTAACTCTCTCTCTCCCTGTTCTCTATGTGATCCCCTCCGTAATATAGCAAATGAGAGTTTGTAATTGGCCAAGTTGATGAAGTAGAATATTCCTTTTCTCTGTAAAGTTTGTAAAAGAATGCATTCTATAATTGAGGCGTGCTAAGTGCTCATATAATAACTTAAAAGCTAGCCGACCCATGAGAAAATTAAATCTGAATCTGGACAAAACATTACGCGTTTCGCTTAAGACTGCACGCATTCCGCGTAAGAGTAAAAATGGAATCTGGATTTGTGTCACAACATTACGCGTTTCGCGTAATGTCTTACGCGATCCGCGTAGGAGTAACACATCATTTTTCTTGTTTTTGTTCTCTGTTGACCCCTTTTGTGTATGTATACTATCTTGTACGATTTTTTTTAACTATTTTCTTCGATGTTCTTTGTTCTTGAATTTGGGTAAACGTTTTCTCGATATATATTTGGTTTAAATTGACGTTTATTATCTTTCCTTCAAACTTTAAGCTCTTGTTTACTTTAGTTGATTTTCTCGTGAATTATGCATTGAATGTCTTCGTAAACGGTAAAAGCCTATGAAATATAAATGATATTGCGTCGAAATATATGTATGTTTAAAGCAATATCAAAATACCCCACACTTGAACGTTGCTTGCCCTCAAGCAATACTAAACTTAAAAATAATCGAAATGTTTGTAATACAACATTCCACATGAATCACACTTTTTCTTTCATTTTTTTTTCTTTTTCTTTTTTTTTCACACACACACCACACGAATTGAAAACACACGCTTTATGAGATAAATTGGAAACACTACACAATATTTATTGGATCACACGCACACTACACGAAATGAAATTCTGACAACAGAAACAAAGTTGAAACTCGTGATTAAGGTTTAAAAATTTAGATCCTTAGGGAAAATTGGACCTTGTGAAAACGTTTTATGATTTTTTAAAATGTCATGCTAGTTTTTAAACTAGACACGTTTTCCGGTTTTAACCTCAAATTCCGGTTGAGGGTAACTGAAAACCGAAGCCTTAGTCGGCGATTAGCAAGCTATCCGCCCCCATGATTGTAGTATCATGGAACTCTTTACCGGGCACCCCTGACGTGATATTTCTATCTATCTTTTACGACAATTTGTACATTTCAATTCAAGGGTTAAAACTGCGAAGACTGAGCTATCGCGCGGGACAGATCCTGCTCCAGCTTATACACCGTAATCGGTCTTGCACTGGATAGCGACTTGGATTTACCCTACCAAGTTTATTTTCGAGTTTGAAAGTTCAAGACTTTCTCTTCCCACGGTACTTTTATATCGTGATATGATATTAGTATGAAATGATATAGTTTAGGAAGTATGCTATACCAAGTAAAACGACATTCGGAAGACTTTACTTCCTTTAAGGATGGACTTGATTCATCCTTTATTACTCGCATCAATGGGATAATTAGGTTTATACATTCCAAAGCAATGATATCTGCAATAACTTCATAGAAACACGTGATAAATGGTTCTAAACATATGGGTTTATAAATTTCGTTATACTTGATTTTCTTTTTATATGTTTTAATTAAATAAACTTATGTATTTTTAACGTATGGAGACAATAATTTCGGTTTTTGACACCTACACTTTAATCGCTCATAATTACCTTAAAAATTGACTAGGTATATTTGTTTAAAAATTTTCAAAATTTTCGTAAAAACCACCAAGTTATAAGTTCTCGAGAATTTATATATTCCCACCCCACACTTAAGATTATGTAATGCCCTCATTACATAAAATCAGATAAAATTTTAAATTTGAGAGGGCGAAAAGTGTAAAGTATTTAGAACTTCCTTTGTTAAGCAATTGGAGAGCATGAAATCCTTATTATATGAATGTATCCAATCCTTTTATCACAATATAAATTTTGTGTTCGTTATGTCGAATATCTCATCATCGTAAGTACCTGTTAACAAACATGTTAATCACACACAAGATGGGGTTGTACTTTAATAGTACGAAAATTTTACCCCACACTAATTTTTTTTAAATAAAAGTAAAAGAAAATATTTAACACACACCATTAAAATTATTTTTTTTACAAATAAGAAAAAAAGTGTTTTAAAACTAGAACTAGAAAAACGGCCATATTGGGCCTCCTTGATTTTCTTCTTCCTGTTGCTGGTGCTACTGCTGTTCATTTTGGCATTGTTGTTCATAAAAACGCCGATAAGCTTCCTGACTGGCAGCTAGAGCAGCATTGGAGTCATAAGGTGGAGGGAGAGGATCACCGGGTGCTTGCCATGGGGTGTATGAGGGAAAAACTGAAGGTGCGTAATTCTGGGGGTTAGCTGCGTATAGATATGCCTGATGATGTGCCCACTCAAGTTGTGCTCCATGGCCCCTTTGATCATATCGGATGTTTTCTAAAATATTACCCTGATCTAGTTGAGTTTGCCTCACATCCCCTAATTGTCGAGACGAACTAGTATACTGATCTTCTGTTCTCTTTCCCCAACTTTCATATGAGTTCCTTACATCTAAACTCAATGAATTAAATAAATTCTGTAAAATATCGAAATCAGAAGTACCTACATTAGATGAACTAGCCTGATCTAGTTGTCTCCATCTTCTCCTAGTTTCTCGCTCAGGTTCATCATCTTCTTCCATAGGAGCGGGAGCAACAACTTCTTATCTCCTTAAACTACGTACCCCACCCCTCACTTGTATAGCTTTTGCGGTTTTATACACATCCAATCCTAAACTTCTAACACCTTGATCTGCAGGTATGATCTGTGGTACGAATTCACTCGGGTTGAGTCCGAACCAGTTCCCTAAACAAGTGATATAATGACCCCCCGACATCTCACTTAATCCTCGAGCACCTTTACCTACATGTCCCAAGAAGTAGGCAACTCCATAGGGTATACTAACAAAAGTCTCCCTATCTCGAATCACATCTAAATACTAAAGGTCAGTATAATTAATTTTATCTGTATTTCCAAATGCCCTTTGGTTTATTGTGTTCGCTATAAATTTGTGAATTATTCTAAACCGAACATCAATAATCTTTTGATATGATTCTTGCCCGGCTTCATATGTATTCCTACGAGTAAAGGATTGCCAAACTGCCCCAGCATCATAATTACCGGTATATCTAGCACCAGTAAAAATATACTCCCTAAAACCGGGAGTCATCATCTCATCGATGGTGTAAATGCCTAATGCGGTAGTCACGTTGGTTAAGGACATTCTTCTATCTATCCCACCCAGCCTAAATTGTAGAAAATTCGTGTCATCGATATTTTCTGGGTGTAGGTTCATCCTAACAGTAGAATAGAATTCTAAGCACCATTCTTTATATACAGCACGAGTTAAACTGAACAACCTCTCAAAATCATTAAAAACCATAGTTACCCCAAATTCGTTCGTGAATCTTTGATTTAAAATCTCCCTAATTTGTGTATCTAAGTTGACTGGCGGTCCTAAGGGAGCCCAAACTATAATGTAAATCGGAGAGGTTTCTCTATGGATCAAAGATAGTAAGTCTTTAACCTTTTGTACCCGTTGAGGTACATCATTTGGGAATCTCAGGTTCGGGTGTTGGGTTTGGAGTTGTTGTTCCATTTGGGGCGTCACTTGTTCCTCTTCTTGTGGTTGGTTTACAGGTCTCATTCTAAGAAATCCCTGCATAACATTTTTAAAACAAGAAAATCATCCCAATTGGGTGTGTTAATGTTAGCAAAGAATCCACACTCATCATACAAGCTTGTTTTCAAATATCACCATATACGGTTGCAAAGTAGTCTAAAATCAAAACATATCATACAACAATTATAACCATCAAACATATCATATTATGTATATAATCTTAGTTTGATTATGTAAGATTGTTTTAACACCACAGGGAACAATAGTTCAACAACAGTTAAAGCTTTAGTTCTAGAAATTAAAACAAAAAAATAAACCAATCAAGTTTTAGTACCATAAGCAAAGTTTAATTCACAAGTGAAAACATACAATGAGCTAAGTATATCTAATTCAATTCAATCATATTGCGTGCATTCCAGCTTTTAAATAATCCTTAGCATCATTACAATTCATACTTGATTCATGGCAATAAAGAAAATTAATCAAATGTAAACTAAAATTAAAATCTCAAGATCAAGCAATTAAACTCATGTTTAAAGGTTCTAATTCTATCAAAACAGTTAAAACATGTAATTATAACCAAAATAATACACTTCAATGGCAATTCATCAATTTTCCCCAATTTGTACAAACCCTAATTTTATAACAATCAATTAAAAAGCAATTTCTCATGGTAATCGGGTTTAATATCATACTAACAACATAGTTATAGCAATAATCAAGTAAAATTTAACAATAACATGCATTAAATTCGGATTAAAGCTAGAACAATCAATAATGAAAAACTTGAAGAACAAGTGGTAAAATGGGTTTAGGACCCTTACCAATCTAGGCATGTTGAAAATTGAAGAATTGGAGAAGATTGAGAGTGTTAATTTAATTTTTGGAAGTGATTTTTGGTGGGTTTTGATCTCCTTTTCGTTCACAGTAAGCAGAAAAAAAATAAATTGTGAAGGAGGATGCTGAATTCGATCAAATATGTGTTCTGTCTTTTAGAATTACGCGTTCCGCGTAGGGCTACGCGTTCCGCGTAGTTTTTTTCATTCTACGCGTTCCGCGTATAACTTACACGTACCGTGTAAGCATTAAGCCCCCTTTTTTCAACTTTTAAGTAATCAAAATTTTAAAATATCTTTTTTATAAATTTATATTTGTTGTAACGGAAATTTCGGTTTGTTATACCTAGTCTTTATCCGTTTATAAATTTTTAAATTCAATTTATAAAATTTAATGCATTAAAAGTTAAAGTTTTAATATTTTTTCGAAAACAACTTAGAAATAAAACAAAACACTCTATTTTTTTCAAATTTTTAATAAAAAAAATTAATGTTTTAAAATTTTAAAACAAATACATGAAAAATAAAAATTACATGAACTTAAAAATACACTCTATTTATATATTATATATATATATATATATATATATATATATATATATATATATATATATATATATATATATATATATATATATATATATATATATATATATATATATATATATATATATATATATATATATATATATATATACACACACACTTTTAGACCAACTAATTTTCAAACTTAAAACTTTGTTTCCTATCGACTAGGTAGAGATAATTTTGGTTGTTACACCTATCATTATCCACGACAAAGTTTACAAGTTGTATATTTTTACGGTTATTGATAAAAAAGTATATTTTTAGTAGAAATAATTTTTCTTTTGTTTTTGTGGTTTACTTTTTTTTAGAAGATATCTTATGAATCCAACAAGAAATTTCGTGCAATTTGAAGAATGACAATTCAGTTGTAACACTTAACATTATCGTTTTCAATGAAAACAGGTTGAACTCAAGGTTCATCAATTTTAAATGGTAGACCTTTTTAATAAAGACAAACAACAAGCAAATACAAACTAAAACACACCAAAACACAAACACACAAAAATGCACGAACATACAATTGGCGAGAAAAAGATTTAGAAGGTGAAACCGCGTTGACTCGCCTCATAGTAGAGTCGTACCATTTCGCCCCCATGGCTTCGTAGGTGTAATCTTGTTGGTTTAAGAGGTTTTCCTCTGAATATTTAAAAGGCCCTTCTCGGCACAAGGTTACGTACTCGTAATTAGAGTCCGTTTGGTTCTTTGGGCAATCTCCGTAATGAGTCGGTTTTCCACATTTTACACACTTGCCCAAATGACGCGCTCGACGCTTCTTAGCTGATTTTGATTTGCCTTTTGCATAATTTTTCTCATTAAGTTCTTGCCTTATTTCTTTTCTCGCCTGATCGCATCTACTCTTTATATCTAATACCACATCCCTCGGTAAAATATTATCGCACATAAAAAAGAAATGGTTGTAGACATATTGATTGCGCATCTTGAAAATAAAAAATAAATAAAAACGAAAGAAAATAAAAAGGTAGAATGGAGGGAGAAGACTAGTTCTTTAGTGTCCGCTAGGGAAAGACCGAACAAACCCCACTCTTAAAGATAAAACTAAAGATCGAGAATGGAGTTGAAAACCTTAAAGTTACCCCAAATTTAGTTTCCCTTAGGGTAGAAGGTGATTTCGTCTCTTTTCGTAGTGTTGATTCTGTCAAAGTATAACTTGAGTCGATGACCGTTCACCTTGAAAGTTCCACCGTCTTTGCTATATAGCTCTGCATATCCAGATGGAAAAACCTGTTTTATTATATATGGCCCAGTCCACCAGGATCTAAGTTTCCCAGGTGAAAACTTAAAACATGATTGGAAAACTAATCCTTTATCCCCTTGTTCGAATTCTTTTCTTTCTTTTAATCGTGCATCGTGCCATCTCTTAGTTTTTTCTTTGTATGTTTTAGAGTTTTCATAAGCTTGTAGTCTTAATTCGTCTAATTCATTAAGTTGTAAGAATTGGTTTTCTCCGGCTTCTACAAGGTCTGTGTTACATTCTCTTAGAGCCCAATATGCCTTGTGTTCAACCTCGACAGGTAGATGACACGCTTTACCATAAACCAATCGGAAAGGTGTAGTACCAATGGGCATTTTGAATGCAGTTCTAAATGCCCAAAATGCATCATCTAACTTTCGATGCCAGATTTTAGGATTATTCTTAACTGTTCATTCTAATATTCGTTTAAGACCTCGGTTTGTGTTTTCAACTTGTCCACTCGTTTGAGGGTGGTAAGAAGTTGAGAAACGATGATTAACTCCGTACTTTTAAGTACTTTCTCGAGTAATTGATTTGTAAAATGAGTTCCACGATCACTGATTAATGCTTTTGGAATCCCAAAACGTGAAAATAGGTTTTTTAGGAAGTTCACAACAACACGGGCATCATTTGTGGGTAAAGCTTTTGCTTCGGCCCATTTAGAAACGTAGTCAACTGCCACAAGGATGTATTTACATTTATTCGATGCGGGAAATGGACCCATGAAGTCAATACCCCAAATGTCAAATACTTCACATACAAGAATGCCTTTTTGTGGCATTTCATCCCTTTTTGAGATGTTACCAGATCTTTGACATGTATCACATGTTTTAACCATGTGGTGTGCATATTTGAAAATGGTTGGCCAATAAAAACCTGAGTCAAAAACCTTCTTAATTGTATAGCTAGGTCCGAAATGACCACCAGCTGGGCCTTGATGACAGTGCTCCAATATTTGTTGAACTTCTTTACCATATACGCATCGGCGGATAACTTGATCCTCTCCTATTCAAAAAAGATTAGGGTTTTCCCAGAAGTAAAACTTTAAATCAGCAAAGAATTTCTTCTTTTGCTGGTACGTTTGGTTTTTAATTAATACTCCTGCAGCGAGATAGTTTTCAAAATCCGCAAACCATGGAACTTCAAATTCGGTTTCTATTCTCATTAGAAACTCATCGGAAAAAGTGTCATGAATAACTGACTCATCTAGTTTTTCTAGGTCGGGATTCTCAAGACGAGACAAGTGATCAACAGCGAGATTTTCAGCACCCTTTTTATCCTTGATTTCTATATCAAATTCTTGTAAGAGAAGAATCCAACGTATCAATCTAGGTTTTGCATCTTGTTTCTTGAACAAGTACTTTAGGGCGGAATGATCGGTAAAAACAATCGTTTTGGATAACACAAGATATGATCTAAATTTATCAAAAGCAAATACAATTGCAAGGAGTTCTTTTTCGGTAGTTGTATAGTTGAATTGTGCTCCTGTTAGTGTTTTACTTGCATAATATATTGGTTGAAATTTGTTATCTTGGCGTTGTCTTAAAATGGCTCCTAGTGCGAAATCACTAGCATCACACATTAGTTCAAATGGTTTGGACCAATCGGGAGATACTATGATAGGTGCATTCGTAAGTTTATCTTTTAGAATGGAGAAAGCTTGTAAGCATTCATCATTGAAGTCGAATGTACTTTCTTTCTCAAGAAGTTTAGTCATGGGTCGAGCAATTTTGGAAAAGTCCTTTATGAATCGTTGATAGAATCCCGCATGACCTAAGAAACTACAAATTCCTTTAACGTTAGTTGGAGGATGAAGCTTTGAGATTACATCGATCTTAGCTTTGTCTACTTCCATTCCATCTCGAAAAATCTTATGTCCTAAAACAATGCCTTCCTTCACCATGAAGTGGCATTTTTCCCAATTTAAAACAAGATTTGATTCCTCACAACGAATTAACATTCGCTCGAGGTTTGAAAGGCATGAATCGAAGGAGTCTCCAAAAACAGAGAAATTGTCCATAAAGACTTCCATACTTCCTTCTATCATGTCATGAAATACTGCCATCATACACCTCTGAAAGGTGCCTGGCGCATTGCATAATCCGAATGGCATTCGTCGGTATGCGAAGGTACCAAACGGACAAGTAAAAGTTATCTTGTCTTGGTCTTTTGGATCAATGGGAATTTGAAAATAACTGGAGAATCCATCAAGGAAACAATAGTACTCTTTTCCAGCTAAACGTTCTAGCATTTGGTCAATATAAAGAAGTGGAAAATGATCTTTCCTTGTGGCATCGTTTAAACGACGGTAGTCTATACAGACTCTCCAACCAGTGACTGTTCTTATAGGAACGAGTTCATTCTTATCATTAAGGATGACAGTTGTACCCCCTTTCTTAGGTACCACTTGAACAGGACTAACCCATGGGCTATCGGATATAGGGTATATTAACCCGGCATCAAGTAACTTGATAACCTCCTTCTTGACAACTTCTTTCATGTTAGGGTTTAACCTTCGTTGTCTTTGTACCACGGGTTTAAAATCTTCTTCCATTAGTATCTTATGAGTACAATAAGCGGGGTTAATCCCTAGAATATCGGTTGTTTTCTAAGCAATTACTTTCTTATGAGTTTCTAGAATGGACATTAACCTACTCTTTTCGTTATCGGAGAGTTTTGATGAAATTTTAACAGGTAATTGTGACGTACCTTGGATATAAGCATACTCCAAATGTTTCGGGAGTTCTTTAAGTTCCAAGGTTGGTGGTTCTTCCAAGGAAGATTTTATCCAGAACCTATTACCATCGGTAATTTCTTTAAAAGTTTCATCTTCCTTGAGAATTTCTTCCTCACAGCAATCTTCATCGATGACTACTTTCAACAATTCGTCAAGTTCAAGCTCTACATCAAATTCATTAGTTTCACTCATTGGGGTGAAGTTCAAGGTGTCGACATTTAGTAATTCTTGCAATTCTTCTTCAACACAACAATCAACAATGTCTACCTTATAACATTCGTCATCGGAGGAGATAGGTTGTTTCATAGCTTTATCTATGTTTAAGGTAACTCTATCTTCCCCTACACCTAGACTAAGTTTTTTATCTTTAACACGCACAATCGCATCGGCAGTATTTAGAAAAGGTCACCCTAGAATTAGGGGAACCTTGCTATCTTCTTCCATTTCAAGGACAACGAAATCGGCAGGAAAGATTAAATGATTAACTTTAACCGGTAGGTTTTCGGCAATACCAATAGGATAGTTAAAAGTTCTATCGGCTAGGCGTATACACATCCTAGTTGGTTTTAGATCACCTAGGTTTAGTTTTAAGTACAAGGAGTGTGGCATAAGATTGATATTGCGCCTAAGTCAGCTAATGCATCGTACATTACTTAATCTCCCATCAGATACGGAATAATGAAACTACCAGGATCTCCAAGTTTCGGTGGCATCTTTTGCTTTTGCAAAATTGCCGAGCATTCCTCATTAAGGAATGTGGTTGAAACTTTTTAATATTTACCTTTATCGGCTATGAGATCCTTGATAAACCTTCCATAATTTGGCATACCCGCAAGAACATCTCTAAGTGGTACATTGATACAAATTTGTTAATCATTTCGGCAAACTTGTTGTACTGTGCTTGTAATTTATCTTTCTTCAAACGTTGTGTGTATGAAATTGGATGTTTGTATTCTTTTAATGGCGGTTGAGTTTTAGGTGCACTTGTGGTTGGCACTTTATCCTCTTCCACGGAAGAATCTTTTTCATTTGGAATTTGAATAGAAATAGGAGCATGAGGCTTTGGAACATCGAGGTTAACTGTTAACCCACTTCTCGTAGTTATGGAATTTACTTGCTCATTCCTTGTTTGACTGTTGTTGGGATTCACTTGAGTATTTGAGGGGAGAGCGCCTGGTGGTCTCTCTGCTAGTAACTGTGAGATCCTTCCAACATCTCTTTCTAAATTATGTATCGTAGCTTGTTGATTTCGAATTTGTTGAGTTTGAAGTTCCGCAGTTTGCTCATGCTTAACCATAAAATCTCTCAAAAGATCTTCTAAATCGGATTTCTTCTCGGGTTATGGTTGTATAGGTGCTTGTGGTTGTGGTTGATTGTGTTGGAAATTATTTTGGTAATTTCGTTGAGGTTGATTTCGGTTGTTTAGGTGATTGTAACCCGGTGGTGCATTTCTTTAATTTTGATTTGAGAAATTTCGGTTATTTTGGTAAACCGGATTTCCTCCTTGGTAATTATTGTTTGAACCCGAAGGTCCTCCTATTTGATAACTGTTGATTGGAGGATATTTTCTTTTCATTTCTTCAACCGTCGGAAAATCATTGAAATTCATTTCACCTTTTCGCAAGTAACCTAAGAAATTCTCTTGCTCTTCCATTGTTGTTTGATCACAATCTCTAGTAAGGTGAGGACCTTGTCACAATTCACACCCTACCCTGATAGCATGCATTTCCTTGGTCACCTTCTCAATTTGCCTTCCTTGATTTTCCAATTGAACTTTTAAAGCAGCGATTTCATCGTTGCTTTCAATACTAGCAACAGTTGTTGATCTAGAGAACTCCATCTCTTGATGCCAATTATGAGAATGTGCTGTTATATCGGCAATGATTGTGTGAGCTTCTTCGGGTGTTTTCTTCATGATTGAGCCTCCTGCTGCAACATCAATATCTTTTCGAGTAGCCACATTGACTCCTTTATAGAATATTTGGACCTTTTGGAATGTATTCAACCCGTGTTGAGGACATACTCTAAGCATTTTATTGAATCGGGTCCAAGCTTTATAAAGAGTCTCATTAGGCTTTTTCTTAAAGTGATTTATGTCACTTTGTAACTTTGCTGCTTTTGAAGCAGGGAAGAACTCTGACAAAAACTTGTCCATCATATCATTCCAATCTTCGATATAACCTTCTGGTAACGAGTCTAACCAATCTCTTGCATCATCCTTTAACGACCATGGAAAGATTTTTAAACATACGACATCATCGGAGACATCTTTGATTTTGAATAGCTTGCAAATGCTTATAAATTTACGAAGATGCTCGTTAGCATCCTCATTCGGAGCTCCACCGAATTGGCATGTACTAGTCACCATGTGGAGAAATTGACCCTTTATTTCAAAGCCGTCAGACATCGTGGGTTGAATAATTGCGTGGCCTTGACCTGTTCTTGTTGCCCTCATTAATGCATCCATCGTTTGATTTGTAGCAGCCATCTCTTCCTCTTCTTTAATAACCGGCTCTATGGCTGGTTGAATAACTGATTCAGAGTTAGAATCCAATGAAAGGGATTCTAAACCCTCAGCGAGAGACTCTACTTCTTGAGCTCTTAAGCGTTCGTGAAATTCCCTTTCGGGTTCAGGATATGAAGGAGTTAAATCAGTGTTGGAAGAACGTAAATTCATGCATTAATTTCTATTATGCAATCACAACACCAAAAGCTTTTCTAGGAATTGAATTCCTACAAAAGGATCGAATAACATAAAAACAATGATAAAAACCTTTAAACAAACAGATTTTCCTTCTGATTTTGCCCACGTTTCGAATAGCCAAAAGATGCAGCAGAGGGGCAGGATTCGTTTGGTCCCAATATAATTGGGTACTGTTTGGCTCCAATAACCCAGTCTACGTACAAATCCAACTACTACTACGAATCAGAAAAATTATCTATTTATTTAACTGCCAACTTCCCCGGCAGCGGCGCCAAAAAGTTGATGTGCTGAAATGTAACCATTATTTTTGAACGGATTTGAGTTGTTATATTACACGAATTGATTTATTGTATATATGGTGTTTTAATGAATTCGGGTTGATTTCAAACATATATAGGTAACTAGTCCTATCCGTGTAGTTTAGTTTTATAGGTAAATCTGATTCGTTCCACAGGGAGATGGATTGTTTAATGGTTTTTAATAGTCTTTGAAGTTAAACTAATTTAAAGGGGGTTTTGGATTAGGAATTTGTTTTAAACAATAAAATAAAATACAAACTTATTTAAATTAACTAAATAATAAGTTTTAATTAAATTAAAGATGAATGAAAGGAAATTATAATAATTAAACTAATTATAAATTAAATACTTTAAAGTAATAAACTATTTAATTAAAACTTGGAATTAAACAAAAATCATAACAGTACTGTATTTATACTTACGCGTTTCGCGTGTATATATACGCGTTTCACGTGTATATATACGCGTTCCGCGTATGTGTTTAGACTACGCGTTTCGTGGGAAATTATACACGATCCGCGTAGGTTATAATCGATGTGACAAAACAGTAAGTATTTAAACTGAAGGAGATTGATTTATAATTTAATTTTCTGAATATTAATACATAAAAATAATAATAATAATTTGCAATATTTAAATGGGAGTGTTCACTTAAAATATTTCACCTCTAGATCCATGGATTGTTTTGAATTTAAACCCTATTAAAATGTTTTAATATACAACTTTATATTTTCTTTCGAATATATAAAGTTTCAACTAACTAAATTAAATCTAATTTTAATTTGATCTTATTTAGATAGTTTACTATTCCTCAAGTATTTCAATTGAGACCTAACCTAGTTTTGACTTTCGCCAAAACCTAAATCGTAACGGTTTCCCTTATTACAATTTCACTATTATATAACTAATGATATTACCCAAACCACCGAACTTTATTTCTAAATTAGGGTTAATAACTTATCCATAAGTTCGTCTAAATCACTTGTAGTGTTAAAGCTTAATTTATATTAATAGAAATAACTTTCGCTATTTATATCTAACAAATTAAGTGATAAGGATTAGATATCTAATCGTATAATAATGGTTCTTTTAATAAGGCTCAATGTTAAAAATACTTAAGTTACATTTTAATATTTACAAATGATAACAATCCATTTTCACTATGGCTCTACATCTAAGCAAACACTATGGGTGAAATGTCCCGTTCTTATTTATTAAAAACGTTCCATATTAATTGATTTCGTTGCGAGGTTTTGACCTCTATATGAGACATTTTTCAAAGACTGCATTCATTTTAAAACAAACCATAACCTTTATTTCATCAATAAAGGTTTAAAAAGCTTTACATAGATTATCAAATAATGATAATCTAAAATATCCTGTTTACACGCGACCATTACATAATGGTTTACAATACAAATATGTTACAACGAAATAAGTTTCTTGAATGCAGTTTTTACACAATATCATACAAGCATGGACTCCAAATCTCGTCCTTATTTAAGTATGCGACAGCGGAAGCTCTTAATAATCACCTGAGAATAAACATGCTTAAAACGTTAACAAAAATGTTGATGAGTTATGTCACTTTGTAACTTTGCTGCTTTTGAAGCAGGGAAGAACTCTGACAAAAACTTGTCCATCATATCATTCCAATCTTCGATATAACCTTCTGGTAACGAGTCTAACCAATCTCTTGCATCATCCTTTAACGACCATGGAAAGATTTTTAAACATACGACATCATCGGAGACATCTTTGATTTTGAATAGCTTGCAAATGCTTATAAATTTACGAAGATGCTCGTTAGCATCCTCATTCGGAGCTCCACCGAATTGGCATGTACTAGTCACCATGTGGAGAAATTGACCCTTTATTTCAAAGCCGTCAGACATCGTGGGTTGAATAATTGCGTGGCCTTGACCTGTTCTTGTTGCCCTCATTAATGCATCCATCGTTTGATTTGTAGTAGCCATCTCTTCCTCTTCTTTAATAACCGGCTCTATGGCTGGTTGAATAACTGATTCAGAGTTAGAATCCAATGAAAGGGATTCTAAACCCTCAGCGAGAGACTCTACTTCTTGAGCTCTTAAGCGTTCGTGAAATTCCCTTTCGGGTTCAGGATATGAAGGAGTTAAATCAGTGTTGGAAGAACGTAAATTCATGCATTAATTTCTATTATGAAATCACAACACCAAAAGCTTTTCTAGGAATTGAATTCCTACAAAAGGATTGAATAACATAAAAACAATGATAAAAACCTTTAAACAAACAGATTTTCCTTCTGATTTTGCCCACGTTTCGAATAGCCAAAAGATGCAGCAGAGGGGCAGGATTCGTTTGGTCCCAATATAATTGGGTACTGTTTGGCTCCAATAACCCAGTCTACGTACAAATCCAACTACTACTACGAATCAAAAAAATTATCTATTTATTTAACTGCCAACTTCCCCGGCAGCGGCGCCAAAAAGTTGATGTGCTGAAATGTAACCATTATTTTTGAACGGATTTGAGTTGTTATATTACACGAATTGATTTATTGTATATATGGTGTTTTAATGAATTCGGGTTGATTTCAAACATATATAGGTAACTAGTCCTATCCGCGTAGTTTAGTTTTATAGGTAAATCTGATTCGTTCCACAGGGAGATGGATTGTTTAATGGTTTTTAATAGTCTTTGAAGTTAAACTAATTTAAAGGGGGTTTTGGATTAGGAATTTGTTTTAAACAATAAAATAAAATACAAACTTATTTAAATTAACTAAATAATAAGTTTTAATTAAATTAAAGATGAATGAAAGGAAATTATAATAATTAAACTAATTATAAATTAAATACTTTAAAGTAATAAACTATTTAATTAAAACTTGGAATTAAACAAAAATCATAACAGTACTGTATTTATACTTACGCGTTTCGCGTGTATATATACGCGTTTCACGTGTATATATACGCGTTCCGCGTATGTGTTTAGACTACGCGTTTCGTGGGAAATTATACACGATCCGCGTAGGTTATAATCGATGTGACAAAACAGTAAGTATTTAAACTGAAGGAGATTGATTTATAATTTAATTTTCTGAATATTAATACATAAAAATAATAATAATAATTTGCAATATTTAAATGGGAGTGTTCACTTAAAATATTTCACCTCTAGATCCATGGATTGTTTTGAATTTAAACCCTATTAAAATGTTTTAATATACAACTTTATATTTTCTTTCGAATATATAAAGTTTCAACTAACTAAATTAAATCTAATTTTAATTTGATCTTATTTAGATAGTTTACTATTCCTCAAGTATTTCAATTGAGACCTAACCTAGTTTTGACTTTCGCCAAAACCTAAATCGTAACGGTTTCCCTTATTACAATTTCACTATTATATAACTAATGATATTACCCAAACCACCGAACTTTATTTCTAAATTAGGGTTAATAACTTATCCATAAGTTCGTCTAAATCACTTGTAGTGTTAAAGCTTAATTTATATTAATAGAAATAACTTTCGCTATTTATATCTAACAAATTAAGTGATAAGGATTAGATATCTAATCGTATAATAATGGTTCTTTTAATTAGGCTCAATGTTAAAAATACTTAAGTTACATTTTAATATTTACAAATGATAACAATCCATTTTCACTATGGCTCTACATCTAAGCAAACACTATGGGTGAAATGTCCCGTTCTTATTTATTAAAAACGTTCCATATTAATTGATTTCGTTGCGAGGTTTTGACCTCTATATGAGACATTTTTCAAAGACTGCATTCATTTTAAAACAAACCATAACCTTTATTTCATCAATAAAGGTTTAAAAAGCTTTACATAGATTATCAAATAATGATAATCTAAAATATCCTGTTTACACGCGACCATTACATAATGGTTTACAATACAAATATGTTACAACGAAATAAGTTTCTTGAATGCAGTTTTTACACAATATCATACAAGCATGGACTCCAAATCTCGTCCTTATTTAAGTATGCGACAGCGGAAGCTCTTAATAATCACCTGAGAATAAACATGCTTAAAACGTTAACAAAAATGTTGGTGAGTTATAGGTTTAACCTATATATTATCAAATTATAATAATAGACCACAAGATTTCATATTTCAATACACATCCCATACATAGAGATAAAAATCATTCATATGGTGAACACCTGGTAACCGACATTAACAAGATGCATATTTAAGAATATCCCCATCATTCCGGGACACCCTTCGGATATGATATAAATTTCGAAGTACTAAAGCATCCGGTACTTTGGATGGGGTTTGTTAGGCCCAATAGATCTATCTTTAGGATTCGCGTCAATTAGGGTGTCTGTTCCCTAATTCTTAGATTACCAGACTTAATAAAAAGGGGCATATTCGATTTCAATAATTCAACCATAGAATGTAGTTTCACGTACTTGTGTCTATTTTGTAAATCATTTATAAAACCTGCATGTATTCTCATCCCAAAAATATTAGATTTTAAAAGTGAGACTATAACTCACTTTCACAGATTTTTTACTTCGTCGGGAAGTAAGACTTGGCCACTGGTCGATTCATGAACCTATAACAAATATGTACATATATATCAAAGTATGTTCAAAATATATTTACAACACTTTTAATACATTTTGATGTTTTAAGTTTATTAAGTCAGCTGTCCTAGTTAGTAACCTACAACTAGTTGTCCACAGTTAGATGTACAGAAATAAATCGATATATATTATCTTGAATCAATCCACAATCCAGTGTATACATATCTCAGTATTGATCACAACTCAAACTATATATATTTTGGAATCAACCTCAACCCTGTATAGCTAACTCCAACATTCACATATAGAGTGTCTATGGTTGTTCCGAAATATATATAGATGTGTCGACATGATAGGTCAAAACATTGTATACGTGTCTATGGTATCTCAAGATTACATAATATATAATACAAGTTGATTAAGTTATGGTTGGAATAGATTTGTTACCAATTTTCACATAGCTAAAATGAGTAGTTTTTACCAATTTTGTTTTGCTCGCCATTTCTTCGTTTCTAATCCGTTTTGAGTGATTTAAGTGGCCACAGTATCGTATTGAACTTGAATTTATGAAACTAAATATAAAAGGTATAGGTTTATAGTCGGAAATACAAGTTACAAGTCATTTTTGAAAGAGGTAGTCATTTTCGTCGAGAGAACGACATCTTGATGACTGTTTTGAAAAACATACTTTCACTTTGAGTTTAACCATGATTTTTGGATATGGTTTCATGTTCATAAGAAAAATCATTTTCCAAGAAGTATAGCTTTTAAATCAAAGTTTTTCTTTCATAGTTTTTTATTTATCCAAACCAAAACAGCCCCCCGGTTGTAACTACGACGGCGTAAATCCGGTTTTATGGTGTTTATCTTGTTTCCAGGTTTCAAATCATTAAGTTAACATATCGTATAGATATATATCATGTGTGTAGTTGATTTTAAAAGTGTAGTTAGAAGGATTAACTTTATTTGCGAACAAGTTTAGAATTAACTAAACTATGTTCTAGTGATTACTAGTTTACCACTTCGAATATGATAGCTTTTTATGTATGAATCGAATGATGTTATGAACATCATTACTACCTTAAGTTCCTTGGATAAACCTACTGGAAAAGAGAAAAATGGATCTAGCTTCAACGGATCCTTGGATGGCTCGAAGTTCTTGAAGCAGAATCATGACACGAAAACAAGTTCAAGTAACATCATCACTTGAAATAAGATTGTTATAGTTATAAAAATTGAACCAAAGTTTGAATATGATTATTACCTTGTATTAGAATGATAACCTACTGTAAGAAAAAAAGATTTCTTGAGGTTGGATGATCACCTTACAAGATTGGAAGTGAGCTAGCAAACTTGAAAGTATTCTTGATTTTATGTAACTAGAACTTGTAAAATTTATGAAGAACACTTAGAACTTGAAGTTAGAACTTGAGAGAGATCAATTAGATGAAGAAAATTGAAGAATGAAAGTGTTTGTAGGTGTTTTTGGTCATTGGTGTATGGTTTAGATATAAAGGATATGTAATTTTGTTTTCATGTAAATATGTCATGAATGATTACTCATATTTTTGTAATTTTATGAGATATTTCATGCTAGTTGCCAAATGATGGTTCCCACATGTGTTAGGTGACTCATACGGGCTGCTAAGAGCTGATCATTGGAGTGTATATACCAATAGTACATACATCTAAAAGCTGTGTACTGTACGAGTACGAATACGAGTGCATACGAGTAGAATTGTTGATGAAACTGAACGAGGATGTAATGATAAGCATTTTTGTTAAGTAGAAGTATTTTGATAAGTGTCTTGAAGTCTTTCAAAAGTGTATGAATACATATTAAAACACTACATGTATATACATTTTAACTGAGTCGTTAAGTCATCGTTAGTCGTTACATGTAAGTGTTGTTTTGAGACCTTTAGGTTAACGATCTTGTTAAATGTTGTTAACCCAAAGTTTATTTTTATTAAAAGTAAATCTTAAAAGTTAAAATACAAAAAGTCGTTTGTATTTTTATTAAAAGTAAATCTTAAAAGTTAAAATAAGAAAAAGTAGTTTGTATTTTTATTAAAAGTATATCTTAAAAGTTAAAGTAAGAAAAAAAAGGGATGGTAAAATGGAATAGTTTTTTGTCAAAAATGAAGTATTGAAAATGAAGTGGTCTCCTTCTATAACTAAAAAAAATATATACTTTTATCAAATGAATTTTTTTGTGGCCGACAATTTCAAACACGAGTCCGTGTTTAGTTTATCAAGAATATCTCTTGCTTTGGTGAAAGGTCACGATCACGATATCAGGTGTTGTGAAAGAATTAAAAAATTGGTCAAGTGGCCTTTTAAAAACTAGAAAAAAAATTTAAACAAAAAGTTTTTTTATATATTTATAATTTACGGGTAACGTAAAAAAAAGGAAGTTTTTTAAAAAAAAAAAAAAACAAAGAAAGTGTTTAAATGAGTTTTACAGAAAGGGGGAAAGCAAAGTAAAAAAAAACTTTTTTCCAAACAAAGGTAAATGAAAGTAGGACTTAATACAAGAAAAAAGTAAACATCTCCTAGACGTGATAAAATCTATCAATGATAAGTATTAGACTTGATGAGCTAAATGTGACAAAAATGTTTCAACATGTCTTATGTTAATTTTCTAAAATAAGTTATTATTATTCCGAGTTTAACACATATACATATGTTAATTAAAAACAACCTTTTTGTTCTTATGTAGTGTTGGGTTGCAATTTTGGTTGTATGCCATAATTCCATCCAGTAGAGTGACAATAGAAAACTTTTGATGATAATCAATAAAAAACTTTTTTCCAAACTTGTCAAATGTTTTGTTAAAAACGTGACCGTTGAAAAAAGGAGGTTGAATAATAAAACTTAAAAAACAAATTTTTTTTTTTAAGAGTGTGCATCAAAATGGCCCGTTTAATAATGGGGAGTAAAAATATAGTCAAATTGTTTCAACGAACAAGGGTTCAATTGGATGTCTCTTAAAAAAAATCCGCGGGTACGGGTGATGGATCCAATGGATCCTCATCCACGACCCGCGGGTGCTATCCCTAATTGTGACAAGTACAAATCAACTAAAAGTCTAAAAAATAAATGCTCTTATAGGGACCAAATGTTCACAATAATTGCCTAAGCTAGATATGAAACAAATAGTTCATAAAAAAAAAAAAAGGTCGTTGTGCGTTTTCGGGATGATAGCCGAAATACACTTACAAAAGTAGGTCAGCCGTCAATTCTTTATGGCCATATCAACGTAGATCAATAAAATCATTTATGGTTTTGATAAAAGATTAATTAAAAATTAATTGTTTTTTGGTCTTGGATTCTCGGTAACAAAAGCAAAGGTTGTTTTTGGTTGCCACAACAAACAAGACAGAGGTTGTTGACTTTTGTTGTTAAACATGGCACAAGTGAACAATAACAATAGATTATTGTTTTTGAAAAGAATAATGATGCGTTAATTTTATTGTATAAAATAAAATTAAAGAAAATGGTTTTCATTGATGACTATGAACAAACGCAAACAAAGTGTTTGTGGTATTTGGTGATTAAAAAAAAAAGTGCATCTAAAGCTTCTACTGAAAATAATATGCATCTAAAGCTTCTACTGAAAATTAATGTGCAAGGTACAACGTATAACTATATGGTCAAATTCATTTGAGCCTTCGGAGTCACAAGTATATGATGTATATATATATTACTCAATTAACAAAATAGTAAATCTAAATTAATTCATATGAATAGTAAAACGAAATTAATTAATTTACTATTCACATAAAAAAGCGCATATGATAAAAAGCGCATCGCATATGATAAGCGCATATGATAAAAAGCGAATATGATGAAAAGCACAACGCATATGATGAAAATCGCATATGATTAAAAGCGCATATGGTGAAAAACACAGCGCATATGATTAAAAGCGTATATGGTGAAAAGAATATATGATAAAAAAAAAAACACATATGGTGATTTATAAAAAAAAAACACATATGGTGATTAATGGAAAGCACATATGGTGATTAATGAAAAGTATATTGTGAAAAAGAATCACAAATGTTTCTTGAAAGAATTCAAGGTAAGATATATGAACCAATTCATCCATCATGTGAACCATTTTGATATTTCATGGTTCTAATAGACGCATCTAGCGAATGGTCTCATATTTGTATGTTATCAAGCCGTAATATGGCATTTGCAAAGTTTCTTGCACAAATTATTAAATTGAGAACACATTATTCTGATTACACCATTAAAAGGATGAGACTTGATAATGCTGGTGAGTTAACATCTCAAGCATTTAATGATCATTATATATCTACAGGGATTGTTGTTGAACATCCAGTTGCTCATGTGCATACACAAAATTGGTTTAGCTGAATCAATAGATAAACGCTTACAGCTAATAACTAGACAATTGATAATGAGTACAAATCTCTCAATATTTATATGTGGACATGTAAATTTACATGCTGCGACATTAATTCGCATTATACCATGTGGAAGTCGTAAATATTTTCACTTAATACTTGATTTTGGCCAAGAGCCAAATATTTTCTACCTTAAAACATTGGTTGTGCAGTGTATGTTCCAATTGTATCACCACAACACATTAAAATGGTTCTTCAAAGAAAGATGATAATATATTTTGGATATAAAACATCTTCAATCATAAGATATATTGAACCCATGATGGGTGATGTTTTTACAGCACGTTTTGCTGATTGTCATTTTAATAAAACATTGTTCCCTAGATTAGGGGGAGAAATAAAAATAAAAAATAAAATGATGCTTCATGATGTGAACATCAATTAAGGTATATTGAACTCGCACAAAAGAATGTGAAATGAAAGTTCAAAAATAATGCATATGCAAGAACTTGCAAATTAATTACTTTATGCATTTACAGATATAAAAAAGTGACTAAATCATATATACCAGCGATAAATGCTCCAGCTCGAACTGAAATTCCAAAAGCTGGCAATAATGTCACTGTTGAGTCTTTGCCACGCATCAAACGTGGAAGATCAATTGGTTCCGAAGATAAAAATCCTCGAAAAAGAAAATCAGCTGATAATGAGGTAAGAGAAAGTGTTCAAGAAGAACCACAAATCAATATTCCTTCTGCAGAGGATATTGATAAATGTAAATACTAAAATTGTGATAAATTATGCAATATTATGGAACCGAAATGAAACTAAAATCTCTATGAGATATTTTCATATAATGTTACAATGACATCATGAATAAAGATGATGATCTGGAACTAAAATCTGTCATTGAATATACAAAATGGACATGATTGAGCTCAATGGAAAGGAGCAATAAGAGCTGAATTAGAATCGCTCGATAAAAGAAAAGTTTTCGGATCAATCTTTATCACTTTTAAAGATGTGAAACGTATGGGATACAATTGAATTTTTATCCGAAAAGAAATGTGCAAATGAAGTTACAAGGCAAAACTAGACTTGTAACTCAATATTTTCCACAAAGACCAGAAATGAATTAGGAGGAAAAATTATCCTCCTGTAATGGATACAATTACTTATTAGATACTTAATCAACCTGGTAGTTATTTAAATGCATCTCATGAATGTTGTTACTACTTATCTGTATGGATCACTTAATAGTGATATATATGAATATACCTAAAGGGTTAAGGTATCATAAGCATCTAATGTAAAACTCAAGGGAATATATTCCATTAAATCACAAAGATTTCTAAGTGGGTTTATACAAACAGGACGTATGTGGTATAACCGATTAAATGACTACTTGATAAAAAAAAAGGGTATAAATATAAACTTATTTTGCACGTATGTTTTATAAAAACAATGTTTGGATATGAGATCGTAGTTGTTTATGTCAATGTTCTTAACATCATATGAACAAATAAAGAGATCTATGAAATCATTCAACTTCTAAAGAATTATTTTGAAATGAAAGATCTTGAAAAAACCAAGTATTACCTTGGATTGCAAATTGAGCATATGCCTAATGGTTTACTTGTACATCAAACAACTTATACCGAAAAGATTTTAAAACATTTTTTTTAAAGACAAACTCATTGTTGTTAGATCACTCAATATTGACACTGATCTATTTCATCCCTGCGAAGATCATGAAAATTTTAACAGATCGGAAGTTCTATATCTTAGTGCAATTGGAGCTCTTATGTATCTTACAAATTGTACAAGACCTGACATTTCTTTTGCAGTTAATTTGTTGGCAAGGTTCAGCTCAGCTCCTACCAAAAGACACTGGAATGGGATCAAACACATATTTCGATACCTTCGAGGAACTACTGATTTAGGATTATTTTATTCTAACGAATCAAAACAAGATTTGGTTGGTTATGCATATGCAGGTTATTTATCTGATCCACATAAAGCTAAATCTCAAAATGGATATGTATTCCTAAATGGAGGTACCGCAATATCATGGCGTTCTCAAAAACAAACACTTGTTGCAACATCATCAAATCATGCCGAAGTAATTGCATTACATGAAGCCAGTCGGGAATGTTTTTGGTTGAGATCAATGACACAACTCATTACTGATTCTTGTGGACTAGAACGCAATAAAAGTTCAACAACTATCTATGAAGATAATGCAGCTTGCATAGCACAGATGAAAGAAGGGTATATCAAAAGTGACCGAACAAAACACATACCCCCTAGATTCTTCTCATACACTCAAAATCTCATTAAGGACAACCAGATTGAAATGAGATATGTTCAGTCCAGCAAAAACTCTGCTGACCTTTTCACCAAAGCACTTCCAACTGCTATTTTCAGAACACACGTTCATAATATTGGCATGAGGCATGTTCAGAAGATGTAACAACTCAGGCGTTGCCTACTTGAGGGGGAGTCAACTCTATGCTGCACTCTTTTTCCCTTAGCTAAAGTTTTATCCCGAAGGGTTTTCTTTAGCAAGGTTTTTAACGAGGCAGTACTAGTTATTCACTAATAAAATTATCATCCAAGGGGGAGTGTTATAAAAGTAATAATTGGATGATAATTTTATTATTATTATAGATATTGCATAGTATATTTTTTTGAGTATAAATAGGTGTGTTGAGTTAGAGTTTATGGTATGTATTTTTTTGGTTAACAAAAACACTCTCTCTCTAGATTCCAAATGCCACCAAACTCTCATTGTACATTTTTCTATAAATAAAAAACCAATTACTCATACCTTTTGTTCAACCTTTGTTTTCTCCGTTTTACAGTATCTCTATCTCTATATACCTTCTACAGTCAAGAACCACTAAAGGTAGTTATAAGCCTACTGAATTATAACATTTTCTTCATATTAGCATTTTATATGTTTAAATTCAGGTAGTACCTACCCGTTAAGTTCATACTTAGTATCTAATATACAATTCAACTACTACAATTCTATATGATAAACTGATTATAATAATATTTCGCGTTCAAACTTTTACACAATATTTTACAAACTTACAATACCGCTTATTTTACATATAGCATAAAATATAGCACACAATAAATTTGATACAAGATGGTTGTGAAGATAATTCTAGCTAGTACACAAGTCGTTCAGCAAAGGCAATAAAGACACGTAATTCATACGTCCAGAAACAAGTCATGCATTCTGGTTTTACTAGGACTACTTCCCATCCTTGGTCTTGTGGAACATAACCGTTATGGCCGTTGATAAGACAGCGTGTTGTAACGTCGTCAAAGGGACGAGGGTTACGTAATGTCCAACAGTCCTGTAACAATCTAAAAACCTCATTTCTTACCCCAATTACCGACTCCGTCACTTGTGGGAACGTTTTGTTTAATAGTTGTAGCCCGATGTTCTTGTTCTCACTTTGTTGAGAAGCGAACATTACTAACCCGTAAGCATAACATGCTTCTTTATGTTGCACATTAGCCGCTTTTTCTAAATCACGAAGTCCTATATTTGAATATATTGAGTCAAAATAATTTCTTAACCCGTTGCATAAAATAGCATTTGGGTTCCCCGCAATATATGCGTCAAAGTAAACACATCGTAACTTATGGATTTCCCAATGTGATATCCCCCATCTTTCGAACAAAAGCCTTTTATAAACCAAGGCATTCTTGGAACGTTCTTCGAATGTCTTACAAACTGATCTCGCCTTAAATAGTTGTGCCGAGGAATTCTAACCGACTCTAGACAAGATTTCATCAATCATGTCTCCGGGTAGGTCTCTTAAAATATTGGGTTGTCTATTCATTTTGTGTTTTTATACTGTAAAATAGACAAGAGTTAGATTCATAAAAAAAAAAATACTTATTAATACAAGCAATTTTTACATATATCATAAAGCATAAGCACACTATATTACATATATTACACCACACGAATACAACTATCTTATTCCGACGCGCTCGTTTCTTCTTCTTCGATTTTCGTTCGTTTTGCCAAGTTTCTAGGGATATATGATGTTCCCCTAATATGAGCCGTCGTTTTCCACATTGGTTTAGAAAAACCTGGTGGTTTAGAGGTTCCTGGGTTATTGTCACAACTTAAGAAATACAGGTGTTGACGATACATATAAAGTTCATCGGGTTTAGAATCAAATTTCTCTATTTTTATGCCCTTTCTCTTATTATTCTCTTTTGCCTTATTAAATTGTGTTGGGGTAATTTCTATAACATTATCAGAATCCTTGTCGGGATCCAATTCATCGAAGAATTGGTAATCCTCCCAATACTTTGCTTCCTTGGCGGAAACACCATTGACCATAATTAACTTTGGTCGGTTGGTTGAGGATTTTCTTCTACTTAACCGTTTTATTATTTCTCCCACTGGTTCTATTTCTTCTTCCGGTTCCAATTCTTCTTTCGGTTCCGACTCTTCTTCCGGTTCCTCTTCGGGAACTTGTGAATCAGTCCACGAATCATTCCAATATACATTTGACTCTTCATTATTATTAGGTGAGTCAATGGGACTTGTTCTAGAGGTAGACATCTATCACATAATATCAAACACGTTAAGAGATTAATATATCACATAATATTCACATGTTAAAAATATATAGTTTCCAACAAAATTTGTTAAGCAATCATTTTTCAAGTAAACACGGTCGAAGTCCAGACTCACTAATGCATCCTAACAAACTCGATAAGACACACGAATGCAAAATTCTGGTTCTCTAAGACCAACGATCGGATACCAACTGAAATGTCCCGTTCTTATTTATTAAAAACGTTCCATATTAATTGATTTCGTTGCGAGGTTTTGACCTCTATATGAGATGTTTTTCAAAGACTGCATTCATTTTAAAACAAACCATAACCTTTATTTCATCAATAAAGGTTTAAAAAGCTTTACGTAGATTATCAAATAATGATAATCTAATATATCCTGTTACACGCGACCATTACATAATGGTTTACAATACAAATATGTTACAACGAAATAAGTTTCTTGAACGCAGTTTTTACACAATATCATACAAGCATGGACTCCAAATCTCGTCCTTATTTAAGTATGCGATAGCGGAAGCTCTTAATAATCACTTGAGAATAAACATGCTTAAAACGTCAACAAAAATGTTGGTGAGTTATAGGTTTAACCTATATATTATCAAATCATAATAATAGACCACAAGATTTCATATTTCAATACACATCCCATACAAAGAGATAAAAATCATTCATATGGTGAACACCTGGTAACCGACATTAACAAGATGCATATTTAAGAATATCCCCATCATTCCGGGACACCCTTCGGATATGATATAAATTTCGAAGTACTAAAGCATTCGGTACTTTGGATGGGGTTTGTTAGGCCCAATAGATCTATCTTTAGGATTCGCATCAATTAGGGTGTCTGTTCCCTAATTCTTAGATTACCAGACTTAATAAAAAGGGGCATATTCGATTTCAATAATTCAACCATAGAATGTAGTTTCACGTACTTGTGTCTATTTTGTAAATCATTTATAAAACTTGCATGTATTCTCATCCCAAAAATATTAGATTTTAAAAGTGGGACTATAACTCACTTTCACAGATTTTTTACTTCATCGAGAAGTAAGACTTGGCCACTGGTCGATTCACGAACCTATAACAAATATGTACATATATATCAAAGTATGTTCAAAATATATTTACAACACTTTTAATACATTTTGATGTTTTAAGTTTATTAAGTCAGCTGTCCTCGTTAGTAACCTACAACTAGTTGTCCACAGTTAGATGTACAGAAATAAATCGATATATATTATCTTGAATCAATCCACGATCCAGTGTATACATATCTCAGTATTGATCACAACTCAAACTATATATATTTTGGAATCAACCTCAACCCTGTATAGCTAACTCCAACATTCACATATAGAGTGTATATGGTTGTTCCGAAATATATATAGATGTGTCGACATGATAGGTCGAAACATTGTATACGTGTCTATGGTATCTCAAGATTACATAATATACAATACAAGTTGATTAAGTTATGGTTGGAATAGATTTGTTACCAATTTTCACGTAGCTAAAATGAGTAGTTTTTACCGATTTTGTTTTGCTCGCCATTTCTTCGTTTCTAATCCGTTTTGAGTGATTTAAGCGGCCACGATTTCGTATTGAACTTGACTTTATGAAACTAAACTGAAAAGGTATATGTTTATAGTTGAAAATACAAGTTACAAGTCATTTTTGAAAGAGGTAGTCATTTCCGTCGAAAGAATGACATCTTGATGACTGTTTTGAAAAACATACTTTCACTTTGAGCTTAACCATGATTTATGGATATGGTTTCATGTTCATAAGAAAAATCATTTTCCCAGAAGTATAGCTTTTAAATCAAAGTTTTTCATAGTTTTTAATTATCCAAACCAAAACAGCCCCCGGTTGTAACTACGACGGAGTAAATCCGGTTTTATGGTGTTTATCATGTTTCCAGGTTTCAAATCATTAAGTTAGCATATCATATAGATATAGATCATGTGTATAGTTGATTTTAAAAGTGTAGTTACAAGGATTAACTTTATTTGCGAACAAGTTTAGAATTAACTAAACTATGTTCTAGTGATTACTAGTTTACCACTTCGAATATGATAGCTTTTTATGTATGAATAGAATGATGTTATGAACATCATTACTACCTTAAGTTCCTTGGATAAACATACGGGAAAATAGAAAAATGGATCTAGCTTCAACGGATCCTTGGATGGCTCGAAGTTCTTGAAGCAGAATCATGACACGAAAACAAGTTCAAGTAAGATCATCACTTGAAATAAGATTGTTATAGCTATAGAAATTGAACCAAAGTTTGAATATGATTATTACCTTGTATTAGAATGATAACCTACTGTAAGAAACAAAGATTTCTTGAGGTTGGATGATCACCTTACAAGATTGGAAGTGAGCTAGCAAACTTGAAAGTATTCTTGATTTTATGTAACTAGAACTTGTAGAATTTATGAAGAACACTTAGAACTTGAAGTTAGAACTTGAGAGAGATCAATTAGATGAAGAAAATTGAAGAATGAAAGTGTTTATAGGTGTTTTTGGTCGTTGGTGTATGGATTAGATATAAAGGATATTTAATTTTTTTTTTCATGTAAATAAGTCATGAATGATTACTCATATTTTTGTAATTTTATGAGATATTTCATGCTAGTTGCCAAATGATGGTTCTCACATGTGTTAGGTGACTCACATGGGCTGCTAAGAGCTGATTATTGGAGTGTATATACCAATAGTACGTACATCTAAAAGCTGTGTATTGTAAGAGTATGAATACGGGTGCATACGAGTAGAATTGTTGATGAAACTGAACGAGGATGTAATTATAAGCATTTTTGTTAAGTAGAAGTATTTTGATAAGTGTCTTGAAGTCTTTCAAAATTGTATGAATACATATTAAAACACTACATGTATATACATTTTAACTGAGTCGTTAAGTCATCGTTAGTCGTTACATGTAAGTGTTGTTTTGAGACCTTTAGGTTAACGATCTTGTTAAATGTTGTTAACCTAAAGTTTATAATATCAAATGAGATTTTAAATTATTATATTATCAAGATATTATGATATATTAATATATCTTAATATGATATATACATTTAAATGTCGTTACAACGATAATCGTTACATATATGTCTCGTTTCGAAATCCTTAAGTTAGTAGTCTTGTTTTTACTTATGTAGTTCATTGTTAATACACTTAATGATATATTTAATTATCATATTATCATGTTATATATAATATAACAATGTATTAATATGCTTCATATATATTTAGTAAGACGTGGTTATAATGATAATCGTTATATGTATCGTTTCGAGTTTCATACGTCAATAGTCACCTTTTTAAGTATATAACTTATTGTTACTATTTTTAATGAGATACTTGATGATCATTATATCATGTTAAACATATATATTTATTCATTTATATATCATTATGTCATATACAACTTATAGCGTTTGTAAATCATTGGTCAAACTGGGTAATCAGACGTTTACAAAATTTTCGTTTCAATTAACCAAGTCTTAACAAGTTTGATTGCTTAACATGTTGGAAACATTTAATCATGTAAATATAGTTTTCATTAAACATATAATCATAGAAAGGTTCGGGTCACTACAATGGGAACTTAGCAACTCTTTATACTACGGTAGACATAAAAAAAATTTGTAAACATAATAATAATAATGATAATGATAAAAATTGATAAAGATAATTTTAATAGAATAAACTTACGAAAATCTTCACTTTCATTAACTTCAAATGGTAGAAAATTACAATAACAACACTCTTGCACTCGAACAATAATACCCTTAATCACGAACAATACACCCTTAATATTGAAACTATCCTAATTCTTCAACTTAAAATTAATATGGAATGGTACTTGAAGTAATAGGTATGAAAATAAAAATGAAATAAAAGCAGCTGAATTGGTGAATTTGATGTGTGTTCCTAACTCTCTCTCTCCCTCTCTCTCTCTCTCTCTCCCTGTTCTCTATGTGATCCCTTCCGTAATATAGCAAATGAGAGTTTGTAACTAGCCAAGTTGATGAAGTAGAATATTCCATTTCTCTGTAAAATTTGTAGAAGAATGCATTCTATAATTGAGGCGTGCTAAGTGCTCATATAATAACTTAAAAGCTAGCCGACCCATGTGAAAATTAAATCTGAATCTGGACAGAACATTACGCATTTTGTGTAAGACTGCACCCGTTCCGCGTAAGAGTAAAAATGGAATCTGGATTTGTGTCACAACATTACGCGTTTCGCGTAATGTCTTACGCGATCCGCGTAGGAGTAACACATCATTTTTCTTGTTTTTGTTCTCTGTTGACCCCTTTTGTGTATGCATACTATCTTGTACGATTTGTTTTAACTATTTTCTTCGATCTTCTTCGTTCTTGAATTCGGGTAAACGTTTTCTCGATATATATTTGGTTTAAATCGACGTTTATTATCTTTCCTTCAAACTTTAAGCTCTTGTTTAATTTAGTTGATTTTCTCATGAATTATGCATTGAATGTCTTCGTAAACGGTAAAATCCTATGAAATATAAATGATATTGCGTCGAAATATATGTATGTTTAAAGCAATATCACTAACCTGTAACATCCCGTTTTCCCGTACGTATCGAAAGGTACATACTTAATCATTTGTACGTTTATAACTCGTTAGCTTATGCGTAAATGTATGAATATATGTGTAGATATATATATACATATATGTAAACTTGAAAATGTGTGCATATATAAGTTTAAACATGGGTTTTGTTAGCGTTAAGTCTTGTGAGACTATTGGTGAAGGCTAGGTGAATATAGGAAGCGGGTTTGGAATGTACAAATTAAATAACATCGAAAATTGTTTAAGGTGATCGAGCTGTTCAGATGCAGCCTTAAGCCGCGCCGCGACAAAGGGGTCCGCGCCGCGGCATATAAAGCAATTCTAGATCAGAAAGTGGGTTAAAAGGGGTCGTTTTTCCTTCGATATGTTGCGCCGCGACAAACGGGCCGCGCCGCGGCATCTCTGCTGTTCTGACTCCGATTTCTACTCAATTTAAAAGGGTTTTAGGGGTAATTTGGTCTTTTTGCGTGCAGATCAGATTGGAGCATTAAATCACAGCCACTTATTCATTTAATTCAATTTCTTTTCTCTTTTCTTTCCATTTTCTCTCCCAAAACTTAAAAGGCCATTTGTGTTCAAGTGAGATTTGAGAGTGGAGAATTGTGAATCAAACCTTGGAGCAAGAATTAAAGTTGTTGCTTGTGTCTCTAGCTACGCGTTGATAGTCTCGGTAAGTTCTAACTCTAAGTTTTAAGCTTTAATTGGTTAATGGCTAGGGTTTTGGTTACTAGAGACTTGTATGACCCATTTGAGGGTAAAATGGGTGAATTTGGGTTATGTTTTGTAATGAAACCCTAATGGCCACATGATAATGCTAAAAACGAACATATATTTCATAGCATTATTCCTCAAGAAAGACAAGCTTTTAGTTGCAATTGTTCTATTTACAAGTGATATTCGTTTAAATAATAAAAGGTGAAGACAAAAGACAGATTCGACGAATTGAAGACGCAAACGACCAAAAAGCTCAAAAGTACAAAATACAATCAAAAAGGTTCCAATTATTGATAAGAAACATCTCGAAATTACAAGAGTACAAGATTCAAAACGCAAAGTACAAGATATTAAATTGTACGCAAGGACGTTCGAAAATCCGGAACCGGGACCAGAGTCAACTCTTAACGCTCGACGCAACGGACTAAAAATTACAAGTTAACTATGTATATAAATATAATATAATATATAATTAATTATATTAATTATATATATATTATATTTATAAATAAAAACCGTCGGCAGAGAAAGACTCCAAGGGACTGAGCTGTAATTTCATTCTTCGCGACTCGCTTAGTTTGAAGGCAAAAATGCCGCGAGTCGCGGAGCCCCAAAAGTCGACTTTTCCTATAAAAGCAACCGAATTCTGATCGCAAATCATAATCTTTTTCTTCTTCTCTCATATATACGTAAAATATATATATATAATTTATATTTTAATTTTAATTTTAATTATAATTCTAATAATAAGGGTATGTTAGCGAATGTTGTAAGGGTGTAAGTCGAAATTCTGTCCGTGTAACGCTACGCTATTTTTAATCATTGTAAGTTATGTTCAACCTTTTTATATTAATGTCTCGTAGCTAAGTTATTATTATACTTATTTAAAACGAAGTAATCATGATGTTGGGCTAATTACTAAAATTGGGTAATTGGACTTTGTACCATAATTGGGGTTTGGACAAAAGAACGACACTTGTGGAAATTAGACTATGGGCTATTAATAGGCTTTATATTTGTTTAACTAAATGATAGTTTGTTAATGTTAATATAAAGATTTACAATTGGGCGTCCTTATAAATTACCATATACACTCGATCGGACACGATGGGCGGGGTATTTATATGTACGAATAATAGTTCATTTAACCGGACACGGTAATGGATTAATAGCCACTAGAATAATTAAAACAGGGGTGAAATTACATTCAAGGGTAATTGGTGTAATTGCTAACAAAGTAGTAAAACCTTGGTTTACACGCAGTTGATAACCTGGTGTATTCATTAAACAAAGTATTAAAACCTTGTTACAATTCGAATCCCCAATTAGTTGGAATATTTAACTTCGGGTATAAGAATAATTTGATGAGGACACTCGCACTTTATATTTATGACTGATGGACTGTTATGGACAAAAACCAGACGGACATATTAAATAATCCAGGACAAAGGACAATTAACCCATGGGCATAAAACTAAAATCAACACGTCAAACATCATGATTACGGAAGTTTAAATAAGCATAATTCTTTTATTTCATATTTAATTTCCTTTATTTTATATTTAATTGCACTTCTAATTATCGCATTTTTATTGTTATTGTATTTAATTGCACTTTTAATTATCGTACTTTTTAATTATCGCAAGTTTATTTTATCGCACTTTTATTATTCGCAATTTCATTATCGTTATTTACTTTACGCTTAAAATTAAGTCTTGTATTTATTTATTATTTTACATTTGGTTTTAACTGCGACTAAAGTTTTAAAATCGACAAACCGGTCATTAAACGGTAAAAACCCCCCTTTATAATAATAATATTACTTATATATATGTTTGTATTTTTATAAAAGTAAACTAATATAGCGTTGAGCTTTGTTTAAAAAAGATTCTCTGTGGAACGAACCGGACTTACTAAAAACTACACTACTGTACGATTAGGTACACTGCCTATAAGTGTTGTAGCAAGGTTTAAGTATATCCATTCTATAAATAAATAAATATCTTGTGTAAAATTGTATCGTATTTAGTAGTATTTTCTGCTAAAATTAATAACAATTTCGTATCCCTTAGCTTTGACATCAAGTATTTTTGGCGCCGCTGCCGGGGAACTTTCTAAACGCCGGAAGCGCAACGCAAATAAAAAAAAAAAAGAGATTTTTTTTATTAAAAGTCGCTTTTGTAAAAATACGTTTTAAATATTCGAAAATATAAAAAGAAAAAAACAAAAATATAAGTATTTTTAAGATTTTGTTAAATATTTAAGTTGATTAAGTTTCTTTATTTTTTATTTTAGTTTATAAAAATATAAGTTTTATTTAAATATCTTTTATTTATATAAAAACAGAAAACAGAAAATAAAAATAAATAAATAAAGAAAAACGCGTCGAATTTTTTAAACCTGTCAGATGAAATTCTGAACCCCGCGACTCGCGGGGTTTGATGTTTTAAATACCGCAACTCGCGGAGTGACTCTGACACGCGACAGAAGCCCTAATTCAGCATTAATTACGGTTAATTATTAATTATTATTATTATTAACCCTAATTATTATTATTATTATAATTAATTTTATTTTAACTTTTACTTTTTATTTAATTTATGTATTTAGTATTAATTAGTTTTATTAAATTGTAAAATTAATAGTTTTAATAAATAAATAATATAAAAATAATATTTTTATAAAAATTGTAATTTTTACAACTTTTTGTATATTTTTATATTTTGTCCCTTTTTTAATCGTTGTAGCGTAATATTTGTATTTTTCGCTCATATTTAATTTTAAACTTAGTTTTTGCCATAGTCATTTTTACTCCTAGATTTTTAGGCTTTGCCTTAGAATTCCTTAAGTGCTTTTTCTTTAGACTAAGATTTAAGTGCTTTAGAATTTTGCGACGCCTTTTTAAGTTTTAGTTTCTTTTTAAGTTATTTTCATTTGGGATTTAGTTTTTCCTGTAAGCTTTAATATTTTTAGACACCTTTTACTATGTATCAATTATCATTCCAATTAGTAATTTCAATTTGCGATTATAATTTTAAGTTAGTTCTAGTAATAATGTTAGGTTAGTCAAGTATTTTTAAGTTTTATAAGTTTCTTTTATTTTTTTTCGTCACCTTTTATTTTTCAACCATTTTTCTTTTTCGACCTTTTTCGACGAACTCTTTTTCTTTCTTATTTCTCGCTATTCTAGTTTTTAGGACATAGATTTTTATTCTACTACTTATCTAAATTTCTTAAAATTACGAAAATTTATTTTAAGTGGTTAAATTAAAAGACATCAAAATTTTCTGGTTCGTAGTAATAGTTGGATTTGTACGTGGACCGGGTTATTGGAGCCAAACAGTCCTCAATTATATTGAGACCAAACGAATCCTGCCCCTCTGCTGCATCTTTTGGCTATTCGAAACGTGGGCAAAATCAGAAAAGTCTATTGGTTGGATAACTTATTATAATTTTTCTTTCCTTTTTAAAACTAATAGGATATTCAGTGAATGCACCGAGCAAGACGTTCACCACCTTTTGTACGTTCACCACCTGTAACTAGATCAAGACATTTAGCAAATATAACTGCCGTTGATTTTTCTTTAGAATCATCATCCAGTCGACCAAGTACTTCAGTTCAAATTTCCGATAATCCATTTTTTGAACCCAACCTCACAATTGAGAATCCGGAAAATATTCAGGAACGGTTCGTAGATCCTGAACCACTAAACTTTCCTCCGGAACCACCAATCATTCAAACAGAGATTGTTGAGGAACGAACCATTAAATCAGAATCATCTAGTGATACCGATTCAACAAATTCAATTATGGAGAATCTGGAACCTTTAAGTATGAAAGACCGAATGAGAGCTAAACGCACTGGCCAAGGTCACGCAATTACTCATCCAGACATTAATGTGCCAGATTATGAAATCAAAGGACAAATTCTACACATGGTGACTAATCAATGCCAATTTAGTGGTGCGCCGAAGGAAGATCCAAATGAACATCTACGTACCTTTAATAGGATCTGCACACTATTTAAAATCCGAGAAGTAGAGGATGAACAGATATATCTCATGTTATTTCCCTGGACTTTAAAGGGAGAAGCCAAAGATTGGTTGGAATCGTTACCTGAAGGGGCGATCGATACATGGGATGTTTTAGTTGACAAATTTCTTAAACAATTCTTTCCTGCATCTAAAGCCGTAAGACTTCAAGCAGAAATTGTTACGTTCACACAGAAACCAAATGAAACTCTATATGAGGCGTGGACTAGATATGGAAAGTTGTTAAGAGGATGTCCGCAACATGGTTTAGACACCTGTCAAATAGTACAAATATTCTACCAAGGATGCGACATCACTACAAGAAAAGACATAGATATAGCAGCTGGTGGTTCTATTATGAAGAAAATCGAAACTGATGCTTACAAAATTATTGATAACACTGCTTCCCATTCACATGAGTGGCACCAAGAAAAAGACATTGTTAGATCATCTAAAGCAGCTAGAGCCGATTCTAGCCATGACTTAGATTCCATTTCTGCAAAGATAGATGCTGTGGAACGACGAATGGAAAAGATGACTAAGGATATTCACTCAATACGAATTAGTTGTGAGCAGTGTGGAGGACCACATTTGACAAAAGATTGTCTCAGTATTGAATTAACAATGGAACAAAGAGAGAATATTTCATACATAAACCAAAGGCCTGGAAATAATTATCAGAATAATTATCAACCGCCAAGACCGATTTACAATCAAAACCAAAATTATAACCGAAATATTCCATACAACAACCAACAAGGTCCTAGCAATCAACAAGTATCCAATAATACTTATAATCAGCAAAGACCTAATTTTCAAAACAAACCACCACAACAAACCGATGATAAAAAGCCGAATTTAGAAGATATGATGACGAAGCTAGTTGAAACTCAAACGCAGTTTTTCACATCTCAGAAACAAACTAATGAACAAAATGCTCAAGCATTTAGAAATCAACAAGCTTCTATTCAAAATCTGGAACAAGAAGTGAGTAACCTAGCAAGGTTAATAGGTGAAAGAAAATCGGGAAGTCTACCTAGTGATACAAATGCTAACCCCCGAAATGAAACAGCTAAAGCCATTACCACAAGAAGTGGTACAACACTTAAACCACCTAAAATACCTGTAACTTCTGATGAAACTATTCCTACTCCACAAGAACCACAACCTGATCAAGATAAGGAAAAAGAACCGGTAGTTGAAAAGGTTAATGAAGATAACACAGTTAAGGCTAAACCTTATGTTAAACCATACCAACCACCACTTCCTTACCCGAGTAAAATGAAGAAAGAGAAACTTGAAGCCGAGCAATCCAAATTTTTGGATATGTTTAAACAGATAAATGTAAATCTTCCTTTCATTGATGTGATTTCAGGAATGCCTAGATATGCTAAATTCTTGAAAGATCTAATCTCAAATAGAAAGAAAATGGAAGAACTCTCGGCCATACAAGACAACTTTCCTGATGAATATCTATTGAAGATAGATTATAAAGAAATCCCATGGTTTGCAGACTATGCAAACTACTTAGTTTGTGGATTCCTTGAAAAAGGATTATCGTACCAAAGAAGAAAGAAATTCTTCAGTGATATAAAACACTATTTCTGGGAAGATCCACATCTGTTTAAAAGTTGTCCCGATGGAATAATACGCCGATGTGTATTTGGAGATGAAGCTAGTAAAATATTAAACCATTGTCACACAGGACCAACAGGAGGGCATTATGGGCCTCAACTAACAGCAAGAAAAGTTTATGATGCTGGATTCTATTGGCCTACAATTTACAAAGACGCACACCTTCTTTGCAAATCCTGTGATGCATGTCAAAGGGCCGGAAAAATAAATCAACGTGATGAAATGCCACAAAATGTCATCCAAGTATGTGAAGTATTTAACATTTGGGGTATTGACTTTATGGGTCCATTTCCAAAATCTCATAATAATCTATATATACTCGTAGCCATTGATTATATATCTAAATGGGCGGAAGCACAAGCTCTCCCAACTAACGATGCACGAGTTGTAGTCAACTTTTTAAAACGTCTTTTTGCAAGGTTTGGAACACCGAAAGCTTTAATAAGTGATCGGGGTACTCATTTCTGTAATAATCAACTTGAGAAAGTTCTTAAAAGATATGGAGTAACTCATAAAATCTCCACCGCATATCATCCACAAACAAGTGGACAAGTTGAAAATACCAACCGAGCTTTAAAACGTATTCTAGAGAAAACCGTAGGATCAAATCCGAAGGAATGGTCCATTAAATTGGAGGATGCACTCTGGGCTTTTAGAACAGCCTACAAAACTCCAATTGGAACCACACCTTTTAGACTTGTTTATGGAAAAGCATGTCATCTTCCAGTAGAAATTGAACACAAAGCATTTTAGGCTTTGAAGACATGTAATCTTGATTTACATGAAGCTGGACGTCTACGATTAAGTCAACTAAACGAATTAGAAGAATTAAGACATGAAGCATACGAAAATTCGTTAATCTATAAAGAAAGAACGAAGAAATGGCATGATAAAAGAATCAGAAGTTCAAAAGAATTTAAAGAAGGAGACAGAGTTCTTCTTTTCAATTCACGATTCAAGCTATTTCCTGGAAAATTGAAATCAAGATGGTCTGGACCATTCATAGTCAAAAGAGTTTTCCCATACGGAACGATAGAATTGATAAATTCAAATGGGATTGAATTTAAAGTTAATGGTCACAGAGTTAAACATTACATACATGGTCCGATGGAAGTCGACAACGAAGTTAATCACAATTTCGACACCACAGCTAACTAAGTGTGGGGAGAATCAAGTCTTTAAAGGATAATATGTATTTCTGTTAGAGTTAGATTGTCTGTTTTCGTGTAGTTCTTGAAAATGGAACCCGAATGGTCTTTCCCTAGCAGACCCTAAAGAACTAGTCTTCTCCCCCCATTCTGAATTTTTATTTTTTTTAGGTTTTTACAAAATGAAGACTGCCTGTGAGCTAAACCATGGTCTAATGCTACACGCTTTGATCACTAAACGTAATAATGACATACTACCGAGTGAAATAGTATCAGTAATCAGAGAAAGAATGGACGGAGTTAGAAAAGAATCCAGATGCGAAGATAATAAGTTACAATTTGGTAAAGGAAAATCAAAATCCGCAGCGAAAAGAAGAGCACGACACCTAGAACGATGTCACAAATGCGGAAAATGGTCACATGGAGGTAAATGTTCAAATAATCAAACCTATTCAAATACCGAATTTGTTACTTTATGCAGAGACGGACCGTTCATATGTTTAGAAGAAAAGACACTGAATGCGCGAGGTTACGCCTATGTAGCCATGGAAAACGAATTAAACCGACTATCTTATGAATGGGATAGATCATATAACTAAGAAATCTATTTCACAGGTATGTCTGTACAGTTTTTATTTTTATTTTTATTTTTAACCTTTTGATAATAAACGCTAATTTGTTCGCTAAAAAGTATTAAATTGGTATTGAATAAAATTAGGTTTGGCGACCGAAATTATTGATATCATTCAAAAATTTATTACATCACTGCGAAATTTAACGTTTATTCTTAAGGTATAAATATCTTTAATCAATCAACACAAAATATTTCAAAAATTCGTCATGAGTTAAATTAGGTCTTGGAACCGAAATTACTTTACCGAAAAGAGGGGCGCATATTTTTGATAATATTTGATTGATTAAAGTGGGATAAAAAGACAAAAAGATTTTTAATTTTATTTTTTTTACCATGTTTTTAAAATTAATATTTAAATCTTAAATTAATATTGTAAACTTTATAAAACAATATTTTTAAAATTGTAAATATTTAAAAAATTAAAATTAAGTTTGGTGTGAATTTTTAATTTTTAAAAAATATAAATTTTTAATTTTATGCATTTCAAATTTTAAGTTTGGTGTGAATTTTTAATATAAATTTTGAATTTTATATTTAAGTTGTGTGAATTTAAAAACAAAAATTTACTTTAGCTCATTAAGTTAAAAATATGATTTTTAAAATTCGTCGTAAGTTGAAGACTAGGTCTTTGAACCGAAATTGCTTTACCCAAGGGAGGGACGAGAACTTTTATTATCATTATTTTTAATCTTATTGATTTAAAGTATGCCAAAAACATTAAAAAACCCAAAAATCTTAGCTTTTAAAACAATCGCTACAAAAAGACAAATTTTAAAATTTTGTCGAAGGACGGACTAGGACATCGATCCGAAACGACCTCGTCCTAAATAACAAAGGAAACAAAATTTTAAAATTAATTAATTAATTGTTTTAATAAGTTATTATAAAAAAAAAAATAAAAAATACCAAACTCCGCGACTCGCGGAGTTTGAAGGGTATTTCACCGCGACTCGTGGAGGGACCGAAAATCAGAAAAAAAAATAAAAAGAGCTGAACGATCAGTTTCAGTCCACACAACCCACAACTCAAAAATACTGCGAAAAACACTCCGAAAATACACCCAAAAACACCCCAAAAATCCCAATTTTTAACGGTTAATCACCAAATTTTTTACTAAAATCATGTTGAGAAGGATGCTATATAAGAATTACTCAAGAAAAACGGTAAATTTCTACACCTAAACACCATTTAATCCCAAATTTGGTGTTCTTGAGCAATTTTTTCCCCAATTTGATTTTGATGCTTTTTAGTGTAATTATGCTTAAATTGTTTATGTATTATGCTTGTATAACCTAGATTGATGCTGTTTAACATGATTAGAAGCCTTAAACTTCAAATTTTGAATAATCTAGGGTTTGTGTTCTTGAGCAAATTTGGGGCTTTTTGATATAAACAGGTTATGGCCGATTTTTGTCATGAATTGTTGCTAAAATAAGTAATGTAACATGTTTAGGTAGTTAAATGATCCAAACTTTGAGCCTAAATATGATTTTTGAGAATTAAAGTGGACTTTTTCAAGTCTAAAATTCATGAACTTGATTTTTGAAAGATAATGCCATTTGAGACTTGTTTAATTGCTAGTAATGATTATTTTGACATGTTATTTGAGTTGAATGCTTATTAACTTGGCGAACATTTTCGTATATGCTTATTTGAAAAAGTATAGATTTGATAAAAATGTGAAAATGAGCTTAAGTTTGATATAAATTGATAATGTCATTGTAATTATTTTGATTGATGATTTTGCTGACACTAATGCATATTTGGATGCACAAAAATTATGTTTGATGTGTTTTGCAGAATGAAAGGGGTGAATCTTCATCCCAAGCCCGCAATGCTCCTGCTGAGAATTTGGAACAACAGGAGGTGGATAACTACTACAAGCAGGATATACCTCATCCAGTCATGACCTTTTCCGATATGCACTTGGAAGAGTTGCACCCGAACCTGAGATTTGACAGACTTTGGATAGATTATCCAAAATATCAAAGGGGTTTGCATACTCTTCATTCTAAGGCTTTTGAGGTACCGAGGGTCATAGAATGGGGACCCTTAGAAGCTGTAGAATTGGTCGGGCCAATTAGGGAATTACTTGTACAGAGGTATGGTAATTCTTCTTTTAATGACTGGGTACGTTTATTCACCATGCGTAGACCTGTATATAAAGTATGGTGTGAAGAATTGTTATGTAGTATAGAGTTGAATGATCGGGTAGCTAGTTTAACCGATCGTTCTTTTATTAGATTTTTGTTAGGCGGTTCGATGCGCCACATGTCTTTACTGGACATGGCTCAGGCTTTACGTATATATACGCCTGAGGAGTTAGCGTCCGCTGATTGTAGAGGGTTGATACTAAACAGTAGAAAGATAGATGAAAATTTTGATACACACGGTGTGTGGAGTCAAATGACAAGCCATCACCGTTTCAAAGGGGGAAATTACTCTTATTTGGATATAGATAGAGCCGAATTAAGAGTGATACATAGGTTTTTAGCTAATTCGATTACACAAAGGGGTAAGAACAAGGAAAAAGTAAATGAACAGGATTTGTTTTACCATATGTGTATTCGAGACCCACAAAGCGCTGTAAGTATACCATATTGTGTTGGTTATTATTTATCAGCTATGGTTCGGGGGATGCGACCGCATAGCATAATAGGAGGTGGTATTTTTATTACTTTGATTGGTGAATATCTCGGTGTGGATATAAGTCGGGGGGGATTATTAGTAGAAGAACCAGAACCCCGCGATACTATAGGTTTAAATGTATACCATGGTGCGAAAGTTTTGAAGAGGCGAAATAACGCCGCAGTACGATACCATGGTAGACATCCACAGGTGGAGAGAAACCAACAGCAAGGTAATGTAGGAGGGGGGAATGAGATGCAAGAAATGCAAAGGTTTATAGCTTCTCAGGAATACGAAAATGCTAGACAGAGAGCATTTGAAGATTGGCAAGTTCATCAGAACCAAATCATAGCTCATTGCCAACATATAGGTAGAAACTATATTCCTACACCGAAACCCATCTTCCCTCCCTGGTCTATAGAGATGCAGCCACCGTATCCTACGTATGACCCTGCCGAAGCATTCTATAGCACCTATGGTTATGCCTGGAACCCCTATTGGTACCAGTATCATCCCTAGTATACTTAGTTTTATTTTTTGTAATTTGTAATTATTGATACGTTTAATACTTTTGTTAATATTGTAATCATTTTTATAATTATCTAACTTTTATTCTTAGATTTTAATAATTTTTGAATGTGGGGTAATATACCAAACTTCAAAAATATGTATATATGTTTGCAGTTTATCTTATGTACACAACAGGGCAAAACAACGCATTTTCAAAGACTGGCATTAAGTTCAGCAAAAGCAACTAATTTTGACGACAAGATGCAAAATATATGTGAAATAACAACAAGACGGAATGAACAAATGATGTGCACCATTTATCATTCAGCAAACAAACGCCAATATATTTGGAAACTTTGGTAAAAATTTAATCATTTTCACACAAATCACCCTCAATAATTTAAATTGTTACTGATTTCTTGCAAATGAGGGCATTGCAAGATCTTAAGTGTGGGAAGGGGTTAAATTCTTTCGGATTTTAAAATTTTTATCTTAAACACTTGGTTACCATTAAAAATACTAGTAAAGCAGTAGTTGTATTAGAATCTAGTGCTCTCTGATAAAAAAGAACAGCCCTAGTCTTATATACTAACTACCCAATTCTAGTAAAATTTTTCAAAATTTTCAATTAAATGAACTCAAAATCATGTTTATACATATTTATGAACGATAAAACTAGGTTTTAACACCGAAATTATTGTTACCTCGGAAAGGACATAAATTGAGAAACAAACTAAAAGGTTAAAATTCATTTAAAATGGAATAGAGGACGATAAAAAGGAAAATAAAAGCCAAGTGTGGGAAAATTTACCAAGTTATCTTAAACATATGTCACATATATCTGTAACAAATAACTGAAAATACTTTTGCTTTGGACTAAACTAAACTGTTTTACCCGATAAAAGAAAAGAAGAGATGGATCTACACGATGAATCAATTCCATCATTAAAAGGAAGTAAAGTCTTCCGAAAAAGACACGCGCTTCTTGATTTAGGTCATGAAGTTGTCGTCCAGACCAGCTGTAGGTTGACGAAAAATCTAGAAAAGTCATCACTAAAATCAGCAGGAAATCCACGGACCTCAGCATTAAACAGGGTCGCCAAGTGGTCAGATTTATCCTAACCATGAGAAGGATTTATCTCGTACAATGGGGGGGCACCATGCAAATTAGCCGGATAAGACTAATGAATCAGATCCCTAGAAAGGATAATCTCCTTAAAGATTAAAAATCAGCTTTTAAGACTGATATTACTCAATCCTAGAGATTGACCTTAAAGATTGAGAATTCAAACTCATGGAATTCAATGATATCTAAACTCGAGCTTGAACGAGAAAATATTTTGATCAAAATTACAAACCGATTTATTTTCTGAAAACCCATTTTCAATGCGTTCATTACCATTGAACGTAAAATCCTAGAAATTCACCTGGAATTCATTAGGTCACCTGAACTAAATCGGGTGTCAACCGTAAGAACGGTGGTTGCATAGCATGGTCAAAGACAGGACCTTGTGCCATACCGAAAAATTATAAGGGTGAGCTTTACTATTGCTCCTACAAAGGATAGTAATTGCGTCCGACACATTATAGACCATAATTAAAAGCATGTCAGGGGACATTGCCTTAACAGTTGCTTGTTCAACGCTTTCCTTTACAACCGGACGGTAGTTTACCGAAAGGTAATATACGGGACAAGTAAACTGGACGTGTTGCTTTCCAAATACAAGGTTAGCAAGTGGGTGACACAAAATCGCAAATTTTGAGCTAAAATTTTCAAATCTGAAACCCACCAAACCCACAAAAATATTTTGCAAACACCGGTAAAGGGTTATTCCGGAAAACTTATCTAGGGTAAAAACTAGATTTAATTTTCAAAAGATCAAATGTTTTCATAAAGATCCAATTTCCTTAATGGATCTAAATTTTTATAGTCATGTGGGACTGTAAACCATATCGTTACTACCATTGTTTATACCGCCGTATAGAAAATCACTGATGTACAAAGTGTGAAGAATAAAGAAGTGATTCTAGTATTTCAAGACGATATTGCTTGAGGACAAGCAACGCTCAAGTGTGGGAATATTTGATAATGCTAAAAACGAACATATATTTCATAGCATTATTCCTCAAGAAAGACAAGCTTTTAGTTGCAATTGTTCTATTTACAAGTGATATTCGTTTAAATAATAAAAGGTGAAGACAAAAGACAGATTCGACGAATTGAAGACGCAAACGACCAAAAAGCTCAAAAGTACAAAAGACAATCAAAAAGGTTCCAATTATTGATAAGAAACGTCTCGAAATTACAAGAGTACAAGATTCAAAACACAAAGTACAAGATATTAAATTGTACGCAAGGACGTTCGAAAATCCGGAACCGGGACCAGAGTCAACTCTTAACGCTCGACGCAACGGACTAAAAATTACAAGTTAACTATGTATATAAATATAATATAATATATAATTAATTATATTAATAATATATATATTATATTTATAAATAAAAACCGTCGGCAGAGAAAGACTCCAAGGGACTGAGCTGTAATTTCATTCTCCGCGACTCGCGGAGTTTGAAGGCAAAAATGCCGCGAGTCGCGGAGCCCCAAAAGTCGACTTTTCCTATAAAAGCAACCGAATTCTGATCGCAAATCATAATCTTTTTCTTCTTCTCTCATATATACGTAAAATATATATATATATAATTTATATTTTAATTTTAATTTTAATTATAATTCTAATAATAAGGGTATGTTAGCGAATGTTGTAAGGGTGTAAGTCGAAATTCTGTCCGTGTAACGCTACGCTATTTTTAATCATTGTAAGTTATGTTCAACCTTTTTATATTAATGTCTCGTAGCTAAGTTATTATTATGCTTATTTAAAATGAAGTAATCATGATGTTGGGCTAATTACTAAAATTGGGTAATTGGACTTTGTACCATAATTGGGGTTTGGACAAAAGAACGACACTTGTGGAAATTAGACTATGGGCTATTAATAGGCTTTATATTTGTTTAACTAAATGATAGTTTGTTAATGTTAATATAAAGATTTACAATTGGGCGTCCTTATAAATTACCATATACACTCGATCGGACACGATGGGCGGGGTATTTATATGTACGAATAATCGTTCATTTAACCGGACACGGGAATGGATTAATAGCCACTAGAATAATTAAAACAGGGGTGAAATTACATTCAAGGGTAATTGGTGTAATTGCTAACAAAGTAGTAAAACCTTGGTTTACACGCAGTTGATAACCTGGTGTATTCATTAAACAAAGTATTAAAACCTTGTTACAATTCGAATCCCCAATTAGTTGGAATATTTAACTTCGGGTATAAGAATAATTTGATGAGGACACTCGCACTTTATATTTATGACTGATGGACTGTTATGGACAAAAACCAGACGGACATATTAAATAATCCAGGACAAAGGATAATTAACCCATGGGCATAAAACTAAAATCAACACGTCAAACATCATGATTACGGAAGTTTAAATAAGCATAATTCTTTTATTTCATATTTAATTTCCTTTATTTTATATTTAATTGCACTTCTAATTATCGCATTTTTATTGTTATTGTATTTAATTGCACTTTTAATTATCGTACTTTTTAATTATCGTAAGTTTATTTTATCGCACTTTTATTATTCGCAATTTCATTATCGTTATTTACTTTACGCTTAAAATTAAGTCTTGTATTTATTTATTATTTTACATTTGGTTTTAACTGCGACTAAAGTTTTAAAATTGACAAACCGGTCATTAAACGGTAAAAACCCCCCTTTATAATAATAATATTACTTATATATATGTTTGTATTTTTATAAAAGTAAACTAATATAGCGTTGAGCTTTGTTTAAAAAAGATTCTCTGTGGAACGAACCGGACTTACTAAAAACTACACTACTGTACGATTAGGTACACTGCCTATAAGTGTTGTAGCAAGGTTTAAGTATATCCATTCTATAAATAAATAAATATCTTGTGTAAAATTGTATCGTATTTAATAGTATTTCGCACTAAAAATAATACTATTTTGTATACACCCCCTACGACATCACCACAAACTAGGGTTTTGGTCTTGTGATTTGAGGTTGTAAGTGTCAAATGGTATTGCTAGTCACTAATACACTTTTGGATTTATGAAAGAAGTGTTAATGGGTAAGTTTGACTTGATTGTGAGGCTAAGTATTTAAAATGGGTCAAATAGGTACTAGTTGACCTAATTGGGTGAAATGGGTATGAATTACCCTAAGTTATGTTAATTAATGTTAGTAGACTTTAAATCACTAGCCTTAGTGATTTAATATGAGTCTTGGCCATTTATGGGCGGTTGTGGTGTAGATGAGTAATTTAATGCAAAATTGGGTCATTAAATGCTCAAGTGTAAGTATTGTGGTTAATTCCACTAGTTGTGTGATTGAATGTGTACTTAATGAATTAGGTACATTGCCTTGAAGTTCGGACGTGCATAATCATCATCCTTGTGTCAAGGTGAGTGGAATAAGTATACTTGTACGTATATGATGTGTTTATTTGTACGTAAGGATATGTGTTGTCCTAGTTAGTGAAATATGTGTTGTACACTAACGATTTATGAATGGATATGTGTTGTCTAAGTTGGTGATATATGTGTTGTACACTAACGATCTAATGAACGGATATGTGTTGTCCAAGGGTTGGTGATATATGTGTTGTACACTAACGGTTGTTATGAACACCGATGGGAAATTCGAGTACCATTCCTTTTACTATTGGTTAACCATGGTTGTGTGAGTTTGGTATTAGCATAATTAATATTGAACTATATGCTATTGGTGTTGTTAGTTTCTTGTAAATTATGGATGGTAGTTTATGCATGATGTTTGCATATTCGTCGTATTGCTAGCTTGTATGCGGTGTTGCGTAAGTGGTTGCAAATAAGTAGGTTAGATATGTACATGTATAATTATTGCATTCAATAAGCATTAGCTTACCCCTCTCGTTGTTTATCTTTTTAGATGCAGGTGTGGATAAGGGCAAAGGGGTTATCGGGCATTAGGTGTCCTTTGATGATGTTTTGTTGGAGCTTTTGGAAGTTGGCCTAGCGTTTTGGGTAGTTTAGTCCCAAACCATGCTCGAAGTGTTGTTTGGTTTAAAACTATCATTTTTGTATTGGTCAAACTTGTATCTCATTCGTTAATGGCCTTTGTGCCTTTTGTAAACACTAAAACTTGTTGTATGTTCCAACGAACGTGTGGAATGGTTACATATTTAATTGGCGCATAAATGTGTATTATTTTAAAAAAAAATTATCGTATGGAATACGGGTTGGATTTTTACAAGTGGTATCAGAGCATGGTCTAAGGGATTTAGGCGACTTGAGATAGGTGCCTAGACTTAGACTTTATTGTGTGTGCGCTTTCTGTGGGACTTGTAGGACTTCGGGTCGGATCGGGAATTGTTAATGCTTAGGTTTAAGTGATTTAACCTTGCACTAATTGTTTTGTGTTGTAGTTGTAATCATCGAGCGAGATAGACGTTGTACTAGTGAGTTAATGCGACGTGCTCGCGTAGCAATGACTAGCTACCATTGTTACGGGCGCAAATCGTGTCAAACGAGTGATGTACGACGATTGTTGAGCAAGATGGGGCGGTAAGGTGTATATGTGTATATATGCGTGTCATGTCTTTTCATTCGTTGTTTAACCTCTTTCGTTTTATAGAATGAAGATGAGAAATGGACACGACACCGATAATGGGGGTACGAGTGAGGACGTTGAGTTCACGGCCAAAGTTGAGGCCATCTTTAAACGTCAAAAAGCGGAATTCCTCGAAGACGTTAAGAAAATGTTTCTTGATACGATCGTCGAGCAACTAGTCAATGTAGTAAAGGATCAAGTTAAGGCCGTTCTTCACGAAGATAACGTGGGAATACGGGACTTTTTCTATAAGAACATCAAGGATTCTCAACCTCCCACCTTTGAAGGTGAAAGAGATCCCCTTATGAGTGCCTGATGGATCTCTGATATGGAGGGGGCTTTCCGTACTTGTGAATGTCCTCTCGATAAGAAGACAAGGTACGGGTGTAGTATGTTGAGGGGCGATGCTAAATTGTGGTGGGACGCGAAGATCCAACTTTATGGCGAAGAACAATGCATGGAATTCACTTGGGATGAATTCAAGAAAGAGTTTTTCGATGAATACCGAACTCCGGCCGATCTTACTAGGCTTAAGGACGAGTTACGTTCCTTGAGGCAAGGGTCGATGGATTTGAACACTCTCAAATCCGTGTTTTTGTCCAAGACCCAATTTTGCCCGGAGTATGTCGGGAATGATAAGATGTTGAAGGAAGATTTCTATCGAATCTTGAATGATAATTATCAAGAGAAAATTAGCGTGAATGTGGTGAAGAGCTTTAACGAGTTGTTCAATATGGCCAAAGGTTTTGAGGCGCTCGTGTTAAGAAAGGGTGGCTTTACTTTTGGTAAGAGGAAGTTCGAGAATTCGAGTCAATCGAATTTTTCCAACAAAAAGAACAAGAAGGGCTCCGAAAGTGTTAATAGCATAAAGAAGGGTGGTTCCAGTGGTCATGTGGTCACTTGTTATACTTGTGGGCAAAAAGGACACATGGCTCGTGATTGTCCAAATGCGCCAAACAAGGTTACATGTTACAATTGTGGTAAAGAAGGGCACAAGAGGCTCGAGTGTCCCGAGTTGCGCAATGATAATGTTAAGCGGCTAGAGAAGGCGGCGGGTACGGCTAGGGGTCGAAATTATTTGATGACCAATAACGAAGCCAAGCTATCGAACGAAGTTGTCTTAGGTACCTTCCTGGTTAACTCTAATCCGGCAAGGATATTATTTGATAGCGGTGCTAACTTGTCGTTTGTGTCTCCAAGTTTTGTGCCTAAGTTGAATAAACCGCTAGCTAAGTTAACTCATCCGGTAGAAGTCGAAATAGCGAATGGTAAAACGGTGCTAGGGGTTGATGTTTGTAAAAATTGTAATGTTGTGTTTGGTACCGAAAACTTTAAAATTGATCTCATCCCTATGACTTTGGGCGATTTTTATATCGTTGTTGGTATGGATTGGCTCGATCGAAATAGAGCCGATATTGCATGCCATGAAAAATCTATTCGAGTGAAGACCCCAAGTGGGGGAGAGTTAATTATTCACGGTGATAAGCGTAGGAGACTTGTGCTGATATGCACTTTTGCACGAGCACGACGTTCTCTTGTTAGTGGCGGCATGGCTTTTCTTGCCCATGTTGTTGATACTCGTGATGAGCCACCACCTATACGTGAAATTCTGGTGGTGAGTGAGTTCGAAGATATTTTTCTGGATGAGTTACTAGGGGTTCTGGAGGAAAAACAAGTAGAATTTCGCATTGAGTTGGTTCTGGGAGCTACTCCCATTGCTAAAACTCCTTATCATTTAGCGCCAACGAAAATGCAAGAGTTGTTAAATCAAACCCAAGAGTTGCTTGAAAAGGGTTTCATTCGACCGAGTTCCTCGCCATGGGGTGCTCCGGTTTTGTTTGTGAAAAAGAAAGATGGAAGTATGCGGATGTGCATCGATTATAGGGAGTTGAATAAAGTGACGATCAAGAATCGTTATCCTTTGCCTAGGATTGACGATTTGTTTGACCAACTCAAAGGTGCAACGTATTTCTCTAAAATTGACCTACGGTCCGGCTATCACCAAATGCGGGTCCGTGATGAAGATATCGAGAAAACGGCTTTTCGAACGCCTTATGGGCATTTTGAGTTTGTGGTTATGCCTTTTGGTCTTGTGAATGCACCGGCGGCATTCATGGACCTTATGAACCGAGTGTGCCAACCTATGTTGGACAAGTCGGTAATAGTGTTCATTGACGACATACTTGTCTATTCTAAGAGTATGAAGGAACATGAGCACCATTTGCGTGAAGTGTTGAAGACATTGCGGAAGGAGAAATTGTATGCAAAATTCTCCAAATGTGAATTTTGGCTAAGGGAAGTTCAATTCCTTGGCCATATTGTGAACCAAGAAGGTATTCAAGTAGATCCGGGGAAGATAGAAACGGTGAAGAGTTGGGGACGACCGACTACGCCTACGGAAATCCGAAGTTTTCTCGGGTTGGCCGGTTATTATCATCGGTTTATCCAAGACTTTTCTAAGATTGCTTCTCCTTTGACGAAGTTGACAAGGAAGAAAGTAAGGTTCAATTGGGAAAAAGAGCAAGAAATTGCTTTTCAATTGTTAAAAGAGAAGTTGTGTCAAGCTTCGGTGTTAGTGTTGCCGGAAGGGGTAGAAGACATGACGGTTTATTGTGATGCTTCTTTAAATAGGCTCGGGTGTGTTTTGATGCAAAGAGGTAAAGTCATCGCTTATGCCTCTCGACAATTAAAGGAACATGAAACGAGATATCCGACTCATGATCTTGAGTTGGCGGCGGTTGTGCATGCGTTGAAAATTTGGCTCCACTACTTGTATGGTGTCAAGAGTACGATATATTCGGATCATAAAAGTTAGAAACATCTCTTTAATCAACGAGATTTGAATTATCATCAACGTAGATGGATGGACGTGGTGAAAGATTATGATTGTGAAATACTTTATCATCCGGGCAAGGCGAATGTGGTCGCGGATGCGTTAAGTCGAAAGAGTCATCACCCGGCATTACGATTGGGATTGTTACTTATGATTATCACTAATGATTTTCTTGTAAAGCTTGGTGAGATTCAAATAGAGGCTTACGTTTACAACAAACACGAAGAACGAATTATAGGGCAATCGGAGTTCATCGCTATGGGCTCGCGTGGTTTGTTGTCGTTTTAAGAAAGAGTGTGGGTGCCTAAGATGGGTGGTTACTGGCGAGTGCTACTTGATGAAGCACATAAGTCAAAGTATTCCATTCATCCGGGCTCGACGAAAATGTATCTTGATTTAAGGAAAGATTATCGGTGGCCGGGCATGAAACGTGATGTTGTGAAGTATGTTGAGCAATGCGTCACGTGTTTACAAGTTAAGGCCGAGCACCAAAAGCCGTATGGTAAGTTACAACCGTTAGAAATCCCGAAATGGAAATGGGAGCACATTACCATGGATTTCATCACAAAGTTACCTAAAATGGCGAGAACCCAGTTTGATTCGATTTGGGTTATAGTTGATCGACTGACGAAGAGTGCTTTGTTTCTTCCCATTAAGGAAGCGATATCGTCGGAGACCTTGGCTAAGTTGTTTATCAAGGAAGTCATCTTTCGACACGGTGTTCCTATATCTATTATTTCGGATCGAGATACTCGCTTTACATCTCGGTTTTGGGAAAAGTTTCATGAAGATATGGGTACGCAATTGAAGTTGAGCACGGTGTATCATCCTCAAATGGAAGGTCAAACTGAACGTACGAATCAAACATTAGAAGATACGCTACGGGCATGTATTATCGATTTTGGTGGTAGTTGGGACGAGCACTTACCTTTGGTGGAATTCTCGTACAACAATAGTTATCATACTAGTATCGGGATACCGCCATATGAGATGCTTTATGGGCATAGATGTCGAACCCCGATTTGTTGGGGTGAAGTGGGACAAAAGGAAATTGGGAGTACCGATTTGGTTTTAGAAACAAATAGCAAGATTGATATGATTCGAGAGCATTTGAAAAAGGCTCAAGATAGGCAAAACTCGTATGCCGACAAACGTAGACGAACGATCGAATTCCAAGAAGGTGACATGGTGATGCTTAAGGTTTCACCATGGAAAGGTATTATTCGATTTCGAAAACGGGGAAAGTTAGCTCCTCGGTTTATTGGACCATTTAAGATTTTAGCTCGTGTTGGTGAAGTTGCGTATCGTTTGGAATTACCCGAAGAGCTTGCGGGGATCCATAATACATTTCATGTTTCCCATCTCCGTAAGTGTCTTGCGAATGATTCATCTTGGGTGCCATTAGACGAGATCGAGCTAAATAATAAGTTAGAGTACATTGAGGAACCGATTTCCATACATGATGAGAAGGTCAAAAGGTTGAGACATAAAGAGATTAGGACTTTTAAAGTTCAATGGCGTCGTAGTAAGGGTTCCGAGTTTACTTGGGAGCCCAAAGAGTTTGTGTTGGTTTATCTTACTTCTTGTCATGCGGCTTGAATCGCGAGGACACGCTCCGATTCAAGTGGGGGAGAGTTGTAACATCCCGTTTTCCCGTACGTATCGAAAGGTACATACTTAATCATTTGTACGTTTATAACTCGTTAGCTTATGCGTAAATGTATGAATATATGTGTAGATATATATATATATATATATATATATATATACATATATGTAAACTTGAAAATGTGTGCATATATAAGTTTAAACATGGGTTTTGTTAGCGTTAAGTCTCTTGAGACTATTGGTGAAGGCTAGGTGAATATAGGAAGCGGGTTTGGAATGTACAAATTAAATAACATCGAAAATTGTTTAAGGTGATCGAGCTGTTCAGATGCAGCCTTAAGCCGCGCCGCGACAAAGGGGTCCGCGCCGCGGCATATAAAGCAATTCTAGATCAGAAAGTGGGTTAAAAGGGGTCGTTTTTCCTTCGATACATTGCGCCGTGACAAACGGGCCGCGCCGCGGCATCTCTGCTGTTCTGACTCCGATTTCTACTCAATTTAAAAGGGTTTTAGGGGTAATTTGGTCTTTTTGCGTGTAGATCAGATTGGAGCATTAAATCACAGCCACTTATTCATTTAATTCAATCTCTTTTCTCTTTTCTTTCCATTTTCTCTCCCAAAACTTAAAAGCCCATTTGTGTTCAAGTGAGATTTGAGAGTGGAGAATTGTGAATCAAACCTTGGAGCAAGAATTAAAGTTGTTGCTTGTGTCTCTAGCTACGCGTTGATAGTCTCGGTAAGTTCTAACTCTAAGTTTTAAGTTTTAATTGGTTAATGGCTAGGGTTTTGGTTACTAGAGACTTGTATGACCCATTTGAGGGTAAAATGGGTGAATTTGGGTTATGTTTTGTAATGAAACCCTAATGGCCACAAACTAGGGTTTTGATCTTGTGATTTGAGGTTGTAAGTGTCAAATGGTATTGCTAGTCACTAATACACTTTTGAATTTATGAAAGTAGTGTTAATGGGTAAGTTTGACTTGATTGTGAGGCTAAGTATTTAAAATGGGTCAAATGGGTACTAGTTGACCTAATTGGGTGAAATGGGTATGAATTACCCCAAGTTATGTTAATTAATGTTAGTAGACTTTAAATCACTAGCCTTAGTGATTTAATATGAGTCTTGGCCTTTATGGGCGGTTGTGGTGTAGATGAGTCATTTAATGCAAAATTGGGTCATTAAATGCTCAAGTGTAAGTATTTTGGTTAATTCCACTAGTTGTGTGATTGAATGTGTACTTAATGAATTAGGTACATTGCCTTGAAGTTCGGACGTGCATAATCATCATCCTTGTGTCAAGGTGAGTGGAATAAGTATACTTGTAAGTATATGATGTGTTTATTTGTACGTAAGGATATGTGTTGTCCTAGTTAGTGAAATATGTGTTGTACACTAACGATTTATGAACGGATATGTGTTGTCCAAGTTGGTGATATATGCGTTGTACATTAACGATCTTATGAACGGATATGTGTTGTCCAAGGGTTGGTGATATATGTGTTGTACACAAACCGTTGTTATGAACACCGATGGGAAATTCGAGTACCATTCCTTTTACTATTGTTTAACCATGGTTGTGTAAGTTTGGTATTAGCATAATTAATATTGAACTATATGCTATTGGTGTTGTTAGTTTCTTGTAAATTGTGGATGGTAGTTTATGCATGATGTTTGCATGGTCGTCGTATTGCTAGCTTGTATGTGGTGTTGCGTAAGTGGTTGCAAATAATTAGGTTATATATGTACATGTATAATTATTGCATTCACTAAGCATTAGCTTACCCCTCCCGTTGTTTATCTTTTTAGATGCAGGTGTGGATAAGGGCAAAGGGGTTATCGGGCATTAGATGTCCTTTGATGATGTTTTGTTGGAGCTTTTGGAAGTTGGCCTAGCGTTTTGGGTAGTTTAGTCCCAAACCATGCTCGAAGTGTTGTTTGGTTTAAAACTATCATTTTTGTATTGGTCAAACTTGTATCTCATTCGTTTATGGCCTTTGTGCCTTTTGTAAACACTAAAACTTGCTGTATGTTCCAACGAACGTGTGGAATGGTTACATATTTAATTGGCGCATAAATGTGTATTATTTTAAAAAAAATTATGGAATACAGGTTGGGTTTTTACATAACCGTCCCCAATGATGGGACCAGTTTACCAGCAAAATCATACAAAGTAACTGCCTTCCCTTTTTAGCTGTGACTTGACTGATCTAGGTAGCGACATATAACAATGTTCATATATGATATCTATGTCGCAGCCCGTGTCCACACACAAACCCTTAAGTTCCAGATTACAACTTTTTATGTACCCTTTTACTATCACGGGTGCATTGAACCATTAACTTTCACTTGCTCCGAATGAGATTATCGTTTTTTCCAATCTTTGGCTTCTTTTGGTTCTGTCATTACGTTCTCACTTATTACCATGTTTATGGTTTTTTCTACCTCTTTTGCCTTTGATTCACTCTTCCTTTGCCACGGGTAACCTTTCTCCTGCTTTGGCCTACAACCCTCTATTTTAGCAGGTTTCTTCTGGTGCAGCAACTTTCCCTTTTTCAGCTCTGCGACCACCTTTTCGATTAACTGCCTACATTTGTTAGTTTCGTGACCAAAGTCGTCCTGAAAGTCACAAAATTTGGTTTTGTCTTTATTCACGTAATCGGGTTGCGGTGCCGGGGCTTCGAAAGTTTTACACACTGGCTCGGTTGCTAATATTTCCTTTGGTGTTTTGCTGAGGTCTTTTATGATTGCGTAATTATCATCATGAGCGCCCTTACTTTTATAACTGCCTCCTACTCTACTATTGTTGAACCTGCGGTATTTGTTGTTACTGATGTAACTTCTGCCTTTCAGCGGGCTGTTATTGTTATACCTCTTTGCGGACCCAGAGTTTTTGCCCTGATCACGGTGGTGATCATCATCGTTATTTCTTCCCATATAGCTTTTTTTGCAATTTTGCGTTATATCTTCTTGCGCCCGCATGTAATCGTGTGCTTCTTTTATTGCTTCCGCAAATGTTTGCGGAACTCTCCTTCACAACCTCTGCCATAAGGACAGGTGTTTTTCTGTATCAAGGTAGTGTATAAATCCTAACACCTTTTGACTTTCCGGTAGATCTGGTATTTTAGCCACTTCCTTTGTGTACCTATCAATGACCTCACCCAAAGATTCTTTGGGTTGCTGTTTGATGTCGTGACATTCTATGTGTGTTCTTCTTCGTGCACGCAGACTATGAAAGTAGAAAGCGAGATCTTAGGTCTGCATAACCTGTTATGCTCCTGGGTGTTAGATTATTGAACCACTCCCGTGCTACTCCCTGCAGCACAATTGGTAACATGTGACATGCTACCGCATCTCCCCAGCTATGGGTTCTCGCAGTTCCTTCAAACCTTTTTAGGAAGTCGTCGGGATCTAACAACCCGTCATAACTCCCTAATGTTAATGGTATCACAGGTGCTTCCGGAAATGGATGATTCACTATGTGTGTGGTGAATTTTTCTGTGGTGGGAGCCACCTCTAGAGATTCCCTTGCTTTATGCCCTTGCATCACTGCAAACCAGTTATGCATAAACTCCTGAAATCGCGCTGGCTCATTAAGTACTTGCGCTAAGTGTGGAGGTGCAACTTGCTATAGTTGTGAAATAAAATTATTCGAACTGCTTGGCTCTGGCGGGTTATAAGGTGCGCTCCCCTGGTCACCCTGATGTTGAGTTCGCGTTAACTCACATACATTTGGTTGGGGTGATGTATAAGTCATTTTTGCTTGTAGCGGCGCTACTGTAATGTACGAACCTTCCAGGTTTCTCAAACCCAATCTTCTAATTTCTTCATGCGCACTTGGCGGAGTAACCCTCAAAGTTTGAGTTTCTGGTTCTATCGTTGTGATGATTGGGATTGTTCCTACATACATAGTTTTTGCCATTAGCTTAACATTAATTGGTGGAGATTCGTACCCAACATATGTTTCTTTAGAGCGTATATAGCTAGTATTAGTTGGAGATCCGAAACTTATTTTTTCTGGAGACTTCATACATCCAGTTTCCGTTTCTTTGAAACGGACCTAGCTAGTTTCTACTCCTGAGGGCGTATCTTCCCCCACACTCTGCAACCACTAGCTTTCGGCCTCCGCCATGGTCGGAGAGACCGTTTTTTCCATCTCAGCGCTCGTCGGCCCCGTTAGAATAGCCTCTGTTGAAGGGGATTTTGCTACCTTTTTTCCTTCTGCCATAGATGCCTGTTTTGATGTTTGTGCAGGTGTTCGTTGGCCTGTAAATGCCAGAAAAGTCAGCTTCGAACCTTTGTTGCTCGCCATTGATCTTAATTATGTGAATAACCTGAAATTGACCGATTAGTGTAAACAAAAAACATTTTATGGAAAATACAGAAATGTATTATATATTCAATATGAATTTCCCTCTTGTTTGTTCATGTAACCGGTCCAACGGATGACGCCAAATGATCAAGCATATTTTCACGAGGTCAAGGTGAACCTACGCTTGAGTGCATAATAGGGTTTAAGGACTAACAACATTCGGACCTCCGACGCTTAGTCGTGGATAACCCACACCGGTATCGTTTCGATTCCGATAGGGTAGCCGATTTGAGAGTCCACCAACAACCTATCATACGAGATTGAGTGGCCCAAAGACATAAAGGTTTTATAGTTCAAGACATACCTGAAAGTCTTTAAGATCGTATGAAGCTTTGTTCGTACGATGAAGATATGTATGTTGTTGTTACGTATGAGTAAACGAATATCTTTTTAGTGTTTATGAGCTATGTATTTATAGGCTCACGAATTAGGGTTTTGATAGAATCTCTTCCCTAATTAAATGCGATCTCTTCCCAACTAACTTTCGTTATTTAAGGAAAAGAATTCGAATTGATTATACCGTACATTCTGCTAGAATATACTGAACCCTTATGCAAGTATACGAAACTTACATCAGATGGTATAGGTGCATAGAGTGCGGCTATACCCGTGCCATATCTCTGACATGGCAATTTACGTGCAGTTTAGGGCTTTGAATGCGTAATCCGCATAGTCTTGCGGATATGCGTATCATTAGACCTATTTGTGAATATGTGAGAGGACTTGTCTGTTATCACACTCGATAGAAAGCTTTCAGATCATACACCACTCCTTCTCAGGGATGGTAGACAAGATTTTGGGCCTAAACCCATACGAGTCTTTGATGTAGTTTTTCTTCTGAAATTAAAACATGTTAAATCATGCCTTTGTAATTGGGGTCGGGAGACGTTTGGTAAACTCGATGATGAAATCAAAGCATTAGCCGATGAAAGTTTGAGATGGGAATTAGAAGCAGAACAAAGGGTTTTAGATGATGATGAAGGTGGCTTATGGTTAAAAGCTAGGGGTAAATGGGTAGAGAAAGATAATAGTAAACGCAACATGCTTTGACAAAAATAAAGGATCAAATGGGCGGTTGAAGGCGATGAGAAATCCAGATATTTCCATTCGGTAATTAAAAGAAGAAATAATAAAAATAATATTCGGGGTCTTCATATTGATGGTTGCTGGAAGAAGATCCTATTGCAGTAAAAATGAAGTGTTCAGGTTCTTTAGATCATTATACCAGGAACATGAAAACAGGGAACTCAGTTTTAATGGCTTTGAAACTGCTCGTATTACTCCCGAGAATGCGAGTAATCTGGAAAGGCCATTTTTGGAGGATGAAGTATGGCATGCTATTAAGGACTGCGGGGGTTCAAAAGCCCCGGGACTGGATGGGTTTAATTTTAAATTCTTCCAGAATTTCTGGTGGTTATTAAGAATGAATTGATGACCGCGTTGCATTGGTTTTAGGACAGTGGTGAAATTTCCAAGGGCTATAACTCGTCATTTGCAGCACTTATTCCAAAGATTAAAGATCCAGTATGTCTTCGGGACTATCGGCCTATTAGCCTCATCAGGTGTTATTACAAAATAATACTGAAGATTCTCTCTAATTGACTTCAGGCGTTAATTGATGACATCATTGGTGCGGAACAGAGCACTTTCATTAGAGGTAGATCAATCCTTGACAATATTTTAATAGCTGATGAAACTGTGGACGATGTTAAAAGAAGAAAATCTAAGTGTTTTATTTTCAAGGCGGACTTTGAAAAAGCTTTCGATAATGTCAATTGGAAGTTTCTGTTTGATATTATGAGTAATATGGGGTTCGGGAATAAATAGTGTAATTGGATTAAAAGTTGTTTTAGCTCGGCATCCATCTAGGTTCTGGTGAATGGATCGCTGACGAAAGAATTCAAGATGCAAAAGGGGATTAGGCAAGGTGATCCTCTATCGCCTTATTTATTCATCATTGCCAGTGAGGGTTTAAAAATATTAACAAACATTGCCATTGGAGATGGTCTTTTGTGGGGTGTGAAAGTGGGTAATAACAGTGTTAGTGTTTCCCACTTACAGTTTGTGGATGATACAGTGTTTGTTGTCAATTGGGACAAGCATAATATCTCAAATGTGTATAAAATACTTGGTTGTTTTAAAAAGGTGTCGGGATTGAAAATTAATTACACCAAAAGCTGTTTGTATGGTATCGGAATATCTCAACAGGTAGCCAAAAATATGGCTGCAATGTTTAGTTGCAAATCAGGAAAACTGCCTTTTGAATACCTCGGGATGCCCACAGGGCAGAATACTCGTAAGAAAGACACGTGGGCCCCGATTGTTGAAAAATTCAAAAAAAGGTTGTCGGATTGGAGAGCGCATTCTATGTCATTTGGGGGCGCTTAACTCTCATCAAATCGGCCCTCAGTAATTTACCTCTTTATTATTTCTCGTTGTATCGTGCACCCGCTGGCGTCATCAACATACTCGATAACCTTCGCCGTAATTTTTTCTGGGGTGGGTCGGGAGATGAATCAAAATTGCTTGGGTTAAATGGGAAACAATTTTACTTTCTTATCAGGAGGGCGGGTTGAATATTGGGTCTTTAAAGGAAAAAAATTGGGCACTTTTGGGCAAATGGTGGTGGCGGTTTTGGTACTCACTATGGACACGTGTTATTAAAAGCATTTAGGGGTGGGATGGTGGGTTGGGTACTAATAATCTTGCTTCTTGTATTATTCGTGGATCTATGTGGCGTTATATCCTAGAGGTTGGCAAAGATCTATTACAATACGACATCAGCATTTAATCATTTTTTGAGTTGAAGATAGGAGATGGGCATGACATTTTATTTTGTTATGATAAGTGGATTGGTAACTCGGATTTAAAGGATCAGTTTCAAAGGTTATTTAGGCTCGAAAGGGAACAACAGGTAGCGGTTAGCAACAGGGTGAAATTTGTTAACGGTTCTTGGTTTTTCGAATGGAATTGGGTTAGATCTCTCACGGGTAGGTTGTGTGGCGAACTGGACCAGATTATATCCGTTATCACGTGTAGCTTACCGCTCGAAAATGGTAACTTCTTGTGGAAGTGGGTTCTCTATAATAGTGGCTTCTACAACACTCGATGTGTATCAAGCAAAATTAATGAAGAAAGTTTACCTAGAAATAACAATCCAAGTGAAACGATGCGTAATAACCTACTCCCACAAAAGGTTGGAATTTTTGTGTGGCGCGTTGCACATGAGCGGATCCCGGTGCGAGTCGAGCTCGACAAGCGCGGTATTGATCTCGATTCTTTACTTTGTCCTCTATGTAACAATGTAGTTGAATCTGTTGATCATGCAATCATTTCTTGTTCTTTCGCTAAAGAGATGTGGCAAGGTATATATAAGTGGTGAGGTGTTAATTTTCCAAGTGACATTAACATTTCTAATGCGTTTCTAGGGTACAACTATGTTGCAAACTCGAATTTTATGAAGAAAACATGGCAAGCGGTTCAATGGGTAACGGGTTATTTTATTTGGAAGAATAGAAACTTTAAAGTTTTTGGTAAAGATTCATGGGCACCGTAACGGGTTATTTGCAAAATCCAAGTTAGGACATTTGAATGCGTGACAACCCTCATTTTTCCATTCTTGAAAAGACTAAATTACCCTTAGGGTTTTTCTGTGCATTATGTGTATTAATGTCTAGGGTTGTTATTTCAACTACAATTAATACGAAACGAATCAACGTTGACCTAATATCTGTTTTAAGTTAACAACACTTATGTATTAATTAAAGTTATTTTATTAAATGTGACTATAGTTAATAATATAATATGAATTTAAAATACATATATAACATAAATTAATTAAAGTATATATTAAAATGAAAATGTACTTTAGTTAATATAAACAAAATAAGTATTTAAATAAAATGTGATACTATTATAAATTATAAAAGTATAGTAAATTTAATGTAAATAAATGAATTAATTAATTTATATTAAAAATCAATATTTATAATATTATTAATAATAAAATTGGATAAAAAATAAAAATAAATTATAAAATAAAATACAAAAAGAATTCTAGAATATTCTTAAGGATAAATATGGTAAGTATAAAAAATTAATTTTATTTAATTTTTTATTAAAAAATTCGGCCAAGGCCATTTATATATGGAAATTTATTTTTTAATTTAATTAATTAAATGTTAACTTGTTTTCCAAACCATTCCACATAAAAATTTTATCAAATTCTATGGAACTCTTTCAACTTGAAAATATTTTAAAGGAACTTTTCTTCTTTTCTTCTTTTCTAATTTTTTATTTCATTTTTATTTTATTTTATTTATTTTCTAGCCGATCGGCTTTTTAAATCTTTTAAAAATTGCAAATAAAATATAAAAATTAATATAATACATTATAATTAGTAATAAGTATTAGTTACTGTAAAAAAAAATTTATGATGTATAAGTTGAATTTTATTAATCTATATAATTAAAAATGAATTTAAAATATATATATATATATATATATATATATATATATATATATATATATATATATATATATATATATAATACAAATAATGAGAATTAAATTATGTAATTATTTTAACAGTAAAGTAACATACTTATGATAATTATTATGATCAAAATATAATTTTTATATATTAAATTCGAATTTATATTGAATTAATCTTTTTTTCTAATAACCAAATAAGAGGAAAATACAAAAGTAATTAATAAAAACCTTATAAATATTTAGGATCTGATCTAAAATCATCTTAATACTATTCTAACATGTAAAAATCAATTATACATTTTCAAAATCACTATAATAATTAATATTCATTTATTTATGATTCAGTTTACATAAATAATGTGTAAATTGGGTTTTAAATTCTCTAAATACTTAAAATTAGTAAAAATAATTTTTACAGAATTTATTAGGCTTATAATAATTTATAAAGTTGAAACCCTAATTAATATAACATTATATATATATATATATATATATATATATATATATATATATATATATATATATATATATATATATATATATATATTCTTTATTTATTTGTATATCGAATTAGTTAAATACACATAAAATGAGTTTAAAATTAAATAAAATATCAACAATAGTAAAAATTGCATAAAAAGTATTTAGAACAGTAGTAGAACATATAAAAGTAATTATAAAAATTATTAGAGTATTATTTATAATTAATTTCGAATTATGAATTAATTAAATGTGGAAACTATGCAAGATTCGTAATAAATATTTTTATTAATAATAAAAATATATATAAATTTTTTTTGAGTTTATAAAACTTAGTTAGACCTGAGAAAAATATAAATCTAATTATTTGGGTCGAATTAGTATTTATTCCATAATTAAACTCTTATATTATATAAACCGAGAATAAAAGAAAGGATAAATACAAAATAAATATAAAAATAAGATAAATTATTTATATAAAGATTTTCTGCAGATTTAACACTAAAAGGAATATATAAAAATTATAAACATAATTATTGGATAATTAAATATATTAAAAATGAATTTAGGGAATATATATCTATTTTTGGAATGTATATAATGTATATAAAATATATATCAACTAATTATATTATTTCTAAAAATAAAAATCTGTAAATAAACATTTTATTAATAATTATATATTTGCCTAAATATATAAAGAATGTTTTACATAATTATTAATGTTACTTAACTATTAATATACATGCATTTTTTTAATAAAATAAATAACATGTATTATTATATACTATATTATTCGTTAATATTATTTAACATATAATGACATAACATAATAATAACAAATAAAATCTATATACACTTATACTATCAATGTATAACATAAGATAATTGAATTATTAATATGATAACAACTAAAATAAACAAATTAATAACATATCGACGTGTCGTATTCCTATACGTACGTAATAATTAATCTAAGTGTTGTATACCTACACACACAACTAGTGAAAACTATAATCATACCGATAAACGTACAACTTATACAAACTTCACCGCTACTTACGGTCGTAGGTGAATGATGTCTAGGTTGCCATTATGGGATAAGGTTGTGGATCTCGAATGTCATGACATAGTTTATGATCAAGAGTCCTGACCCCCGGTTAAATCTCTTCATTCCGGACTTATTTGATAGCATCGAGGTTTGCGTAAGTTGTACAAGGTCTAAACTTGATTATGGTGGACACGCAAACACTTGTAAAATAACTCTTAAGTTTACTTTGGATTTTCATTGTCATTTGGACAAATTTCTGATTAAGCCTATATATCTCTAGGTTGAAGGCCTGGTTATATACTCTCGTTCATTTCATTCGTGGAAGTATCTTCATCTTATTTTTAAGGTGAACTTCATAGCCCCGTTTTTACATATTTTAATGTATTTTATAAATATTGGGGTGAGACACATGCTTGCTTTTGAAATGATTTACAATTTAGACACAAGTGCCTAAACTTTTTGATATGCAACTTCATGAGACTTTTGTTAACTTGTATTCTTACATGCAAATCCCCACCATAATATCATTAATTGCTGGAATTGAAATGTTGCAAGCTTAATTATTGTGAGTAGGCCTATTGAGAGCGACGTCTCAACCCATTGATCGATCGTCAAAGGGGTATATAATAATGATTACCGACACCCGTACAGTGTCAGGGGTTAATGTTTAGCTCGATATTATAAATTATGCCCCATATTGAATATTTTGATGTTTTGAACTAAATCTTGTGGTCTAAAATTTATTATGATTATTAAACCTATGATGTTCACTCAACCAATGTGTTGACATTTTAAGCATGTTTGTCTCAGGTGAAGATTAGCTTATGTGCTGCCCTATGTTGCTTTGCTAGCTGATGCATTGAAGTCAACATATTTATGTCTTAGCATTTGTTAAATAATTATTAATTACATTTGGATTTATCATGTAAAACATTATTTCATTTCCGCTGCAATACAATTATTGTTTTTATAAAACGTCTCATTTAGAGTCATTCTCGCTTATATACTTGTGTTGTGATATTGTGAAGTCATATTTACCCCCGACCCTATTTGGGGGTATGATAGAGTGGTATCAGAGCACAGTTTGTTATAGAGAACCAGGATTGCATTTTATGTGTGCCTTATGTTCTAGTTAGGGTGCCTTAGCAATCTTTAGGACTATAACCTTTCCTAGCTTAGTTTAAGTGCATTTCTTATTTGTCTATATTCTTGCCTTAGTTTTAAGTGCCTTTACTTGTTCATATTCCTGCCTTAGTTTTTAGTGTTTCCTTACTATATGTTTCTTTATATATTGCCCTTATATCTTTCCTTAGCATCCCTCTCGATACCCTGCTTCCTTTCCTAAGGATGTTATTTATGACTTCTGAATTTTGCGACATTTTCCATGTCATCTATTATGGTCATTATTGTTATAATACAAACCATGGTGCCTTGGTTTGTAAACCAGAAAATGTCCTTCTAGACTAATGAAGATTCTCTCAATGCAATCTTTAGTGCGCTGGGAAACGCTTTAGGTTATAAACTCTTTAAACAGCAATTGAGCTTTAAGTCCTTAGGAAGTTTTCTAATAGATAAAATTCTGTAGTTTGATCGCTTATCCTGACCTTATGGGGTGATATTGAAGTGGAAATATGAATTAGTGAAATATAATGACGCTTGGTCAACGTGATTATATTACGGTAATTCATAAAGAAATTCAAATATCATGACATATGGAATAGAAAGTGAATCAAAGAATATTCTAAAGCCATTCATTCGAAAATCTCAATGTTATTACATGAAGGGTAAATATCATCTGATTTGCGGATATACGAAGAGCTCGTTTCAACCAAACTATCTATCTCATACCCATGAGTAGATTAACAATCCCTCCTATACCATAAAGGTTGCATCCTTTCTTTCCTAAACAACCTATCTCTTTATCTTTGACGCTTAATTATCACGCTTAATCACCACTCACTGGAAGGAATGATGCATATTCTTAAGCAACATGAAGTGACACCCCCGAAATTTCCTTGAAGCATGCCACTTATTATCTGTAATTACGCTTCTGGTATGGATTTTCATGAACCCATTAGAAAACCCATTGAAGATAAGCGACAATCACTCGCAAGGATTTAATTTGAATTTTCAAGCGTCGGTTCTTATAAACACCACATTCACCTAAGCATTCACCTACTACACCATTATATACTCTTGATACACCACCACCATCACCTGATCATGACCCTCCGACTAAAGACGCTGCTTACCATGGTAGAACTTTCCAACGAGTATCTTTTGATTACCACATAAATCAAAAGAATCCCATCATACTCTAGCGTATCCACATTTCGGGCCAGTAAAGGGCGTAGTATCTATATATATTTCCCTCACAATATTAAAAAAAACATGTGATCCCTCACACGCTCCATATGATCAAAGGTAGCATTGATATGATTATCATTACGTTACTTAAGGTCAAACATCACGTAATTTGTTGTACCTAAACAATAAGTCATGACCTTTGAAGCGTTAACCGTTTACCTGGAAAATCTTACGATTTCGCCTCGGTGTTAAAAGCATGTTAGTTGTATCATTAAATGATCATATAGTAATGGTTCTAACAATAGGCAAGTGACACCATGTCCTTACACCGCCCTTACTCATTGAGGAAATGCTTACCATCCTGAAAATAATCATAGATTTAGCGAGAACTTGAAAAATTGATTTTCAATGATCATCACATAGTCCAAAGCCACTGCATTAGCATGTCTTCATACTTGTCTATGTGAACTCAGATTATTTATGCTCAAGTTATTATGAAATCTGTGTGAATGACGGACTCAATCCATGAGTATATAATAAGGGCACTTACAGTCAGTCTTCCAACTCCAATATTAGTCATGACCTGTTAGCATTTCAAAGTCAACAGGGGATTAACTTTACGTTCTCATACTCTACCATTCATATCTCACTTGACAGCAACAGCTTCACACATGAACATTTTGAATTCCAAGAACTTATAATAGTCATCAACCACACTTAAATTCAATAGTTTTCATTACCTCGTAACATTGTTGCTTAAATATCACCCGAAATTTTCAAAAATCATTCACTCGATCTTCATCAATCTTTTTCCAATTCGTAACCTCCGAAATATGAAAATTCTATTTACCAAAATCTTACACACACTATTTTACTGTGCGATCCTCTCAAAATTTTATACAATAAATTTATTTACTGTCATTCGTGCAAATTTCATAAATCGTATATATTTATATAATAAAGTAAATAAAATTTACCCTTACTTATTTTTACTAGTACATATCAAATTATACCTTCACTTTTACAAATCAATTCTTTTACATTTGATTTCAAAAGTTATTTTATTTAATATAGTACACGTTGCACATAACTCCAGTTTTACTAAGAACTTCGTTTCATTATTATTGTCATATCAAAATATCTCAAACTTTTTCAAAATTACTTTGACTTATTATATAAAAATTTTCGTATTACTCTACAATATGATTGGATCTCATTTCTTTTTATCCTTCGTGTAAGAACAAAACATACATCTTGCGCTCATCAACTATTCTTTTAGGGTTGGCTGTGGCATAAATGCGGGCTGTGAAATTAGTGTCTAAGATACGCACAGTGGTCACACCTATCCTTAAGGGAGGCTTACACTGGTATCACGGATAGAGATTTCACTTAGCTCGTCTGAGAAGTTTCTACTTCCGATATTTCACGGCTAAACCACAACACCCTCGTAAACATCAATTCTATGATTTAATATCTTTTTGGCACAAGAAAGCATTTTTCGAAGATTTCCTAACCTGGTGGAAACAATTCTTTATAGCCAACTTGAAATGTCCCGTTCATATTGATTATAAACGTTCCATATTAATTGATTTCGTTGCGAAGTTTTGACCTCTATATGAGACGTTTTTCAAAGACTGCATTCATTTTTAAAACATCCATAACCTTTATTTTATCAATAAAGGTTTTAAAAACATTACGTAGAATATCAAATAATGATAATCTAAAATATACTGTTTACACACGACCATTACATAATGGTTTACAATAGAAATATATTACATCGACATATGTTTCTTGAATGCAGTTTTTACACAATATCATACAAACATGGACTCCAAATCTTGTCCTTATTTTAGTATGCAATAGCGGAAGCTCTTAATATTCACCTGAGAATAAACATGCTTTAAATGTCAACAAAAATATTGGTGAGTTATAGGTTTAACTTATATATATCAAATCGTAACAATAGACCACAAGATTTCATATTTCAATACACATCCCATACATAGAGATAAAAATCATTCATATGGTGAACACCTGGTAACCGACAATAACAAGATGCATATATAAGAATATCCCCACCATTCCGGGACACCCTTCGGATATGATATAAATTTCGAAGTACTAAAGCATCCGGTATTTTGGATGGGGTTTGTTAGGCCCAATAGATCTATCTTTAGGATTCGTGTCAATTAGGGTTTCTGTTCCCTAATTCTTAGATTACCAGACTTAATAAAAAGGGGCATATTCGATTTTGATAATTCAACCATAGAATGTAGTTTCACGTACTTGTGTCTATTTTGTAAATCATTTATAAAACCTTCATGTATTCTTATCCCAAAAATATTAGATTTTAAAAGTGGGACTATAACTCACTTTCACAGATATTTCCTTCCTCGGAAATAAGACTTGGCCACGGATCGATTTACGATCCTATAAAAATATGTACATATATATCAAAGTATGATCAAAATATAATTACAACTATTTTTATTATGTTTTAAATATTTGAGTGTATTAAGTCAGCTGTCCTCGTTAGTAACCTATAACTAGTTGTCCACAGTTAGATGTACATAAATAAATCGATATATATTATCTTGAATCAACCCACGACCCAGTGTATACACGTCTCAGGCTAGATCACAACTCAAAGTATATATATTTTTCGGAATCAATCTCAACCCTGTATAGCTAACTCCAACATTACTGCATATAGAGTGTCTATGGTTGTTCCAAATAATATATATACATGGGTCGATATGATATGTCAAAACATTTGCATACGTGTCTATGGTATCCCAAGATTACATAATATATTAGAATACATGTATAATACAATATAAGTTAGCTAGGATATGATTTGTATAGATTTGTTAAACATTTCCCGTAGCTAAAAAGATCAAAAATATCCAATCTTGTTTTACCCATAACTTCTTCATTTTAAATCTGTTTTGAGTGAATCAAATTGCTATGGTTTCATATTGAACTCTAATTTAAGAATTCAAACAGAAAAAGTATAGGTTTATAGTCGGAAATTTAAGTTACATGTCAATTACTAAAGAGGTAGTCATTTCCGTCGAAAGAACGACATCTTGATGACCATTTTGAAAAACATACTTTCACTTTGAGTTTAACCAAGATTTTTGGATATAGTTTCATGTTCATATGAAAAATTATTTTCCCAGAAGAACAACTTTTAAATCAAAGTTTATCATAGTTTTTAATTATCCAAACCAAAACAGCCCCAGGTTTCACTACGACGGCGTATATCCGATTTTATGGTGTTCATCGTGTTTCCAGGTTTTAAATCATTAAGTTAGCATATCATATAGATATAGAACATGTGTTTAGTTGATTTTAAAAGTCAAGTTAGAAGGATTAACTTTTGTTAGCTAACAAGTTTAGAATTAACTAAACTATGTTCTAGTGATTACAAGTTTAAACCTTCGAATAAGATAGCTTTATATGTATGAATCGAATGATGTTATGAACATCATTACTACCTCAAGTTTTCTGGATAAAACTACTGGAAATGAGAAAAATGGATCTAGCTTCAAAGGATCCTTGGATGGCTTGAAAGTTCTTGAAGCAGAATCATGACACAAAAACAGTTCAAGTAAGATTTTCACTCGAAATAAGATTGTTACAGTTGTAGAAATTGAATCAAAGTTTGAATATGAATATTACCTTGAATTAAAAAGATAACCTACTGTAAATAACAAAGGTTCCTTGATCTTAGATGATTACTTGGAATGGATTAGAAAGCTTAGAAGTAGAATTGTAAACTTGGAAGTATTCTTGATTTTTATGAAACTATACTTATGGAATTTATGAAGAACACTAAGAACTTGAAGATGGAACTTGAGAGAGATCAATTAGATGAAGAAAATTGAAGAATGAAAGTGTTTGTAGGTGTTTTTGGTCGTTGGTATATAGATTAGATATAAAGGATATGTAATTTTGTTTTCATGTAAATAAGTCAAGAATGATTACTAATATTTTTGTAATTTTATGAGATATTTTATGCTAGTTGCCAAATGATGGTTCCCACATGTGTTAGGTGACTCACATGAGCTGCTAAGAGCTGATCATTGGAGTGTATATACCAATAGTACATATATCTAAAAGCTGTGTATTGTACGAGTACGAATACGGGTGCATACGGGTAGAATTGTTGATGAAACTAAACGAGGATGTAATTGTAAGCATTTTTGTTAAGTAGAAGTACTTTGATATGTGTCTTGAAGTCTTTCAAAAGTGTAAGAATACATATCAAAACACAACATGTATATACATTCTAATGGAGTCGTTAAGTCTTCGTTAGTCGTTACATGTAAGTGTTGTTTTGAAACCTTTAAGTTAACGATCTCAATTAATGTTGTTAACCCAATGTTTATTATATCAAATGAGATGTTAAATTATTATATTATCATAATATTATGATGTATGAATATCTCTTAATATGATATATACATTAAAATATTGTTACAACGATAATCGTTACATATAAGTCTCGTTTCGTAATTCTTGAGTTAGTAGTCTTGTTTTTACATATGTAGTTCATTGTTAACACACTTAATGATATATTTAAATATCATTTTATCATGTTAAATATAGTGTATCAATATCTTAATATGATACATATATATATTTAGTAGACGTTATCATAACGATAATCGTTATATATATCATTTCGAGTTTCTTAACTTAGTAATCTCATTTCTTATGTATATCACACATTGTTAATATATTTAGTGAGATACTTACTCATCATAATCTTATTTCAACCATATATATATGTCTATATATACCACAACATGTAGTTTTTACAATTTTGTAACGTTCGTGAATCGCCGGTCAACTTGGGTGATCAATTGTCTATATGAAACTTATTTCATTTAATCAAGTCTTAAAAAGTTTGATTGCTTAACACGTTGGAAACATTTAGTCATGTAAATATCAATCTCAATTAATATATATAAACATGGAAAAGTTCGGGTCACTACAGTACCTACCCGCTAAATAAATTTCGTCCTGAAGTTTTAAGCTGTTGAAGGTGTTGACGAATCTTCTGGAAATAGATGCGGGTATTTCTTCTTCATCTAATCTTCATGCTCCCAGGTGAACTCGGGTCCTCTACGAGCATTCCATCGAACCTTAACAATCGGTATCTTGTTTTGCTTAAGTCTCTTAACCTCACGATCCATTATTTCGACGGGTTCTTCAATGAATTGAAGTTTTTCATTGATTTGGATTTCGTCCAACGGAATAGTGAGATCTTCTTTAGTAAAACATTTCTTCAAATTCGAGACGTGGAAAGTGTTATGTACAGCCGCGAGTTGTTGAGGTAGCTCCAGTTGGTAAGCTACTGGTCCGACACGATCTATAATCTTGAATGGTCCAATGTACCTTGGATTTAGTTTTCCCCGTTTACCAAATCGAACAACGCCTTTACAAGGTGAAACCTTAAGCATGACCATTTCTCCTATTTCAAACTCTATATCTTTTCTTTTACTGTCCGCGTAGCTCTTTTGTCGACTCTGGGCGGTTTTCAATCGTTGTTGAATTTGGATGATTTTCTCGGTAGTTTGTTGTATTATCTCTGGACCCGTAATCTGTCTATCCCCCACTTCATTCCAACAAATCTGAGACCTACACTTTCTACCATAAAGTGCCTCAAAAAGTGCCATCTCAATACTAGAATGATAACTGTTGTTGTAGGAAAATTCTGCTAACGGTAGGTCTCGATCCCAACTGTTTCTGAAATCAATAACACATGCTCGTAGCATGTCTTCAAGCGTTTGTATCGTCCTTTCGCTCTGCCCATCAGTTTGTGGATGATAGGCAGTACTCATGTCTAGATGAGTCCCCAATGCTTGTTGCAACGTCTGCCAGAACCTTGAAACAAATCTACCATCTCTATCAGAGATAATAGAGACGTGTATTCCATGTCTGGAGACAACCTCCTTCAAATACAATCGCGCCAACTTCTCCATTTTATCATCTTCTCTCATTGGCAGAAAGTGTGCTGACTTGGTGAGACGGTCAACTATTACCCAAATAGTATCATAACCACTTGCAGTCCTTGGCAATTTAGTAATGAAATCCATGGTAATGTTTTTCCATTTCCATTCCAGGATTTCAGGTTGTTGTAGTAGACCTGATGGTTTCTGATGTTCAGCTTTGACCTTAGAACACGTCAAACATTCTCCTACATATTTAGCAATATCGGCTTTCATACCCGGCCACCAAAAGTGTTTCTTGAGATCTTTATACATCTTCCCCGCTCCGGGATGTATTGAATATCTGGTTTTATGTGCTTCCTTAAGTACCATTTCTCTCACATCTCTAAACCTTGGTACCCAAATTCTATCAGCCCTATATCGGGTTCCGTCTTCCCGAATATTAAGATGTTTCTCTGATCCTTTGGGTATCTCATTCTTCAACTTTCATTCTTTTACAACCCCCTGTTGCGCCTCCTTTATTTGAGTAGTAAGGTTAGTACGAATAATTATATTCATAGCTTTTACCCGTATAGGTTCTCTATCCTTTCTACTCAAAGCGTCAGCTACCACATTCGCCTTCTCCGGGTGGTATCGAATCTCAAAATCATAATCATTCAACAGTTCAATCCACCTGCGTTGTCTCATATTCAGTTGCTCCTGATTAAATATATGTTGGAGACTTTTGTGGTCGGTATATATAATACTTTTGACCCCATATAAATAATGCCTCCAAGTCTTTAATGCAAAAACAACAGCACCCAATTCCGAATCATGAGTTGTATAATTTTGCTCGTGAATCTTCAATTGTCTAGACGCATAAGCAATCACCTTCGTTCGTTGCATTAATACACAACCGAGACCTTGCTTTGATGCGTCACAATAAATCACAAAATCATCATTCCCTTCAGGCAATGACAATATAGGTGCCGTAGTTAGCTTTTTCTTCAATAACTGAAACGCCTTCTCTTGTTCATCCTTCCATTCAAATTTCTTCCCTTTATGCATTAATGCAGTCAAGGGTTTTGCTATTTTGGAGAAATCTTGGATGAATCTTCTGTAGTAACCAGCTAATCCTAAAAATTGACGTATATGCTTCGGAGTTTTTTGGGGTTTCCCACTTTTCAACGGTTTCGATCTTTGTTGGGTCCACCTGGATACCTTCTTTGTTCACTATGTGACCGAGGAATTGAACTTCTTCCAACCAAAATGCACACTTTGAAAACTTAGCGTACAGTTTTTCTTTCCTCAATACTTCTAGCACTTTTCTCAAATGTTCTTCGTGCTCTTGATCATTCTTTGAGTAAATAAGTATGTCATCGATGAAAACAATGACAAACTTGTCAAGATATGGCCCACACACTCGGTTCATAAGGTCCATGAACACACCTGGTGCGTTAGTCAATCGAAACGGCATAACCATAAACTCGTAATGACCATAACGCGTCCTAAAAGCAGTTTTTGGAATATCATCCTCCTTTACTCGCATTTGATGATATCCAGAACATAAATCGATTTTCGAATAAATCGACGAGCCTTGTAGTTGATCAAATAAGTCGTCAATTCTCGGCAATGGATAACGGTTTTTGATGGTAAGTTTATTCAGCTCTCTATAGTCAACACACAACCTAAATGTACCATCCTTCTTCTTGACAAACAAAACAGGAGCTCCCCATGGTGATGTGCTTGGTCGAATGAAACCACGTTCTAATAGTTCTTGCAGTTGACTTTGCAGTTCTTTCATCTCGCTGGGTGCGAGTCTGTAAGGAGCACGAGCTATTGGTGCAGCTCCTGGTACAAGATCTATTTGAAATTCAACAGATCAATGTGGAGGTAGTCCCGGTAATTCTTTCGGAAATACATCGGGAAATTCTTTTGCTACGGGAATATCATTGATGCTCTTTTCTTCAGTTTGTACTTTCTCGACGTGTGCTATAACAGCATAGCAACTTTTTCTTATTAGTTTTTGTGCCTTCAAATTACTAATAAGATGTAGCTTCGTGTTGCCCTTTTCTCCGTACACCATTAAGGGTTTTCCTTCTTCTCGTACAATGCGAATTGCATTTTTGTAACATACGATCTCTGCTTTCATCTCCTTCAGCCAGTCCATGCCAACAATTACATCAAAACTCCCTAACTCTACTGGTATCAAATCAATCTTAAATATTTCGCTACCCAGTTTAATTTCTCGATTCCGACATATATAATATGCTAAAATTAATTTACCGTTTCCTAATTCTAGTAAAAATTTACTATCCAACGGCGTCAATGGACAACTTAATTTACCACAAAAATCTCTACTAATATAGCTTCTATCCGCACCTGAATCAAATAAAACGTAAGCAGATTTATTGTCAATAAGAAACGTACCCGTAACAAGTTCTGGGTCTTCCTGTGCCTCTGCCGCATTAATATTGAATACTCTTCCACAGCCTTGTCCATTCGTGTTCTCCTGGTTCGGACAATTTCTAATAATGTGGCCCGGTTTTCCACATTTATAAGAAACAACATTGGCATAACTTGCTCCGACACTACTTGCTCCGCCATTACTCATTCCGACACCATTTGTTCCTTTCGTTCTGTTAACCCCTGGTCCGTAGACCTCACACTTCGCTGCGCTATGACCATTTATTTTACACTTGTTGCAAAATTTGGTGCAGAACCCCGAGTGATACTTTTCACACCTTTGGCATAGTTGCTTCTGATTGTTGTTGTTGTTGCTGTTGTTATTGTTGTTGGGATGATTGTTGTTGTTGTTGTTGTTATTGTTGTTGTTGCGCCGTTTGTTGTAGTTGCGATTGATGTTGCGATTGTTGGGATAGTTGTTGTTGTATTGGGTACTCTTATCACCGTTTTCCTCCCACTTTCTTTTGACTAGCTTCACGTTAGCCTCTTCTGCTGCCTGTTCTTTAATTCTTCCCTCAATCTGGTTCACTAGTTTGTGAGCCATTCTACATGCCTTTTGTATGGAAGTAGGCTCGTGTGAACTTATATCTTCTTGGATTCTCTCCGGTAACCCTTTCACAAACGCGTCGATCTTCTCTTCCTCATCTTCGAACGCTCTCGGACACAATAGGCACAATTCTGTGAATCGTCTTTCGTACGAAGTAATATCGAATCCCTGTGTTCGTAACCCTCTAAGTTCTGACTTGAGCTTATTGACCTCGATTCTGGGACGATACTTCTCGTTCATCAAGTGCTTGAATGCTGACCACGATAGCGCGTAAGCAGCATCTTGTCCCACTTGTTCTATATAGGTATTCCACCATGTTAACGCAATACCTGTGAAGGTATGCGTAGCGTACTTCACTTTGTCTCCTTCAGCACATTTACTTATGGCAAACACCGATTCAAATTTCTCGGTCCACCGTTTCAATCTGATTGGTCCTTCGGTCCCATCAAATTCTGAAGGTTTGCAGGCAGTGAATTCCTTGTAGGAGCATCCTACACGATTTCTTGCGCCGTTAGCTGTATTGCTAGATTCAGAGTTATTGTTGGTATGTAGCGCGGCCTGTACTGCGGCTATGTTTGAAGCAAGAAAGGAACGAAATTCCTCTTCGCTCATATTCAAGGTGTGTCGAGTAGTCAGTGCCATTTCCTTCAAAATATTCAAATGAAACAAGTTAATCATACAGAATATTAAGAGTAGTCAATAGTATCTCGTAGCATAATATAAACTCATTTATAACAGCTTTTTCTTCATATTAGCGTTTTATATGTTTAAATTCGGGTACTACATACCCGTTAAGTTCATACTTAGTAGCTAATATACAATTCAACTACTACAATTCCATATGAAAAACTGATTATAATAATATATCACATAAAAATATTCTTCAAACTTACAACTTCGCTATATTACATATAACATGAAATATAGTACACTATGATACAGGACAGTTTTGAAGATAAATCTAGTTAATACGCAAGTTGTTCAGCAAAGGAAATAAAGACACGTAATTCATAAGTCCAGAAACAAGTCATGCATTCTGGTTTTACTAAGACGACTTCCCATCCTTGGTCTTGTGGAAAATAACCGTTATGACCATTGGCTACGTAGCATGTTGTAATGTCATCAAAAGGACGAGGGTTTCGTAATGTCCAACAGCCCTGTAATAATCTAAAAACCTTGTTTCTCACCCTAACTACCGAATCTGTCACTTGTGGGAAAGTTTTATTTAAAAGCTGCAATCCGATGTTCTTTTTCTCACTTTGGTAAGAAGCGAACATCACTAACCCGTAAGCATAACATGCTTCTTTATGTTGCATGTTAGAAACTCTTTCTAATTCACGAAATCCTATGTTGGGATATGTTGAGTCAAAATAGGTTCTTAACCCGTAGCGTAAAATTGCATTTGGGTTCCTCGCATTTAATGCTTTAAAGAAAACACGGCGTAACTTACGATCTCCCCAATGTGATATACCCCACCTATCAAAGGAAAGCCTTTTATAAACTAAGGCATTTCTGAAAAGTCTTTCAAATGTTTGACAAGTTAATTTCGCCATAACTAAATGTGCTGATAAATTCTGACCGACTTTAGACAAGATTTCCTCAATCATATCCTCTGGTAGGTCTTCTAAAATATTCGGTTGTCTACCCTTAACGTCCATTTTGTTTTTATACTGTAAAATAGACAAGGATTAGATTCGTAAAAGATAATTAACAAACAATACAAGAAATTTTTACATAGAACATAAAAAGTACAAGCACACTACAATACATATAATACACAACATGATTACAACCCTCTAATCTGAATCACTGGTTTCTTCTTCGGACTTGGTTCTTTTTCCTAATTTTCTAGGGATATATGATGTTCCTCTAATACGAGCCGTCGTTTTCCACATTGGTTTAGAAAAACCTGGTGGTTTAGAGGTTCCCGGGTTATTGTCACGATATTGAAAATACGGGTGTTGACGGTACATATAAAGTTCATCGGGGTCGGAATCAGATTTCTCTATTTTGATGCCTTTTCCCTTATTATTTTCTTTTGCCTCATTAAATTGGGTCGGGGTAATTTCTATAACATCATCGAAATCCTCATCAGGATCCGATTCATCGGAAAATTGGTAATTTTCCCAATATTTTGCTTCCTTAGCGGAAACACCATTGACCATTATTAACTTTGGTCCATTGGTTGACGATTTTCTTTTATTTGACCGGTTTTCTATGGTTCCTACTATTCCCCCTTCGGAACCTCTTCTTCTTCCGGTTCCTCTTCTTCCGGTTCCTCTTATTCCGGTTCCTCTTCTTTCGGTTCCGTTTCCTCTTCTTCCGGTTCTTCGAGAACTTGTGAATCTTGCCAATATATATTCGACTCTTCGTTATTATTAGGTGAGTCAATGGGATTTGTGCTAGAGGTAGACATCTATCACACAATATCAAAATGTTAAGAGATTAATATATCACATAATATTTACATGTTAATAATATATAGTTTCCAACAAAAATGTTAAGCAATCATTTTTAAAGAAAACATGGTCGAAGTCCAGACTCAATAATGCATCCTAACAAACTCGATAAGACACACTAATGCAAATTTTCTGGTTCTCTAAGACCAACGCTCGGATACCAACTGAAATGTCCCGTTCATATTGATTATAAACGTTCCATATTAATTGATTTCGTTGCGAGGTTTTGACCTCTATATGAGACATTTTTCAAAGACTGCATTCATTTTTAAAACAACCATAACCTTTATTTTATCAATAAAGGTTTTAAAAACATTACTTAGATTATCAAATATTGATAATCTAAAACATACTGTTTACACACGACCATTACATAATGGTTTACAATAGAAATATATTACATCGACATATGTTTCTTGAATGCAGTTTTTACACAATATCATACAAACATGGACTCCAAATCTTATCCTTATTTTAGTATGCAACAGTGGAAGCTCTTAATATTTACCTGAGAATAAACATGCTTTAAACGTCAACAAAAATGTTGGTGAGTTATAGGTTTAACCTATATATATCAAATCGTAACAATAGACAACAAGATTTCATATTTCAATACACATCCCATACATAGAGATAAAAATCATTCATATGGTGAACACCTGGTAACCGACATTAACAAGATGCATATATAAGAATATTCCCATCATTCCAAGACACCCTTCGGATATGATATAAATTTCGAAGTACTAAAGCATCCGGTATTTTGGATGGGGTTTGTTAGGCCCAATAGATCTATCTTTAGGATTCGCGTCAATTAGGGTGTCTGTTCCCTAATTCTTAGATTACCAGACTTAATAAAAAGGGGCATATTCGATTTCGATAATTCAACCATAGAATGTAGTTTCACGTACTTGTATCTATTTTGTAAATCATTTATAAAACCTGCATGTATTCTTATCCCAAAAATATTAGATTTTAAAAGTGGGACTATAACTCACTTTCACATATATTTCCATCCTCGAAAATAAGACTTGGCCACGGATCAATTCACGAACCTATACAAATATGTACATATATATCAAAGTATGATCAAAATATAATTACAATCATTTTTATTATGTTTCAAATATTTGAGTGTATTAAGTCAGCTGTCCTCGTTAGTAACCTATAACTAGTTGTCCACAGTTAGATGTACAAAAATAAATCGATATATATTATCTTGAAACAATCCACGACCCAGTGTATACACGTCTCAGGCTAGATCATAAATCAAAGTATATATATTTTTTGGAATCAATCTCAACCCTGTATAGCTAACTCCAACATTACTGCATATAGAGTGTCTATGGTTGTTCCAAATAATATATATACATGGGTCGATATGATATGTCAAAACATTTTCATACGTGTCTATGGTATCTCAAGATTACATAATATATTAGAATACATGTATAATACAATATAAGTTAGCTAGGATATGATTTGTATAGATTTGTTAAACATTTCCCGTAGCTAAAAAGATCAAAAATATCCAATCTTGTTTTACCCATAACTTCTTCATTTTAAATTTGTTTTGAGTGAATAAAATTCCTATGGTTTCATATTGAACTTTAATTTAAGAATTAAAATAGAAAAATTATAGGTTTATAGTCAGAAATTTAAGTTACATGTCAATTACTAAAGAGGTAGTCATTTCCGTCGAAAGAACGACATCTTGATGACCATTTTGAAAAACATACTTTCACTTTGAGTTTAACCAAGATTTTTGGATATAGTTTCATGTTCATATGAAAAATCATTTTCCCAGAAGAACAACTTTTAAATCAAAGTTTATCATAGTTTTTAATTATCCAAACCAAAACAGCCCCCGGTTTCACTACGACGGCGTATATCCGATTTTATGGTGTTCATCGTGTTTCCAGGTTTTAAATCATTAAGTTAGCATATCATATAGATATAGAACATGTTTTTAGTTGATTTTAAAATTCAATTTAGAAGGATTAACTTTTGTTTGCGAACAAGTTTAGAATTAACTAAACTATGTTCTAGTGATTACAAGTTTAAACCTTCGAATAAGATAACTTTATATGTATGAATCGAATGATGTTTTGAACATCATTACTACCTCAAGTTTTCTGGATAAAACTACTGGAACTGAGAAAAATGGATCTAGCTTCAAAGGATCCTTGGATGGCTTGAAAGTTCTTGAAGCAGAATCATGACACGAAAACAATTCAAGTAAGATTTTCACTCGAAATAAGATTGTTATAGTTGTAGAAATTGAATCAAAGTTTGAATATGAATATTACCTTGAATTAGAAAGATAACCTACTGTAAATAACAAAGGTTCCTTGATCTTAGATGATTACTTGGAATGGATTAGAAAGCTTGGAAGTAGAATTGCAAACTTGGAAGTATTCTTGATTTTTACGAAACTATACTTATGGAATTTATGAAGAACACTTAGAACTTGAAGATGGAACTTGAGAGAGATCAATTAGATGAAGAAAATTGAAGAATGAAAGTGTTTGTAGGTGTTTTTGGTCGTTGGTATATAGATTAGATATAAAGGATATGTAATTTTGTTTTCATGTAAATAAGTCAAGAATGATTACTAATATTTTTGTAATTTTATGAGATATTTCATGCTAGTTGCCAAATGATGGTTCCCACATGTGTTAGGTGACTCACATGAGCTACTAAGAGCTGATCATTGGAGTGTATATACCAATAGTACATATATCTAAACGCTGTGTATTGTACGAGTACGAATACGGGTGCATACGGGTAGAATTGTTGATGAAACTAAACGAGGATGTAATTGTAAGCATTTTTGTTAAGTAGAAGTACTTTGATATGTGTCTTGAAGTCTTTCAAAAGTTTAAGAATACATATCAAAACACAACATGTATATACATTCTAATGGAGTCGTTAAGTCTTCGTTAGTCGTTACATGTAAGTGTTGTTTTGAAACCTTTAAGTTAACGATCTCAATTAATGTTGTTAACCCAATGTTTATTATATCAAATGAGATGTTAAATTATTATATTATCATGATATTATGATGTATAAATATCTCTTAATATGATATATACATTAAAATATTGTTACAACGATAATTGTTACATATAAGTCTCATTTCGTAATTCTTGAGTTAGTAGTCTTGTTTTTACATATGTAGTTCATTGTTAACACACTTAATGATATATTTAAATATCATTTTATCATGTTAAATATAGTGTATAAATATCTTAATATGATACATATATATTTAGTAGACGTTATCATAACGATAATCGTTATATATATATCATTTCGAGTTTCTTAACTTAGTAATCTCATTTCTTATGTATATCACACATTGTTAATATATTTAGAGAGATACTTACTCATCATAATCTTATGTCAACCATATATATATGTCTATATATACTACAACATGTAGTTTTTACAATTTTGTAACGTTCGTGAATCGCCGGTCAACTTGGGTGATCAATTGTCTATATGAAACTTATTTAATTTAATCAAGTCTTCACAAGTTTGATTGCTTAACACGTTGGAAACATTTAATTATGTAAATATCAATCTCAATTAATATATATAAACATGGAAAAGTTCGGGTCACTACACAACTATTCACATTTATTCTCATCCGCACTTGAACTCATAAGGGAATGATAGATCGACTCGCCATCTGTGCGAAAACGTCTTTCTCATTAAGAGATCACACCTTTTTGTGCGGTTTCCTATCAGAGATATAATCCTCATTGTCCTTTCTAAAGGAAGAAAAGTTTCGATCTCTGATTCGACATGTAACTGAAATCATGATCATAAAGTTACATTCTACAACGTGCTATTAAAAACTATTTTCAAGGATAAGTGCGCATGTATTATAATATACTGAACGATATCCTTCATTAATCACTCATAACATCCTGGGGGTATTGTAGTAAATATGGCTTACTTTGCATGTAAGCCTGATTAGTGACTCCTCAGCTGACATCTCGTTTCGTCTATTCACATTAGACATTCCTTGAAAACCAAAGGTATCATGTCTATGGTTACCTTTCGGTATTTGGAGTTGGTACCATCTCTAACAAACACAAGCCATGCATCAAACTTCATGGCTATGATCTCCACAAACACCTATCTGTTAGTCTGCCCTATTGTTGTGGCATAAAACGCTCAAGGTTTTAAATGAGCTTAGTAATGTTTCTGAAATTTCATGTGTCCAAATTACTGAAATGCGTGAATGGAATTATTATCTTCTCTTTTGAGGAAATCTATTCGGATGAAACTCTTGTTATTCCTTTGGATTACTTTCGCATTGATAATAAGATGCACTTCAAAGAAGAACCTGTATAAGTTATGGGTCATAAGATTCAAATGCTTAGAACAAGGCAATATTTCTATAGAACGGATCCATTGGAATTCACGCGATGGCCCCGAGAGTACCTGGGAACGTGAAGACCAAATGAAACAGAAATATCTCCATTTCTCATCTCAAATGCTTATGTATCCGAGAATCCTACCTAAAACTTCGGGACGAAGTTTCCTTTTACGGTGGGATACTGTGACAACCCTCATTTTTCCATTCTTGAAAAGACTAAATTACCCCTAGGGTTTTTCTGTGCATTATGTGTATTAATGTCTAGGGTTGTTATTTAAACTACAATTAATACGAAACGAATCAACGTTGACCTAATATATGTTTTAAGTTAACAACACTTATGTATTAATTAAAGTTATTTTATTAAATGTGACTTTAGTTAATAATATAATATGAATTTAAAATACATATATAACATAAATTAATTAAAGTATATATTAAAACGACAATGTACTTTAGTTAATATAAACAAAATAAGTATTTAAATATAGTGTGATACTTTTATAAATTATAAAAGTATAGTAAATTTAATGTAAATAAATGAATTAATTTATTTATATTAAAAATAAAAATTTATAATATTATTAATAATAAAAATTGGTTAAACAAAAGAAAAATAAATAAATTAAATAAAATACAAAAAGAATTCTAGAATATTCTTAAGGATAAATATGGTAAGTGTAAAAAATTAATTTTTATTAAATTTTTTATTAAAAAATTCGAGCAAGGCCATTTATATATGGAAATATATTTTTTTATTTAATTAATTAAATGTTAACTTGTTTTCCTAGTATTTTTACCATATAAATACCAAACCATTCCACCCAAAATTTTTATCAAATTCTATAGAACTCTTTCAACTTGAAAATACTTTAAAGGTGCTTTTCTTCTTTTCTGTTTTTTTTATTTTGTTTTTAATTTATTTTATTTATTTCCTAGCCGATCGGCTTTTTAAATATTTTAAAAATTACAAATAAAATATAAAAATTAATATTAATACATTATAATTAGTAATAAGTATTAGTTACTGTAAAAAAAATTATGATGTATAAGTCAAATTTTATAATTCTAAATATGTAAAAACGAATATATATATATATATATATATATATATATATATATATATATATATATATATTATACATATAAATTTATAAATAATACAAATAATGAGAATTAAATTATGTAATTATTTTTATAGTAAATTAACATACTTATGATAATTATTATGATCAAAATATAATTTATATATATTAAATTCGAATTTATATTGAATTAAACTTTTTTCTAATAACCAAATAAGAGGAAAATACAAAAGTAATTAATACAAAAATTATAAATTCGTAGGATCTGATCTAAAATCATCTTAATACTATTCTAACATGTAAAAATCAATTATACATTTTCAAAATCACTAGAATAATTAATATTCATTTATTTATGATTCGATTTACATAAATAATGTGTAAATTGGGTTTTAAATTCTCTAATACTTAAAATTAGTAAAAATAATTTTTACAGAATTTATTAGGCTTATAATAATTTATAAAGTTGAAACCCTAATTAATATAACATTATATATTTATTCTTTATTTATTTGTATACTGAATTAATTAAATACACATAAAATGAGTTTAAAATTAAATAAAATATCAAAAACTATAAAAATTGCATAAAAAGAATTTAGAACAGTAGTAGAACATATAAAAGTAATTATAAAACTTATTGGAGTATTATTTATAATTAATTTCAAATTATGAGTTAATTAAACGTGGAAACTATGCAAAATTCATAATAAATATTTTTATTAATAATAAAAATATATATAAATTTTTTTTTTTGAGTTTATAAACCTTAGTTAGACCTGTGAAAATTATAAATCTAATTATTTGGGTCAAATTAGTATTTATTCCATAATTAAACTCTTATATTGTATAAACCGAGAATAAAAGAAAGGATAAATACAAAATAAATATAAAAATAAGATAAATTATTTATTTAAAAATTTTTTGCAGATTTAAACACTAAAAGGAATATATAAAAATTATAAAGATAATTATTGGATAATTAAATATATTAAAAACGAATTTATGGAATATATATCTATTTTCGAAATGTATATAAAATATATATCAACTAATTGTATTATTTCTAAAAATAAAAATCTGTAAATAAACATTTTATTAATAATTATATATTTACCTAAATATATAAATAATGTTTTACATAATTATTAATGTTACTTAACTATTAATATACATGCATTTTTTTAATAAAATAAATAACATGTATTATTATATACTATATTATTCATTAATATTATTTAACATATAATGACATAACATAACTGTGACGATCGCTCCAAATCCATAAGGACAATACGTCATTCATTAATTTCATTGCGAGGTATTTGACCTCTATATGATACGTTTTGTAAACATTGCATTCTTTTGAAAAGGCACACCATAAATGAATATTTAAATCAAAGGTTTTCGACATCTGATAATTTCTACATATAGACAATCACTGTAAATAATAGTTTACAATAGTACTTCCGTTGACAATGCAGTCAAAATAAGATACATGGTGATGATTTGGTGAATGCAACGTTTCCTTGAAAAATATGCCATGTATGACTCCATGCACATAGCTTGTCTAACATATAAGCAAACAGTGGAAGACTTCTAGGGAACCTGCGAATAAACATACTAACAAGTGTCAACACAAAGGTTGGTGAGTTCATAGTTTTAGTGTTTCACATAATCTGTATATAAAAGTAGATCACAAGATTTCAGTTGTTTCATCCAGAAACGGTAGATTATATAAAAGTGGATCACAAGATTTCAGTTGTTTCATCCAGAAACGTTTATCAATAGATTCTACATAACAGAGCACCCTGGTAACTAAACTTTAACGTTATAATGATAAATACCCCATTCGTTTTAATACACGCAAACCAACGTGTCCTAAACTCAAATAACATACGTCCGTTAAAAGGCTAGCGCTCTAGCTCGGACGGGGATGTCAAGCCCTATGGATCCATATACAATTATTCGCGCCCACCAGTCCATATCCTATGTACTGGCAGCTACTAGTTACCAAAGTTAAGGGATTTTCGGTTTAACTCAGTGTAGAATTTAGTATGTACTTGTATCCATTGTGTTTAAAATAAAGTGCATGTATTCTCAGCTCAAAAATATAGATTGCAAAAGCAATTAAAAAGGGAGCAAATGAAACTCACCTTAGCAGCAGATAAAATTGTTCATCGTAATGTGACCGAAACTCGGAATATCAAATAATCGTAGATCTCAACGTATCAATATTGATATTCAATATTGTAGGAAAGTACGTAGACGTAACGGAGATGATAAACACTAGGTTTGATTCACAAATATACCACCGAACATTACCTATAATCTCCTTGGCAATAACTCATAATTTCCTTAGCTCTATCCCGCTTGAAAACCATTTTGAAAGTGGCACGCTCATGACCTCGTCGTAGTATTTTATGTATAATACTAGTTAATAATAATATTACTAATAATATTAAGATTAATAACAATAATAATAATAATAATAATAATAATAATAATAATAATAATAATAATAATAATAATAATAATAATAATAATAATAATAATAATAATAATAATAATAATAATATAAATAATTAAATGTTTACGGAGTATATGAAATAAAATGAAATCAAAGTGCAGAAATTGATCAATTTATAGATGTAATCTGGAATCCATTGTCATGCGATCGCATGAGTTTCATTTGATATGGCCATGCGATCGCATGGCCAGCTGTACCTGGTCACAATGTTTTAACTTTTTGCTTGTCGACATAATTTAATAATAATATATATAATATATATAATTTAAATTAATTAATTATATATTATATTTTATTCCCGTGCTTAGTGGACTTGTAACTTTTGCTCTGATAAGTCGTACGTCATCACTCGATTTATGTCTCAGTTCCGGTTTTTTGAATGTCCTTTCGTACGCTGAGAAAACTTGTACATTACATTTTGGGACACGTACCTTAGTCAAAATATAGCCTTAAATTATCCCTAAATTATATCACTCGAAATATAACTTATACATTTGAGTGCTTTGGTTATTTACTTCTATAAATCATCGTCTCGATATTTGTTAAAATACATTTTAAAATAGTGTTTTTACTGTAGCAATTCACTGTAGCAAATAGTGATTTTCGAAAACACTGTAGCATTTTGGGTACTGTAGCAATTTGAAAATACTGTAGCAAATTAGTGTTTTAGTGGTTCATCTTAAACGCTTTAGTTAACTTATCTAAATATCAATCGAATCAATAAACGAATGTTACTATCGTTTACTAAATAACTTGAAATTATATATATATGTATATATCTTTTTAATATACATAAATCAGTTTTTAAATACACATTGGAAGTTATTTATAAATAAATTTTAATAATAAATATTTAAACTTATCATATATATTCAAATAGATATTTAAACCAATAAGTTTAATGTACGGTATCAAACAATTAATACATTGTTACCTTTTCAAGTTATAGTATATATGTATCTATTTACATATAATTGTTCGCGAAACGTCGAAAACAACCGAAGGGTATTTAAATATATAAAAGTAGTTCAAAAATTTTGAGATTCAACTTCATAGACTTTGCTTATCGTGTCAGAAACGTTAAAGATTAAGTTTAAATTTGGTCAAAAATTTCCGGGTCATCACAATAATAATAATAATAAATAAAACCTATATACACTTATACTATCAATGTATAACATAAGATAATTGAATTATTAATATGATAACAAATAAAATAAACAAATTAATAACATATCGACGTGTCGTATTCCTATACGTACGTAACAATTAATCTAACTAAGTGTTGTATTCTTATACAAACACACAACTAGTGAAAACTATAATCATACCGATAAACGTACAACTTATACAAACTTCACCGCTACTTACGGTCGTTGGTGAATGATGTCTAGGTTGTCATTATGGGATAAGGTTGTGGATCTCGAATGTCATGACATAATTTATGATCAAGAGTCCTGGCCCCCTGTTAAATCTCTTCATTTCGGACTTATTTGATAGCATCGAGGTTTGCGTAAGTTATACAAGGTATAAACTTGATTATGGTGGACACGCAAATACTTATAAAATAACTCTTAAGTTTACTTAGGATTTTAATTGTCATTTGGACAAATTTCTGATTAAGCCTATATATCTCTAGGTTAAAGGTCTGGTTATATACTCTCATTCATTTCATTCGTGGAAGTATCTTCATCTTCGATTTAAGGTGAACTTCATAGCCCCGTTTTTACATATTTTAATGTATTTTATAAATCTTGGGGTGAGACACATGCTTACTTTTGAAATGATTTATAATTTAGACACAAGTGTCTAAACTTTTTGATATGCAACTTTATGAGACTTTTGTTAACTTGTATTCTTACATGCAAATCCCCACCATAATATCGTTAATTACTGGAATTGAAATGTTGCGAGCTTAATTATTGTGAGTAGGCCTATTGAGAGCGACTCTCTACCCATTGACCGATCGTCAAGGGGGTACATAATAATGATTACCGACACCCGTACAGTGTTAGGGGTTAATGTTTAGCTCGATATTATAACTCATGGTATATTGAATATTTTGATGTTTTGAACTAAATCTTATGGTCTAAAATTTATTATGATTATTAAACCTATGATGTTCACTCAACCATTGTGTTGACATTTTAAGCATTTTTGTCTCAGGTGAAGATTAGCTTATGTGCTGCCCTACGTTGCTTTGCTAGTTGATGCATTGAAGTCTACATATTTATGTCTTAGCATTTGTTAAACAATTATTAATTACATTTGGATTTATCATGTAAAACATTATTTCGTTTCCACTGCAATACAATTACTGTTTTTATAAAACTTCTCATATAGAGTCGTTCTCGCTTATATACTTGTGTTGTGATATTATGAAGTCATATTTACCCCCGACCCTATTTGGGGGTATGACAGAATGACTCACTAATCGCTCGAAACGACGTCTCATTTTTGGCACCAATGGCTATTGAATTTGAGGGACTTACAGTATGGGGATCCCATTACTTTTGATCCGGGCTAATTCATAGTTGCTTGTGTATTTTTGTGTCTAGCAGCATGTGTAATTTTTGTAACTGTAATATGAGTGTAGTTTGTGTATGTCCTTGTATTTGGATTAGTTTGGCTAGGCGACAAGGCTAATTCTAAATATTGTTAATATATATATATATATATATATATATATATATATATATATATATATATATATATATATATATATATATATATATATATATATATATATATATAATACACACAACTTTTCCAAAAAAACATTGTATTGTATCTCAACTATAATATCATTATAAATTAAATGCAAAGTCTTTATTGAGGGCCGATTTCGAGAATTTAATTACCTAAAACGAGGTGAAAAAAACTTTTTGTCATAACGAATGATATATATTATTTAAATTAGACCCTTAAGTCTTAACAAATAACATAAGTATTTAAAAAAGACCTTTTGAGCATTGCTAGAATGTTTTGGACTTTGATTTCTTTTTTTTTCTGAGGACTTTTTGTTTTTAGGTCTTGTCATACCCCCAAATAGGGCCGTGGGTAAATATGACTTCACAATATCACAACACTAGTATATAGACGAGAACGACTCTAAATGAGACGTTTTATTAAATCAATAATTGAATTGCAGCGGAAACGAGATAATGTTTTACATAATGAAATCCATATGTAAATAACAAATGTTTAACAAATGATAAGTTCTAAATATGTGGACTCCAATGCATCAGCTAGCAACATAGGGCAGCACATAAGCTAATCATCACCTGAGACAAACATGCTTAAAATGTCAACACAATGGTTGAGTGAACATCATATGTTTAATAATCAATAATATTTTAGACCACAAGATTTAGTTCAAAACATCAAAATATTCAATATGCCATGAGTTATAATATCGAGCTAAACATTAACCCCTGACACTGTACGGGTGTCGGCAATCATTATTATGTACCCCCTTGACGATCGGTCAATGGGTAGAGACGTCACTCTCAATAGGCCTACTCACAATAATTAAGCTTTCAACATTTCAATTCCAGTAATTAACGATATTATGGTGGGGACTTGCATGTAAAGATATAATCAATACAAGTTAACAATAGTCTCACGAAGTTGCATATCAAAAAGTTTAGGCACTTGTGTCTAAATTGTAAATCATTTAATAGTAAAAATGTGTCTCACCCCAAGATTTATAAAATACGTTAAAATATGTAAAAGCGGGGCTATAAGTTCACCTTAGTAGCAAGTAAGTTTTTCCACGCAAGAAGTATGAACAGAGTATGTAATCGGAGATCTCAACCTTAGTTTAAAGAATGAATAAAATCGAGAAAATGGGTGTTCTTGGCTTTGGTTTGTAGCAGCAGAAACCAAACAGATTTGTAGCAACAAAGTCGACCAAATCCCTTTGGGTTTGGTCTTGGTCTCGGCAATAGAAAACCAACAGAAGCAGCCCTTGATCAGCCTCAATTTTGGGCTTGAATTCGAACAGTAAAGCAGCAGCAACAAGCTGCAAATTGTGGCGGTTTACAGCAGTGAAACATGAGCTGCATAGGCTATTTTTGGGTGGCGAACAACTACAGAAAAACAGCAAGAAACCCGAAATAAAAAGGTGGCAAACCGAGTGGGTTTCGAGTTGGTTTTGGGACATAGGACAGCAGCAAAAGAACTGCAAGTTGGGGCTGTTTGGTGGCGATTTGTAGCAGCAAAAAGCTGCTAACCAATGGCGGATGTGGGCTGCAAATTGCAGCAGATCGCAAGTGGTGGTGGTGGTGTGGTTTTTGGGCTGTTTTGGGTCACGCAATACAGCAGGAAAATAGCAGCAAAAAAATGCAGCTAAACCAGTAATTTGTGGACTGTTTTGGATCATGAATTGCAGCAGGAAAACGTGTTGATGTTCGACTGAAATAAACAGCAGGAAGTGGTGATTTAAGTGGCTGTGATAGGTAGGGTTTGAAGTCGAAAAGAGGGCTGTAACAGGTGGCGAATTACTGTTGCAAATAGCAGCCTGTTGTGTTTCGAAAAAGGCAGCAGAAAATGGTAGCAGGATGTCGACTAAAGGGACTGTGTTTGGATGGTTTATGAGTCGATGGTGGTAGACAATTGGCTGTAGTACAATAGTCGACCAAAGCAAACAAAGAGGAGAAGGTTTCGTGGGTTTATTTGTGATGAACATTATGAGAAAACAAGAGGCTTTCTATAGAGTGGGTTTTAGAGTCCTAATCACATTAAAATTACTTGGAGAGAAAGGATTAAGATCAAGCATTAGATTAGGATTAGGTTCAAGGAGTTGTGATTAGTTTAGGACTTGTTTATTTGATTTAGATTAGGAGTTCAAACTTAGCATTTATCTTTTAATTACATTTTTTTTTATTTATTATTATTATTTTTAAGCCGCCATTGTTTTATTATTATTATTATTATTATTATTATTATTATTATTATTATTATTATTATTATTATTATTATTATTATTATTATTTATATATATTCGGCTAAAAATATATATATATACTTTATGTACATATTTTTTCACAATTATCTTAATTAGATTAAATAGCTTTTATATAAATTTAAATGTATTCTTACTCTTTTTAACTTAGCCCCTAACCTTTATTAAATTTTATTTATGTCCCAAAAGTTTTACATTTATAAGAAATATCACATTTATTTATTACTTATAGATAGTTATAAAGTACAGATAAACATAAACCTTAATTTAACAGAGAGTGTCGACTAAAATTTTACCATTTGATCAACGTTTTGTCAAATCAAGTTTACGAGCACACAAAACCCTAAGGTCATAAAGTAAAATAAGAATGGAAAAGTGAGGGTCGTTATAGTACCTCCCCGTTAATGAAAACTTCATCCCGAAGTTTTAAGTTGACTTCTCGGATGCATCTGTGGTTGAGAAGAGATGGGGATATTTCTGCTTCATCTAGTCTTCACGTTTCCAGGTATACTCGGTGCCATCGAGTGAATTCCAACGGATCCGTTCTATGGAAATATTTGCATGTTCTAAGCGTTTGACTCTTATGACCCATAACCTATACAGGTTTTTCTTTGAAGTGCATTTTATTATCAATGCTGAAGTAATCCAAAGGAATAACAAGAGTTTCATCCGAATAGATTTCCTCAAAAAGAGAGATGATAATCCTATTTACGCATTTCAGTTTTTCGGATACATGAAATTTCAGAGACATTACCAAGCTCATTTAAAACCATGAGCGTTTATGCTGCAACTCTGGGATAGACAAACCAGATAGGAGTTTGTGGAGATGAGAGCCATGAAGTTTGATGCATGGCTTGTGTTTGTTAAAGATGGTACCAACTCCAAATTTCGGAAGGTAACCATAGACATGATACCTTTGGTTTTCAAGAAATGTATAATGTGAATAGACGAAACGAGATGTTAGCTGAGGAGTCACTAATCAGGCTTACATGCAAAGCTAGCCATAATTACTAAAATACCTTCAGAATGGTATGATTAGTGAAAGATATCGTTCAGTATATTATAATACATGTGAACTTATCCTTGGGAATACTTTTTAATAGCACGTTGTAGAATGTAACTTTATGATCATAATTTCAGTTACATGTCGAATCAGGGATCAAAACTTGACTAGGATAACATTTAGTTACAACCCACGAAGGAAGAAATATTTAGAGTAACCACATAAACACCATAAACGTTTAAGGTAACTCCTTTAGAGAGGATAGCGAGGATTATAAATTATATTTCTGATAGAAAACTGCACGAAAAGGTGTATCTCTTAATGAGAAAGGCGTTCCCGCACAGATGGTAAGTCGATCTATCATTCACTTATGAGTTTAAGTGCAGATGTGAATCATTGGCTATAAAGAATTGTTTCCACAGGTGAGGAAATCTCCGAAAAATGCTTCCTTGTGCCAAAAAGATATTAAATCATAGAATTTGATGTTTACGAGGGTGTTGTGGTTTAGCCGTGAAATATCGGAAGTAGAAACTTCTCAGATGAGCTTAGTGAAATCTCTATTCGTGATACCAGTGTAAGCCTCCCTTAAGGATAGGTGTGACCACTTTGCATATCTTAGACACTGATTTCACAGCCCGCATTTCTGCCACAGCCAACCCTAAAAAAATAGTTGATGAGCGCAAGAGGTATGTTTTGTTCTTGAACGAAGGATAAGAAGAAATGTGATCCAATCATAGTGTGGAGTAATACAAAAAATTTTATATAATAAGTCAAAGTAATTTTGGAAAAGTTTGAGACATTTTGATGTGAAATGAAGTTCTTAGTAAAACTGGAGTTATGTGCAACGTGTACTATTTTATGTAAAATAACTTTTGAATTCAAATGTAAAAGAATTGATTTGTAAAAGTGAAGGTATAATTTGATATGTACAAGTCAAAAGAAGTAGAGGTAAATTTTATTTGATTTATTGTATAAATATATACAATTTATAAAATTTGCACGAATGGCAGTAAATAAATTTATTTTATAAAATTTTGAAAGGATCGCACAGTAAAATAGTGTGTGTAAAATTTTGGTAAACAAAATTTTCATATTTCCAAGGTTACGAGTTGGAGAAAGACTAAGAAAAATCGGGTGAAGGACCTTGAAAATTCCGAGTGATATTTGAGCAACAATGTTACGAGGTAATGATAACTATTGAATTTATGTGTGGTTGATAAGTTCTTAGAATTCAAAATGTTCATGTGTGAAGCTATTGCTGTCAAGTGAGATATGAATGGTAGATTTTGAGAACGTGAAGTTAATCCCCTGTTGACTTTGAAATGCCAACTGGTCATGACTATCATTGGAGTCGGAAGACTGGCAGTACGTGCCCTTATTATATCTACGCATGGATTGCTTGATTTTGATGGTCACAAAGATTTCATAATAACTTGAGCATGAATAATCTGATGTTCACATAGACAAATGTGAAGACACGCTAATGCAGTGGCTTTCGACTATGTGATGATCATTGAAAATCAATTCTTCAAGTTCTCACTAAATCTATGATTATTGCCGGGATAGTATGAATTTCCCCAATGAGTAAGGGCGATGTGAGGTCATGGTGTCACTTGCCTATTATTAAAACCATTAATATATGATCATTTAATGATACATCTAACATGCTTTTAACACCGAGGCGAAATCATAAGATTTTCAGGAAAATGGTTAACGATTCAAAGGTCGCACTTATTGTGTAGGTACAACAAATCACATGATGTTTGACCTTAGGTAACATAATGATGATCATATCAATACTACCTTTGATCATATGGAGCTTGTGAGGGATCACGTGCTTTTCAATATGGTGATGTAAATATATATACTTCAGCCTTTACTGGCTCGAAACGTGGATATGCTAGAGTATGGTGGGGTTCTTTTAATTGCTATGGTAGTTTTCAGATGTGATTAGGGTGAGTTCAGCTCAAGCCGCAGCCTGCGAGAAAATGGAAAAACTTCAGGTGGTGTATCTAACCCTAGATTCTGAATTGACAGTGATCAATTATTGCATGAATGCATGAGCGCAAAAAGTTTTCCTTGGTTATGGCAATCAAAAGATACTTGTTGGATGGTCCTATTCTTCATGAGTTTATGCCCTTGAGATATTGACCATCTCGGTACAGAGAACGTGATAGTGAATGTGGTGTTTATAATATCGTTGTTTGAAAATTTAAATGAAATCCTTGCAAGTGGTTGTCGCTTATCCTCGACGAGTTTCCTAATGGGTTTATGAAAATCTACACCAGGAGCGTAATTTAAGATAACAGGAGGCATGTTTCGAATAAATTTTGGGGGTGTCACTTCAGGTCACTTAAGAATATGCATCCTTCCTTCCAGTGGAGGAGCATGAAAGAAAGAATGCAAAGTTTTACAACCTTTATGGTATAGGAGGGGTTGTTAATCTACTCATGGGTATGAGATAGATAGTTTGGTTGAAACGAGCTCTTCGTATATCTATAAATCGGATGGTAATTACCCTTAATGTAATAACATTGAGATTTTTAAATTAATGGATTGGAAATTTTTCTTTGATTCACTTTCGATTCCATATGTCATGATACTGGAATTTCTATATGAATTACCGTAATATAATCACGTTGGTCGAGAGCCATTATATTTCACTAATTTATATTTCCATTCCAAGGTCACTCCATAAGGTCAGGATACGTTATCAAACTAAAGATTTTTACTTATTAGAAAACTATCTAAGGACTTAAAACTTAATTGGCGTTTTACAGAATCCTTAACCTAAAACGTTTTCCCAACGCACTAAGGATAACACGAAGAGAATCTTCACGAGTTACGAATAACATTTTCTGGTTCACAAACCAAGGCACCACGGTACGTATTATAACAATAATGTTATGTACATGACCGTAATAGATGACATGGAAATGTCGCGAAATTCAGAAGTCATAAATGACATCCTTAGGAAAGGAAACAGGGTATCGAGAGGGTTGCTAAGAAAAGATATAAGGGCAAGATAAAAAGAAACATATAGTAAGGAAACACTAAAAACTAAGGCATGAGTATGAATAAGTAAAGGCACTTAAGCTAAGCCAGGAAAGGTTATAGTCCTAAAGATTGCTAAGGCACCCTAACTAGCACATAAGGTGTAACATCCCGCCTTTTTCCATTTACTTTTCCGTTATACTAATATAAAGTCCGTTATATGTTTATAACATCTCCCGTTGATACGCGTTTTAAATTATCTCGTTTAGGTAATTCCCGCACCCGAACGAAAGTTGAGGGACTAAACTTGACAAGGGATCAAACCCTTGACTAGGTCAAAGGGTCAAACCCCTTTCACCCATTCATTACCATCTCCCTCTCTCTCTCTCTTTCTCTCTAGCAAGAACACACCCAATTTCCTTTCTCATTCATTCATCATCTAAATCCGGATTAGGGAGCTAGCAACCAAATAAATTACATATTCGTGATCCTCTCTTCATCCTCTTCATTTTGGTACCAACTTCATCTCATTTGGGTAACTTTCTAAAATCACTAGATTTTGTGTTCTTGATGTTTTTAACTTATAAAAGTGTTAATTAGTGTCTATGGCTCAAGTCTAACATGAATATATGATTTATATGCTCGATCTCGTTGTTTTAGTGTAACTATCATGAACTTGAATTTTGGTGTGTTGTTCTTGAATTTTGGATGATCATATGTTGTTAGATGTTGAAAGTTGATGTTTTAATTGTGTTACTAGCATCACTAGCTTCAATTTGATGTGTAGGTTGCCTTAGAAAACTTCATGAACTTGATTATTGATTTTTGGTGGAATTGAGTTAGGGTTTGAAGAACTTGAAGTGATTATTTGATGCGTTGATTGCCATGAATTGTTGTAAGTAAGTTGTTAGTTGTATTGTATGCTCCATTACCTGCAAAATGGCATGTCACATGTATGCATTGAATGCCCAAATCATTAAATGTGCATTGGTGAGTTTGAAGCATTAATGTGGGCATTGAATGATCACTTGGTTGGAAAATTCAGTTGTTACAAATGAGGTTTTTGATTGTTAAATTGTGTTTAGTTGCATTCTATGTCAAAAGAGCTTTCCAACGATATAAGGTGCGAGTCCTAAGTGTTTGTGGTTTGCGTTTTATGCTTATTTGAAGTTTGGATCAAGTTGGACAAGTGAAACAGACCAGGCACCAGCACCCGCCTATTGTCGCGGCGCGACATAAGGGTGCCGCGGCGCGGCATAAGCCGTGCCCAGCTTCTGTCTCCGGTGTCCATTTTATGGAAAATGTTTGGCATACTACGGACCTCCGATTCACATGAAACTTGTTCTAACATGCTCATATATGATTAAAAACCTCAGAAAAATAGTTCGGGACCCGACCCGAACGTGTTGACTTTCGTTGACTTTGACCGACCAAAGTTTGACTTTTTGTCAAACTTAACCAAATGATTATGCAACCTTCCTAACTTGTTTATATACTTGTATCTTGCATGAAACTTGACAATTTGATTTCACATGCTAAATAATCGAGTCGTAACGAGCCATAGGACTAATTGAACATCTTTGACCTATCGTGTTTACCGTTATTGATACAAACCTATTGTTTAGGTCAAGACTAGCATTGTTCTTTGCACATGTTTACTTGTCGAAGTACTTTACCACTCGTGCAATCAAGGTGAGATCATAGTCCCACTTTTACTCTTTTTGAACTTACATTTGGGATGAGAAAACATAAACATTTCTTTACTAAGTGAACACAAGTACAGGAAAACAAACATTCTACATACGAGTTTAGAACAAAATCCTCAATTCGATTATCATTAGTTACACTTGCCGGGTGTAAGCGAGAACTTATGTTGTATGGATCCATATGGGTTTGACAAACCCTCATTCAAACGGTTCGCTACCGTTTACGAATGAAATATATTTTCGAGAAACAGTGTATGTTCTAGCACTAAGTGATGGGGTTCAATGGAAGGAAACGTTAAGCATTGATAATTGGGTGCTCGTGAAACAAACTTTTGGAATGTATTACTATTATTTCATTGATGCAAATCTTGTGGTTCACTTGTACTTACTTACTTAAACCTATGGTTTCACCAACGTTTTCGTTGACAGATTTCTATGTTTTTCTCAGGTCCTTGAACGATACATGATACATGCTTCCGCTCATTATTTTGATACTTGCATTGGATGTCGAGTATATATGCATACATGGAGCGTCTTTTGAATACTTTTAAATTGTGTCGCATAAGTTTCATTTGTACTTAAAACTTCGTATCGTAACTTGTGGTGGAACTATTCTTGTAAACTTGAACAACCTTTACATTTGAAATGAATGCGACATATCTTTTGGTCAAACGTTGTTTTAAAGACTTATGACCACGTAACGGGACCTAAGTAGACGGCGCCGTCAATGATGATTTGGTCGGGTCGCTACAGATGGTATCAGAGCGTTGGTTGTAGGGATTTAGAGTTCATTGGTGTCAACCTCGAGTCATAGGGTACATTGGTGAGTCTAGACTACAACCGGCATATAGACTTGAAGTAGGAATTACTTGACTACTTGTGCATTTATACTCGAACGCTTCTACTCATACCTACTCTTAGTTCATCTTAACCTCACGTTGTTTAATTTGATTGACGCGCCACCTTGACTATATGAAATGATGTCGAATGCACATATGAATCAGGGTAATATAATTTCTGGGATTATATTACGGTGACTCATATGAACGTTCCGACATTATGACATAAAGAATTTAAGGCGAGTCGAGGAAAAACTTCTCTTTATCTTTATTCTATATCACGGTTAGTATTATTGAGAATACTAATCAATGATATTCTTGTGTCTTGAAGGAACAATGGCTCCTCGTCGTGTACGCCGCAATGAAACTCCCGAACAAGCTCTCGAACGGATGATAGCTACCGCCGTAGATGCGGCCATGGCCGGTCACTCATCCAACAACAATAATAATAACAACCACAACAACAACAACAACAACAACAACAACAACAACAACAACAACAACAACAATGGAGCCGGAAACTCAAACGAGGGATGCTCCTATAAAGCTTTCATGGGGTGCAAACCTCACACTTTTGATGGAACCGGGGGACCGGTCGTGCTCACCCGATGGTTTGAGCAAACGGAAGCCGTCTTTAGCATAAGCGGTTGTCGGGACCAAGACAAGGTCAAATACTCCACTCACACCTTCGCCGGTGTCACTCTTACATGGTGGAATACTTATGTACAATCGGTGGGTACCGATGAAGCTCATGCCCTCTCTTGGGCCGATCTAAAGGAAAAGATGATTGTTGAATATTTTCCGCGCGAAGAAACCCGAAAGCTTGAGGAAGAACTAAGAGCTTTGAAAGCGGTCGGAAACGACCTTAAAGCTTATAATCAACGCTTCGCCGAACTATCCTTGATGTGTCCTAATCTTGTTAACCCCGAATCTCAAAGGATTGAGCTCTACATGCTCGGTCTTCCAAAAAGCATCAAACAAGGGGTGATGTCATCCAAACCCACTACTCATCAAGCCGCTATGAACATGGCTCGCCAACTAATCGAAACGGTTGACGAAATCGTAGTTCCGGCACCTAAGGCTGAGGATAAATCGGGCGGCAACAAAAGAAAGTGGGAACCCTCCCAATCAAGCAACAACAACTTTGCCAAGAAATCTTTCACTTCCGACGGCAAGAAGGGTTATGCCGGGAACCTACCTCTTTGCAACAAATGCAACAAACATCACTTTGGCGAATGTAGTAAGATAATTTGCCACCGGTGCCAAGGAGTTGGTCATAAGGCCAACGATTGTAAAAGTGCCACTCCCGTTGCTCGAAAGTGGCCCAATGCACCAAAGACGGGCACTTGTTACGAATGTGGTCAAACGGGTCATTATAGAAATGCATGCCCGAAAAGGAAAGATAACACCAATACGCGCGGCCGAGCTTTCAACATCAACACCGAGGAGGCCCGGGATGACACTGAACTAGTCACGGGTACGTTTCTTCTCAACAATTCTTATGTCTCTTGCTTATTCGATTCAGGTGCCGATAAATGCTTTGTATCCAAGACTTTGACTCATTCTTTTAGCACTCCACCTCTTCCATTAGATACCACTTATACCATTGAAGTGGCTAACGGGAAACTATTAAGTGCCGACACGTATTACCGGGGGTGTACGATAAACATTTTGGGTAAGGAATTTGAAATTGATTTGATACCCATGGAACTAGGAAGCTTTGATGTAATAATCGGTATGAATTGGTTAGTCAAAACGAAATCTCACATTCTTTGTGATCTTAACGCAATCCGAATTCCTATCGAGAATGGTGAACCTTTGATCGTCTATGGCGATAAGAGTTGCACCGGACTCAACCTCGTTTCGTGTGTTAAAGTTAGAAAACTACTCCGTAAGGGTTGTTTTGCGATCCTTGCTCACGTTAAGAAAGTCGAGTCCGATGAGAAGCACATCATTGATGTGCCAATTGTTAGTGACTATTCCGATGTATTTCCCGACGAATTGCCGGGTCTTCCGCCTCATCGACCGGTTGAATTCCAAATCGATCTTATCCCGGGAGCCGCACCCGTAGCACGTGCACCATATAGACTCGCTCCATCTGAAATGCAAGAATTGCAAAGTCAAATCCAAGAACTACTTGATCGAGGTTTTATCCAACCTAGCCATTCACCTTGGGGCGCTCCGATTTTGTTTGTTAAAAAGAAAGACGGATCCCTACGAATGTGCATTGATTATCGTGAACTAAATAAATTGACGGTTAAGAACCGATATCCTCTTCCTCGCATCGATGACCTCTTTGATCAACTACAAGGGTCTTGTGTATATTCGAAAATCGATCTCCGCTCGGGTTATCATCAATTAAGGGTTAAGGGGGAAGATATCTCCAAAACCGCTTTCCGGACTCGTTACGGTAGTTATGAATTCCTTGTCATGCCATTTGGTCTCACTAACGCACCGGCGGTGTTCATGGATCTTATGAACCGCGTGTGCAAACCGTATCTCGATAAATTTGTTATTGTGTTCATCGATGACATATTGATCTATTCTAAAAATGAAGAAGAGCACGAACAACATCTCCGACTTGTGCTTGAACTTTTAAGACAAGAACAACTCTATGCCAAATTCTCCAAGTGTGAATTTTGGTTAAAGGAAGTTCAATTTCTTGGTCATGTTGTAAGTGACCAAGGTATTAAAGTCGATCCAACGAAAATCGAAGCCATTAGCAAATGGGAGACTCCTACTACTCCTACTCACATTCGTCAATTTTTGGGTCTCGCCGGGTACTATCGTAGATTCATCGAAAATTTCTCTTTGGTTGCACGTCCTCTAACCGCATTGACTCACAAGGGAAAGAAATTCATTTGGGCGACCGAACATGAATCCGCATTCCAAATCTTGAAAACGAAGCTAACCACCGCTCCTATCTTGTCACTTCCCGAAGGCAATGATGACTTTGTTGTATTTTGCGATGCCTCAAAACATGGTTTTGGGTGTGTATTGATGCAACGAACGAAAGTCATTGCTTATGCTTCTCGACAACTCAAAATTCATGAACGAAACTATACGACACATGATCTCGAACTCGGAGCCGTTGTCTTTGCACTTAAAATGTGGAGACACTATCTTTATGGAACCAAGAGTACTATCTTCACTGATCACAAAAGCCTTCAACACATTTTCGATCAAAAACAACTAAACATGAGACAACGAAGGTGGATTGAAACCTTAAACGATTACGATTGCGAGCTTCGTTACCATCCCGGGAAGGCAAATGTAGTAGCCGATGCCTTAAGTCGAAAAGAAAGAGCGGTGCCTCTCCGTGTCCGAGCTTTAAACATCACCATTCACACCAACCTTAATAGCCAAATTCGGGTAGCCCAAGATGAGGCTCTCAAGGATGAAAACATCTCTCTCGAACACTTGAACGTCCTCACCTCTCGATTCGAAGTCAAAGAAACCGGACTCCGATATTTCGCCGGAAGAATTTGGGTGCCTAGTTATGGGGATCTACGAAGCCTTATCTTAGACGAAGCCCATAAGTCACGATACTCGATTCACCCCGGTGCCAATAAGATGTACCACGATCTTAAACAACTATATTGGTGGCCGAACATCAAAAGGGACGTAGCTACGTATGTTTCCAAGTGTTTGACATGTTCCAAAGTCAAAGCCGAACACCAAAGACCGTCCGGACTACTTCGACAACCCGAGATCCCGCAATGGAAGTGGGAAAGAATAACGATGGATTTTATCACCAAACTACCAAAAACGACGGGCGGTTATGATACCATTTGGGTTATTGTTGACCGTCTCACCAAATCCGCACACTTCCTTGCCATGAAAGAAACGGACAAAATGGAGAAACTTGCACAACTTTACATTAAGGAGGTCGTAGCCCGACACGGTGTACCTTTATCGATTATCTCCGACCGAGATGGCCGTTTCGTTTCTAGATTTTGGCGTACATTGCAAGAAGCGTTGGGAACGCGTTTAGACATGAGCACCGCATATCATCCTCAAACCGATGGACAAAGCGAACGTACAATTCAAACCTTAGAGGACATGTTACGAGCTTGCGTGGTTGATTTCGGAAAAGCTTGGGACAAGCACTTACCTCTCGCCGAGTTCTCTTACAACAATAGTTATCACGCGAGTATTAAAGCCGCACCTTTTGAAGCGCTATATGGCCGCAAATGTCGTTCACCTCTTTGTTGGGCCGAGGTAGGCGACGTGCAAATCACCGGACCCGAACTCATTCACGAAACCACAGAGAAAATCGTTCAAATCCGAGATAGGCTTAGGACGGCCCGAAGTCGTCAAAAGAGCTATACCGACAAACGACGCAACGATCTCGAATTTCAAGTCGGTGACCGAGTAATGTTAAAAGTCGCACCTTGGAAGGGTGTAATCCGTTTTGGGAAACGCAGGAAGCTAAATCCGCGGTATATTGGTCCTTTCGAAATCTTGGAGCGTATTGGAACCGTTGCTTATCGTTTAAATCTTCCGCCTCAATTGAACTCCGTTCATCCTACCTTCCATGTATCTAACTTGAAAAAGTGTCTTGCCGAACCCGATATCGTCATCCCTCTTGAGGAACTTACTATTGATGACAAGCTTCATTTTGTGGAGGAACCGGTTGAAATTGTGGATACCTCCATCAAGACATTGAAACAAAGCCGAATCCCGATTGTTAAAGTCCGTTGGAACGCCAAAAGGGGACCCGAGTTTACTTGGGAAAGACAAGATCAAATGCAAAGGAAGTATCCTCATCTATTCGTGAATTCGGAAACGCAAGATCTCGAGGAAGAAACAACGACTACTACGCCTACTTAAATTTCGGGACGAAATTTCTTTTAAGGAGTAGGTAATGTAACATCCCGCCTTTTTCCATTTACTTTTCCGTTATACTAATATAAAGTCCGTTATATGTTTATAACATCTCCCGTTGATACGCGTTTTAAATTATCTCGTTTAGGTAATTCCCGCACCCGAACGAAAGTTGAGGGACTAAACTTGACAAGGGATCAAACCCTTGACTAGGTCAAAGGGTCAAACCCCTTTCACCCATTCATTACCATCTCCCTCTCTCTCTCTCTTTCTCTCTAGCAAGAACACACCCAATTTCCTTTCTCATTCATTCATCATCTAAATCCGGATTAGGGAGCTAGCAACCAAATAAATTACATATTCGTGATCCTCTCTTCATCCTCTTCATTTTGGTACCAACTTCATCTCATTTGGGTAACTTTCTAAAATCACTAGATTTTGTGTTCTTGATGTTTTTAACTTATAAAAGTGTTAATTAGTGTCTATGGCTCAAGTCTAACATGAATATATGATTTATATGCTCGATCTCGTTGTTTTAGTGTAACTAGCATGAACTTGAATTTTGGTGTGTTGTTCTTGAATTTTGGATGATCATATGTTGTTAGATGTTGAAAGTTGATGTTTTAATTGTGTTACTAGCATCACTAGCTTCAATTTGATGTGTAGGTTGCCTTAGAAAACTTCATGAACTTGATTATTGATTTTTGGTGGAATTGAGTTAGGGTTTGAAGAACTTGAAGTGATTATTTGATGCGTTGATTGCCATGAATTGTTGTAAGTAAGTTGTTAGTTGTATTGTATGCTCCATTACCTACAAAATGGCATGTCACATGTATGCATTGAATGCCCAAATCATTAAATGTGCATTGGTGAGTTTGAAGCATTAATGTGGGCATTGAATGATCACTTGGTTGGAAAACTCGGTTGTTACAAATGAGGTTTTTGATTGTTAAATTGTGTTTAGTTGCATTCTATGTCAAAAGAGCTTTCCAACGATATAAGGTGCGAGTCCTAAGTGTTTGTGGTTTGCGTTTTATGCTTATTTGAAGTTTGGATCAAGTTGGACAAGTGAAACAGACCAGGCACCAGCACCCGCCTATTGTCGCGGCGCGACATAAGGGTGCCGCGGCGCGGCATAAGCCGTGCCCAGCTTCTGTCTCCGGTGTCCATTTTATGGAAAATGTTTGGCATACTACGGACCTCCGATTCACATGAAACTTGTTCTAACATGCTCATATATGATTAAAAACCTCAGAAAAATAGTTCGGGACCCGACCCGAACGTGTTGACTTTCGTTGACTTTGACCGACCAAAGTTTGACTTTTTGTCAAACTTAACCAAATGATTATGCAACCTTCCTAACTTATTTATATACTTGTATCTTGCATGAAACTTGACAATTTGATTTCACATGCTAAATAATCGAGTCGTAACGAGCCATAGGACTAATTGAACATCTTTGACCTATCGTGTTTACCGTTATTGATACAAACCTATTGTTTAGGTCAAGACTAGCATTGTTCTTTGCACACGTTTACTTGTCGAAGTACTTTACCACTCGTGCAATCAAGGTGAGATCATAGTCCCACTTTTACTCTTTTTGAACTTACATTTGGGATGAGAAAACATAAACATTTCTTTACTAAGTGAACACAAGTACAGGAAAACAAACATTCTACATACGAGTTTAGAACAAAATCCTCAATTCGATTATCATTAGTTACACTTGCCGGGTGTAAGCGAGAACTTATGTTGTATGGATCCATATGGGTTTGACAAACCCTCATTCAAACGGTTCGCTACCGTTTACGAATGAAATATATTTTCGAGAAACAGTGTATGTTCTAGCACTAAGTGATGGGGTTCAATGGAAGGAAACGTTAAGCATTGATAATTGGGTGCTCGTGAAACAAACTTTTGGAATGTATTACTATTATTTCATTGATGCAAATCTTGTGGTTCACTTGTACTTACTTACTTAAACCTATGGTTTCACCAACGTTTTCGTTGACAGATTTCTATGTTTTTCTCAGGTCCTTGAACGATACATGATACATGCTTCCGCTCATTATTTTGATACTTGCATTGGATGTCGAGTATATATGCATACATGGAGCGTCTTTTGAATACTTTTAAATTGTGTCGCATAAGTTTCATTTGTACTTAAAACTTCGTATCGTAACTTGTGGTGGAACTATTCTTGTAAACTTGAACAACCTTTACATTTGAAATGAATGCGACATATCTTTTGGTCAAACGTTGTTTTAAAGACTTATGACCACGTAACGGGACCTAAGTAGACGGCGCCGTCAATGATGATTTGGTCGGGTCGCTACATAAGGCACACATAGAATGTAATCCTGGTTCTCTATAACAACCTGGCTCTGATACCACTCTGTCATACCCCCAAATAGGGCCGGGGGTAAATATGACTTCACAATATCACAACACAAGTATATAAACGAGAACGACTATAAATGAGATGTTTTATTAAAACAATAATTGAATTGCAGCGGATATGAAATAATATTTTACATAATGAAATCCATATGTAAATAACAAATGTTTAACAAATGATAAGTTCTAAATATGTGGACTCTAATGCATCAGCTAGCAACATAGGGCAGCACATAAGCTAATCTTCACCTGAGACAAACATGCTTAAAATGTCAACACAATGGTTGATCGAACATCATAGGTTTAATAATCAATAAAGTTTTAGACCACAAGATTTAGTTCAAAACATCAAAATATTCAATATGCCATGAGTTATAATATCGAGCTAAATATTAACCCCTGACACTGTACGGGTGTCGGTAATCATTATTATGTACCCCTTGACGATCTGTCAATGGGTAGAGACGTCACTCTCAATAGGCCTACTCACAATAATTAAGCTTGCAACATTTCAATTTCAGCAATTAACGATATTATGGTGGGGATTTGCATGTAAAGATATAATCAATATAAGTTAACAATAGTCTCACAAAGTTTCATATCAAAAAGTTTAGGCACTTGTGTCTAAATTGTAAATCATTTAATAGTAAGCATGTGTCTCACCCCAAGATTTATAAAATACGTTAAAATATGTATAAGTGGGGCTATGAGTTCACCTTAGTAGCAAGTAAGTTATTCCACGCAAGAAGTATGAACGGAGTATGTAATTGGAGATCTCAACCTTAGATTAAAGAACGAATAAAATCGAGAAAATGGGTGCTCTTGGCTTCGATTTGTAGCAGCAGAAACCAAACAGATTTGTAGCAAGAAATTCGACCAAATCCCTTTGGGTTTGGTCTTGGTCTCGGCAACAGAAAACCAACAGAAGCAGCCCTTGATCAGCCTCGATTTTGGGCTGGAATTCAAACAGTAAAGCAGCAGCAACAAGCTGCAAATTATGGCGGTTTACAGCAGTGAAACATGAGTTACAGACGCTATTTTTGGGTGGCGAATAACTACAGAAAAACAGCAAGAAACCCGAAATAAAAAGGTGTCAAACCAAGTGGGTTTCGGGTTGGTTTTGGGACGCAGGACAGCAGCAAAAGAACCGCAAGTTGTAGCTATTTGGTGGCAATTTGTAGCAGTAAAAAGCTGCTGATCGATGGAGGATGTGGGCTGCAAATTGTAGCAAATCGCAGGTGGTGGTGGTGTTGTTTTTGGGCTATTTTGGGTCACGCAATACAGTAGGAAAACAGCAGCAAAAAAATGCAGCTAAACCAGTAATTTGTGGACTGTTTTGGATCACGAATTGTAGATAGGAAAAGGTGTGATGTTTGACTCAAATCAACAGCAGGAAGTGGCGGTTTAAGTGGCTATGATGGGTGGGGTTTGAAGTCGAAAAAGGGCTGTAACAGGTGGCGAATTACAGCTGCAAATAGCAGCCTGTTGTGGCTCGAAAAAGGTAGCAGAAAATAGTAGCAAGATGTCGACTAAAGGGGCTGTGTTTGGATGGTTTATGAGTCGATGGTGGTGGACAATTGGCTGTAGTAAAATAGTCGACCAAAGTAAACAAAGAGGAGAAGGTTTTGTGGGTTTATTTGTGATGAACATTATGAGAAAACAAGAGGCTTTTTATAGAGTGGATTTTAGAGTCCTAATCACATTAAACTTACTTGGAGAGAAAGGATTAAGATCAAGTATTAGATTAGGATTAGGATCAAGGAGTTGTGATTAGTTTAGGACTTGTTTATTTGATTTAGATTAGGAGTTCAAACTTAGCATTTATCTTTTAATTACATTTTTTTTATCTATTATTATTATTATTTTTTAAGCCGCCATTTTTTATGTATTAATATTATTATTATTGTTATTATTATTTATATATATTCGGCTAAAAAATATATATATACTTTATGTACATATTTTTTTCACCATTATGTTAATTAGATTAAATAGCTTTTATATAAATTTAAATGTATTCTTACTCTTTTTAACATAGTCCCTAACCTTTATTAAATTTTATTTATCTCCCAAAAGTTTTACATTTATAAGAAATGTCACATTTATTTATTACTTATAGATAGTTATACAGTACAGATAAACATAAACCTTAATTTAACAGAGAGTGTCAACTAAAAGTTTACTATTTGGTCAACGTTTTGTCAAATCAAGTTTACGAGCACACAAAACCCTAAGGTCATAAAGTAAAATAAGAATGGAAAAGTGAGGGTCGTTATAGGCCTACTGTGTTTCGCCTTCGCTGCTTCATTTGTGTTTCTTTAGTTCTCATGTTTCTCAAAGCTCATATTTCTTCTATTTTCTCACCCAGCTTCCTCCCATCCATTTCTTCAAACTTCACCAAAATTCTTGTTTTTACCTTAAATCAACTATAATTCATTAAGTACAAAAAGTTTGTATAATTGATTCAAATATACACAAAACTACCATGATATTGCATCAAAATGTGTATGTAAAACATGTTAAAAATATGCAATATCAGTTTGTTTTGGTCCCCTTTAAACTTACAGTTTTCCATGTCGATTGCCTTACCTCACAAGCTCCCAATTCTAGAAAATGTTTTTTCGTTCCACATGAAATTGGGACACCAATTATGTTGATCCATGTTAACCTACCCGGATAATAATATGACGTTTCCTATTTCCTTATATTATTGATCCATCGCTTAATACCATGATGTTCATTGGCTAATACGTTTGTGATGACCTTCGTAGAATTCAAAATAATAATTTAAGACCACCAAAGTACTTGAGATTGCTATCCAAGAGCCGCTCCGCCAAACAAAGATCATTGATTCGATCAAGAAGTTCATAATTGCCAACGTCACCAACTATTTCCCTATCGGATATGTTATAGTTCTCTTCTTCTTCCTTGAGAATCACCAGTCTGTAATTCCCATGGTTGTCGCTGTTAACTGGAATCTTTGTTTTGGTTATCGGTTTATGCACATAGTGTTTACACACATACTGGTTGAATCCCATCCTTTTTCTGAAAAAAATCATCTGGATTAGGGTTCTTTTCCACATTCATATTCAGATCGAACTCCATGGTTGGGTTAGAGTCTCCCTTACTCTTCACCTCTGCCTCAAATCTATTATTCTCATCACTTTTATTTTCTTTGAATATGTTCATTCTCCAAATAACCTCCCTTTTCTTGGCTTTTTCATCGTAAAAAGTAGCTCGATTTTGATGCTTGCTGATGTTGTTTGTCATCTTCTCCTTGGATCTGTTATGACCAATATGGTTAGCCTTCATCTACCCGTTTCTATCATGAATTTGAATGCACGTAAACCCCACCTTAAAATTTGGACCTTATTGAGTTAAACTAGAAAATCGTCCATGTTTTTTTATCCTTCGTATCTCACAAAACCAAATCGGTGTCCGTTCTGAAGCCTTTTCCTAGCCAAATATACATCACATACTGAACCAAATTTCTTGAACATCCTCAACAGTTCCGGCACAACCCTATATATATATATATATATATATATATATATATATAGAGAGAGAGAGAGAGAGAGAGAGATTGTTGCAGCTTTTAAAAATATCATGTTGGGTAAAATAATCGATGACCAGAAAATCACTAAATCGTAGTATCACTTTCTGAATGTAATTATTCGACCCTTATTGCCTGGGTTACACGAATATCACTTTGTGATAAGATAGAGATTGTGTTCTTACTTTAGGCAGATAACAAGAACCCGTTTGCAGAAGAGTATTTTTGGGTTTCGTATTGTGTCTCTCTCATAAATAATCGTCTATGTATAAATAGACACCCGTAATAATGTAAGAAAATATATTCGAGGCCTATTGACTCTCCATAAGTATCTCCCATAATATTCATAGTGGTTAAGATAATAATCTTTTCATAAACAAGAATTTATCCTTTCCACAAATAGAGCATAAGAGGTTACAAGAATAATCCTTCCGTACTTTATTAGAACTTAGGTAGCACGCTAAATCTCAAAATTAATGCTAAGTGTTTTCCTTAGTGCCTCTAAGAGGAAGTAGCAAATCTTTGCTGAGGGAGTAGCAAAACCTTGATGACTAGGGAGTAGCAAAATCTTGTTGCCCAGGGAGTAACAAAACACAATAAATTTTAACAAGTCTTTTTACTGTTTCCTTTAAAGGATATTTCGTGCCACCTCTTAGAGGGAGCACCAAAATTGTTCTGCCTCTTCGACACTTTCTTGTGCTGCCTCTAAGAATTTTCTTGTGCTTCCTCAAAAGGCTTTTCTTGTGCTGCATCTAAAGGTTTTTCTTGTGCTGCCTCTTAAGAGGTAGCACCAAACACTTAGCCAAATTTCAACTGACTAAGAAGACTTAGCACAGAAAATACTTAGTCAAATTTTTAGCTGACTAAAAGACTTAGCACGAAAACACTTAGTCAAATTTCGAGTAGACCAAGTCATGATAGTAAAATATGGAAAACCACTTTTGGGTCCGGGTAATCTATCTCTTAATGGGCGTACACTTCGTACCTCCTTACTCATTTACAAGTGTAAATTAAATCCCTCAATCACCTTAAATTTCCAACACAATGTAAGACCCTAAATCTAAAAGTGCAATTGTATAACGATTAAAGTTGGAGGATTTGGGTTTAAAGTGTTTATCGCGCAAATTGTGTTATTTTCCTATATTTTGAAGCTCGTATGTTATCGTGGACCATAAAGGTTGTGGGTATAATCTCGATTGGTTAAAAGTGCAAAAAAATGTCCATAAATTGAATTTTGGAATGTGTGAGGCGCGCTAGGTATGGTGTAAGGCGCGCACGTATGAAGAAAAAACAACCAGTCAAAATTTGCACTTGGTGTGAGGGGCATGCTTTTATGTGCGCGGCTCAAACAATTTTTACTTGGTGTGAGGGGTGCGCTTTTATGTTCGTGGCTCACACAATTACACTTGGTGTGAGGGGCGCGTACTATAGTGTGTGCGGCGCGCACACCCCCTGATTCAGCATACTTTTTATTTTGTAATTTAAAAGAAGGGTATTTTGGACTTTTCACATGTGGCTGAGTTTATAGCCACCAAAAGGATGGTTGGGCTCATTACTTCACTTTCAACAACCTTATCATCTTCATCTTAAAGTAGAGAGAGAATTAGAGTTTTAGAGAGAGATAGCTCATTTTGGAGAAGAAGGAACCCGAATCTTGCCTAAGTCCAAGCTTTAAAGTCGTTCCCTACATCTCTAGCTACGTTTTGGTAGTGGTGGTAAATTTTAACTTCGAGCTTCAAGTTCAATTTGATTTATAGCTAGGGTTTGTTCATGTGTAGTTTGTAAGACCCATTTTAGTGTTAAAGGGGTGAATTTGGATAAACTTGATGTATGGAAACCCTAAGGTTTGTAATCTAAGGTTTAGTCTTATTATTTGGAGCTTGTAGGGTTAATTGTGTTGTTAAATCACTAACACACTTATGTGTTAGTGGGAGTTTGCAAATGGGTTCAAGTTTGACTCAATTGTGGGTCTTGACTTTAAAATGAGTCAAATGGGTAATGGTTGACCTAGTTAGGCAAGATGGATATGAAAATACCCTAAATTTGTGTTAGTTGGTGTAGTTGGACTTTAATCACTAGCTTTTAGCGATTAATGATAGTCTTGACTTTGAATGGACGGTTTTTGTGCAAATGGGTCATTTAATGCAATTAAGTCATTAAATTCACAAGAGTTAAGTGTTGGTGGCTAGTCCAACTAGTTTGTATGTTGATTGTGTATCTAATGTAATAGGTACTTTACATTGAAGCTTGCAAAGGGTATAATCATCACCTAGACGACAAGCTGAGTGGAATAATTATATGTGTATGTATATGAAGTATTTATTTGTGTATCGTGAGATGTGAAGTGTCGAAGTGTTAAGATGCCACATTTCACATGACGAATGAAGTGTCACGATGAGTGAAGTGTCGAAGTGTTAAGACACCACTCCGGGAAGTTTGACGGGTGAAGTATCGAGTTGTTAAGATGCCACCCGGGGGTGAAGTATCGAGGTGTTAAGATGCCACCCGGGAGTTAGTGATACGCGGTGTTAAGTACACTAATGGATGTTGTGAACTTTGATGGTCTTTCGCGAGCACTATTCCCTTATACGATTGGTTAACCATGGTTATGTGTTGTAGTGTAGCATATTATATTGTTTGAACTATATGCTATTATTTCGTGCTAGCTTGTGATATTGGAGTTTTAGCATTTTACTTTGCGATGGTATGCTAATTAGATTGCTAGCGTGTATGCAGTAATGGTGTAAGTGTTTGCAAGTAAGTAGGTTATATATGTATGTGTATAATTATTGCATTCACTAAGCGTTTTGCTTACCCCTTTCGTTGTTTACTTTTTAGGTACAACTGTGGAGAAAGAGAAAGGGGTTGCTGGGAATTAGATATTCCCATGATGGTTGCGTAGCCATAGCTTTTGGAAGACGGCCTATTATTTTGAGTAGTTTAGCCCCAAACCATGCTCATGTGTCGTTTGGTTTTTAACTATCATTTTAAGATTGAACTTGTAACACATTTAATTAAGGGACTTCGTGCCTATTATGTAAACTTTAAACTTGTTGAACGTTTAAATGTTTTATATGAATAGGTCGACATCATGTAAGCATTTAAAGTGGCATGTTAATGGTTTTCTATTGTGATGACCCATCCAAATCCACTTGGACGAATACATCATTCATTGATTTCATAGTGAGGTTTTGACCTCTATGTGATACATTTTGTAAACATTGCATTCTTTTGAAAAGGCACACCATAAATGAATATATAAAAATCCAAGGTTTTCGACATCTAATGATTTCTACGTATAGACAATCACCGTATATAATAGTTTACAATAATACATCCGTTGACAACGCAGTCAAAATAAGATACATGGTGATGATTTTGTGAATGCAAAATTTTCTTGAATAAAGCATGTATGACTCCATGCACATAGCTTGTATAACGTATAAGCAAATAGCGAAAGACTTCTAGAAACCTGAGAATAAACATGCTTTAAAGTGTCAACACAAAGGTTGGTGAGTTCATAGTTTTAATGTTGCACATATTCTATATATAAAGGTGGATCACAAGATTTCAGTTGTTTCATCCAGAAACGTTTATCAAAATATTCTACGAAATTGAGCACCCTGGTAACTAAACTTTAACGTTATTATAAGTACCCCTGTTTTAACATACATGCAACCAACATGTACAATACACACAATCCAACATGTACTAAACTCAAATAGCATACGTCTGTTTTCTAGTTCAGGCTAGGGTTTCTATACCTGGAACTACCGGGGATGTCAAGCCCTATGGATCCATATATAACTACTCGCGCCCACCAGTTCTTATAACCGACAGTTACTAGTTACCAAAGCTAAGGGATTTTCGGTTCAAACTCGGTGTAGAATTTAGTATGTACTTGTATCCATTGCGTTTAAAATAAAGTGCATGTATTCTCAGTCCAAAAATATAGATTGCAAAAGCAATTAAAAAGGGAGCAAATGAAACTCACCTTAGCAGCACATAAGTTCATACACCGAAATGTGACCGAAACTCGAAATGCAAAATAACCGTAGATCTCAACCTAGAGAACATATGTTGGTCAATACATGTCTAACAAGCTAGGTCAGGTCATAGTGTATCACAATCCTAATGCTCGAGACCGACATGCAAAAGTTAACAAAAGTCATCTCAAAAGTCAACCTGACCCAATATGATCTTTAAATCTATACATGTTTATTAACATAATATAAGTCTTGATAATTGAACGAATTTATAGTTTATCAAACTCAAAATATTATTTATTTCAGGAGCTATATTATATTTGAATTATCATGGCAATCGAACATATTTTATTATTTCACATAGTTTTCCAATACTTGTAAAATCAGATTATAGTGTTTATAAAGCTTTAAAACATGATAAGACAGTCAACTTTGACAATTGATCAACAAAACAAAAAGTGCCTTATATAGAAATTTATTTACTCGATTAGTAATATTTAAAAATCCAATTTATCAATCTCATAGACAAGTTGTTTAAATATTAATTTACGGTTTCAACCACAATTTCAATTAACGTTAACCATAATTCAGTTGATCATATCCTTTAATCCGTTCATCGAAATCACACGATTTTTAAATTAAAAGTTAATAATTTTTCGCCAGCTTTCCAAAAACATGCATATCATATACTTTATATCATTAGCATATGTATCAAATTCGTGATTCATCATAAACTATCTAACGACAAAATTAAAGCATACAAGCATGCAGAAACATATATACTCGAGCACTAGACAGGGATACACTCTTAATATATAAAAGTTAAGTTATGAGTGCTCACGTATCAATATTATGATTCAATATTGCAGGAAAGTACGTAGACGCAACCGAGATTATAAACACTAGTTTGACCTCATGAGCTATACCCCCGAACAATACCCATAACCTCCATAGCTATAACCCATAATTTCCTTAATTCTATCCCTCTCAAAAACCCGTTTTTGAAATAGCTCGAACATACCCTTGTCGTAATATTTTATGTATAATACGAATAATAACGCTACCTACTAATACTAATAATAATAATATTAAAAAAACTAGATATTAGTAATATCAATAATATGTGTATATATTTATTTATACTGAGTGTTATGATGAAATGAAAACTAAGTTATCCGAACCAGAAGTCGAGCAAGCTTTATAGAACTTTTGTCACCTAACCTCCCATGCAATCGCATGGGGTCTTAGACAATATGTCATGCGAGTGCATGACTTATGTTTACAGCTCATAATTGAATTCCTATTCTTGCCGACACTTATATGAATAATTATATATATTGTTTAATATATAATATATTTAATCTTTAGAATTAATTAAATATTATATTATATTCTCGTGCATAGTTGATTTGTAATTTTTACACCGATGAGTTGTACGTTGACGCTCGACTTACGTACCGATTTCGGTTTTTCGAACGCATTTTCGTACGCTTAGAAAACTGGTACTTTACGTTTCATGTAATGTACCTTTATCAATAACAAGACTCAAATCAATGAAAAATTATCCCACTCAAAGTATAATTTATTTATTTGAGTGTTTTGGTCATTTGCTTCTATAAATTGACGTCTCGTTATTATAATAATACTATTTTAAATCCAAAATGTTTTGCGACTACGTTAATATTATATTTTATCACTTTGTAAAATAATGATATTATTATTTAAAGATATAAACTTATATATTTCAGAAATAGTTACTTACTAATATAATATTTAGTTTTTCAAAAACTAATTATATTACAATCGTTTAAATATTAGATATTATTATATCACCTTACGTTTTACGCTCTAGTACATAATTTGATATGATTCATTTATGCGCCAACGTTTAATTTAACTTAACAAATGTTCTAATTAACATATCTATAAATCAATCGAATCAATAAACAAGTGTTATAATCATTTATTTAACTTATCGATATTCTTTTTCTAAGTTATCTATATTCCCCAATTTTACTTTTACATTAAATAATATGAAGGTTTTATCTTATCAAAAGTCATGAGGCAATTATTCTAAGGCATGTATTGGAATTCAACAGGAAATTCCACTAATCTGTCTAGCTCTCGCTACTTGACACTTTACTTACTCGAATATCACTTTACCATTTATTCCGAATACCGTTAAAAAGGAAAGGTTTCCTAAATCAAAGTGGACCTCTCAATAGAGACCCGTAATCATATCACAATGTATTTGATAATTCAATCATTTGATATTATCTTCTAATTTCGTTGATAAATATCTTGAAATAATTACGTTCATGTAAAGTATTATTCATCTAATACTTTGTTAACGTTCTCAAGTCATATAATAAACTTCGTAACTTATTTTCATATTAATCAAACGTTTAATGTTTCATTAATATTTCTCAATTTAATAATCTCACATACGTATATATTCATACATATCTATTTACACATAATTTTTCATGAATCGTCGAGAGCAGTCGAAGGGTAAATGATTACATGAACACAGTTCAAAGTATTTGAGATTTCAACATTACAGACTTTGCTTATCGTATCGAAAATATTAAATCATATCAAGATAAAGTTTAAATTCGTTCGAAAATTTTTGGGTTGTCACAGTACCTACCCGTTAAAGAAATTTCGTCCCGAAATTTGATTGGGATGGTCATGGTTGACAATAAGTATGTTTTCATGACGCATACGAACTGAAAATTAGAGTTTTATCATCAGCGAGTAATATGGATAAAACAATTTACTTATGTGAAGTGTACGAATGAAGTTATCACAAAAGAGTGAGATGAGTAAGTGTATATTCGTCATATATTTTGACGTAGATAGGATTGATTTCCAAATTCAAGAGATTGGAGAAAATCTTCGTAATAAGATTTGATTCTTCGGTAATCAAGGGAATTAGGATCCGCTTTAAATGCGATCATCTGTTTTGATTTCTCTGTAGGATATTTTACTATAAATCTACCTCCTTCGTTTCCTTACAACTCATACCTTCTATTCTTTCTCACTCAACTCATATTTTAAAGCATTCGTCAATAAGCTCCATCCAGTGCTGATTCTCGATATACTCCTCACTTTCGTATCTGTCGTTCTTCTTTTTCATCTGCCGCCAGAAGAATCTATTTACTTCTACTATACTCTTGGTTTTATAGTGTTTTTAGTTCTCCCGTGTCTTTATATTGCTATATGCATCAATATATATGATTTGTAATTTCTGGGTTGTTGTTAGGTTTTATATCTTCTTTTATATTTCGAAGTCCATGCTTCTGTCTTCTATAATCATTGTCATCCACAGTTAATGCTCCCTTCTATTTGCTGTGATTTATACTCCCATTTCTATTTCAGAGCTTCATTCTTTTGTTTCCTCTTCTTGCGATCAAACACCGTAAATAATGATCCAGAATTCGTAGATATGAATTTCGGAATGAACATAGTTAGTGTTCTAAGAAGGAAATTGTAATGGTAAGATCTTAATTTGTCAAATTACCAGAATATCCTGGAAAAGTCCGAATCATCAAGAAATATTTTATTGATATTTTTAGAGGTTAAGTAGAATACAAGAGTCGTGTAACATAGCACATGATGACGTTATGATCTGTGAATCATCACATTCCATTTAGAGACTCAGCATGACTTACTATAATATAATCACGTTGATCAAGTGTCATTATATTATACTAACTCATGCTTCAGTTTCCAACATTACTTCAAAAACATTCATACTTTACACTCAGAGGTTTCAGATGTTTAGAAACTAAAACAGTTTCCTTTATGATTTGATACAGATAATGCGAGGGGAATAATGATTTCAGATAAGAATAATTATGAAAATATCTTCAGAAATATCGAGGATATTGATAACGCCAAAATTATACATATTTGTTATCGTTATTTCGATCCGATTTTGTATCATTTTGTATGTAATTGTTGTACTTGTGTATTGTAATAAGTTAAAATGTGTGTACAATTCTTTGCGAGTGTTGAAGCAAAGATTTATGGAAAATATTGCTAATTTTAGAAGATTCTGCGCACATGTACCGTTTTGGCCATAACTCGGTGATACGAACTCGAAAAAGGGTGAATCCAGAGCCCAGACTTCCGTAACTCGGAGCTCTACAAACTCATGTTGGAAAACTACTATTATTCAAAGGTATATGCGGTGCATATGCTTTAGATGCGGCGCATCCAAGACCAAAAAATGCCGAAAGTTTTAGATGCGGGGTTTCTGATCCATGAGGCGCATTCAAGGAGTCAGATGTGGCGTATCTGTGAGGGGATGCAGTGCATCCCTTGCCTGCCGACAGTTCCTGAGTGCTAAACGAGCTGGAAAACACTTGAGCCTAAAGTGATGTGGCGCATCACTAAAGGGATGCGGCGCATCCCTCTCCAGAACACTATTTTACCTAACTTTTGAGCCTATTTAATGGTGGTTATCCTTTGTACTCAAACACACATCATATATCAGTAAATAGCTCGTATTAGAAAGCTCAAAAGGGGTTTTAAGGCTTGTCAAGAAGGAAGTAACACTCTTTCAACACCAAGATTGAAGCTAGTTCATCTATTTCGATTGGTTTTCTTGTTTTCATTCACTTCTTGTTATGTTTATGAATTTCAAGTATATGAATTGTTGTATTGTTCTTATTTTAATCATGTCTAGCTAAAAACCTTGTGTGTTTACTTCAATGTAAGATTTATGGCTTGGGATTTTTCTATATTTTGATGTTATAATAGTTACAAGTATGTTTTGATTGATTTATTAATCTACTTCAACCATAAGAAACATTGTTATGCTTGCTTAGTTCATTACTTCAATTATATAGATTGCAAACCTATTAATGTGAGTTAACTAAGAAAACAATCTATACTTCAATACACCTAGTAATCTAGACGATTAGATGCATAAGCTTAAGTGATTTTGTTATGTGTTTAATTCGGTAATTGAATAAGTTCCAAAGCAACATAGTTATGAAATTACCTCAAGTGATTGTTGTAATTTAGGTTTCACGTGAGTTTAACCGGGTTGGGTTTAGTTAGTTAATCAATCTAAATCACCATGTTCTTTCAAAAGATCCATTGTTGTAACCATCCTTGTATCCTAGTTCAATTATGTAAGTTATGACTTGGTTTATGTGAATTTATCAAAGGCCATAGCTTATACTTCAACACCTAGTGATTTAGCCACTTATATATGAGTATAGGATGTTAATTGAATGATATCTAGGATATACAATCATGTAGTTTACTTAGAGTGATCTTAGTAAACTAGGTTTTATGTGAATTCAACCACGAAAGAATCTTGTTGATTAAACATAGCTCTTAAGTTTATAGATATTGTGAAATTGATATAAACTAATTACTTGTAACTATGAAATAACCGTTTTAATTACTAAAGAACAATCTCTGTCATTTATCAAGCATAGAAGTAAACACCACCTTCTCATTCCTGTTATTTACTATATCTTGATTATTGTAGTATTAAATGAATTCCAACTTCAAATACAAATTCCCTTTTAGAATGATTAATTGTTTAAAGTCCTTGAAAACAAACTGCTCCCTGTGGTATGAACTGGTCAATGTACTTGCTAATTACTACATGATCGGGTTATAGTTGCCTGTATTATGTGTTAATTATTAAGCATATTGTCTACATTTTAAAGATCACGTCTTAACACATCAACTTTTTGGCGTCGCTGCCGGGGAGCAGTTTTGTTAAAAGATTTTAATAAACTTTGAATTATTCGATCCTTTTGTAGGAATTCAATTCCTAAAAAAGTTACTTTTTATTGTAAGCTTTTTTTTTTGCAATTGGTTTGTTTGTGGTGTTGTGATTGCAGGATAGGTATTGATGCATGAATCTACGTTCTTCCAACTCTAATTTAATTTCTTCATATCCTGAACCTGAAAGAGAACTTCACGAACGCCTAAGAGCTCAAGAATTAGAGTCTCTTACTCAGGGTTTAGAATCACTTTCATTAAATTCTAACTATGAACCAGTTATTCAACCATTCATAGAGCCAATTATTAAAGAAGGGGAAGAGATGGCTACTACAAATCAAACGATGGATGCATTAATGAAGGCAACAAGAACAGGTCAAGGCCACACAATTATTCAACCCACGATGTCTGACGGTTTTGAAATAAAGGGTCAATTTCTCCACATGGTGACTACTACATGCCAATTCAGTGGAGCTCCGAATGAGGATGCTAACGAGCATCTTCGTAAGTTTGTAAGCATTTGCAAGCTATTCAAGATCAAAGATGTCATCGATGATGTCACGTGTTTAAAAATCTTTCCATGGTCGTTAAAGGATGATGCAAGAGATTGGTTAGACTCATTACCAGAAGGTGATATCGAAGATTGGAATGACATGATGGATAAGTTTTTGTCACAGTTTTTCCCTGCTTCAAAAGCAGCAAAGTTACAGAGCGACATTAATTACTTTAGGCAAAAGCCTAATGAGACACTATATGAAGCTTGGACCCAATTCAATAAAATGTTAAGAGTGTGTCCTCAACATGGGTTGAACACATTCCAAAAGGTCCAAATATTTTACAAAGGTGTTAATATAGCTACTCGTAAAGATATTGATGTTGCAGCAGGAGGTTCAATTATGAAGAAAACACCTGAAGAAGCTCACACCGTCATTGCCGATATAGCAGCACATTCACATGATTGGCATCAAGAGATGGAGTTCTCTAGATCATCAATCGTTGCTAGTGCCGAAAGTAGTGATGAAATTGGAGTGGTGAAAGTCCAACTAGAATCCGTAAAGAGACAAATGGAGAAGATGACTAAAGAAATGCATGCTATAAAAGTAGGTTGTGAATTATGTCAAGGACCGCACCTTACTAAGGATTGCGATCAAAGTTCAATGGAGGAGCAAGCTAATTTCATTGGTTACTCAAGGAATCAAGGTTCTAATGGTTATCAAAGAGAAGGAGCTTCGGGGTCCAACAATTATAATTACCAAGGAAGAAATTCGGGTTATCAAAACAACTCGAAAATTTTTTCATATCAAAATGGACCACCAGGGTTTAACAACAGAAATCAACCATCCTACAATCAAAATCAATTCCCACAATAGCAAAATCAAACTCATGTTAGCCCAGGTTAGAAGATTTACTTAGGGATTTCACGGTGAAACAAGGAGAAAGTGGAAATCTTGTACAACAACAAATACAAAGTCAACAAACTACAATTCAAACTCTTGAAAGAGAAGTGGGTAGGATATCACAATTACTGGGGGAGAGGCCACCAGGCACTCTTCCATCGAATTCGCAAGTGAATCCTAGTCATGGAACGAATCAACCTAGACCACCAAGTGCAAGTAACCCTCCGATTATACTAAAGAAGAAGGATCCTCAAGCTTCAGCGTATTCACAAGTGAATGCTATTTATAGTTTCTGTGAGGATGAAGCAAGTTTCAAGACACCGGAGCATAGTCCTATTTTTACTCTTGGGTGTGAAGATGATGATGAAGAGTGTGATGAGTTTATATTTTCTGATTTATCCAATATGGCGGTTTACACTCCTTATCAGGAGATTGATGGTATCCGAGTTGAAAGTGTGAAGAGTATAACATGTGAAGATGAAGGGATACGATTTGGTGACATAACTCCCGAGTATGGTGACTATTTGATGAGGTTGATGTCGGGAAATGATGCAGAAGTGAAGAAAATGGAAACCACCGAGCCTTCTGAGTTTAGGGTTGATGATAATTTGTAGATGATCAAGGAAGAAGCGAAAGATACGGTGAAGCAAGCACCTAAAGTGGAAGACTACAAACCACCCATTCCATCCACAAGCACTTGCATCCGAAAAACCAAAGGAGAATCATTGTAAGCCTTTAAATACGAATAATATTTGTGTAAATGTACCTTTAGTTGATGTTATTGCAAGTATGCCAAACTATGGGAAATTCTTGAATGATTTGATGACAAAAGAAGGAGTGTGTGAGCAGGCATCATCCGCGTTTCTTGAAGCAGAATGTGCTGCTATTGTGAAGAAGAATGAGTTGCCACCTAAGTTAGGTGATCCTGGACCGTTCATAGTAACTTGTAAGCTTAATGAATCTAAAACTCTTAGATCATTAGCTGACTCAGGTGCGAGTATAAATCTCATGCCCTATTCCATTTACTCGCGTTTGAACTTAGGTGAACTTAAACCGACCAATTCAGGCATTAGATTCATTGATCAGTCGGTTAACAAACCTATAGGGATTGCTAAAAACTTAGTAGTAAAAACAGGTGAACTTGAGTTTCTAGCTGACTTTGTAGTTGTAGACATGAAGGAAGATAAGTTTGTACCTATCATTTTAGGTAGACCATTTTTAGCAACTGCAGGTACTTTAACAGAATGGAAAACAGGAAAACTAGTTTTGAAAGATAGAGGCAAAAGTGCAACCTATCAAACTGAGTTTAGTGTGAACCCACAACCCACACCTATAATTTCAGTTAATGTCGTTGACAATGTCAAACCCGTTAGTCAACAACCTAAGTGTGGGGAGGGTGATGAGGAGAAACTAGATAGTAAACCGCCCAATGATAGTGTTGTTGAGAAAACCATGAAGAAGTTATATGGTAGGGTTAGAAATGCTATGTCGGAAAAAGATGAACATTTGAGAAAGAGATTGGTGTCAAACTTATCGAAATTTGAGAAAGATAAGTTGAAAAAATTGGTTGAAGAGTCAAGATTTTTGGACTCTTGGTTATTGTCAAAAATTAGTGGTGAGAATGGTTGCGGTAATGGTTCTATTGGAGTAAAGAAGGTTGATGTTTATCACCCCGACGTTAGTTAAAATTGGGGTGGAATCGCGTGAACGACTCACTAATAAACTTCACAAATTGTATATAGTCCCCCTTGTGTGCTTTGTTTAATGATTTGAATTATGTTTGTTATGTTTCAAAACAATTTATCTTTATGTTTGGTGTGTATTAGGATGATGGTAACTTCAATTATTATAATTTGGATAATTTAGCTTCCTTAGGTAATTTAAAGTGGGGTTGCTTGGTACATGGATTACCACCCCATTTATTTGTGTGAGATATTTATTTTCTTTGTGACATGTGAGCATTGTGCTAATTGCTGCAAATTTCAAAGACTGGCAGTAAGTTCAGCACATACTTGATTAATGAATGATTTGTGGTAGCAAGAAGTGGACGATGTTCTTATGCTGGCATTCAGTTCAGCGCTATCATCCCTTTAACTTCGGTTTTAAACCTTGAAAGTAATAAACTCTTATACACTATTTAACCCTCTTGAATTTAATTTTTCTGATTTCATGTAACGAGGGCGATACATGAACTCAAGTGTGGGGAGGAAGTTATAAATTCTTTCGGGTTTTGATTTTGGTTAAAATGGCTTAAAATGGTGAAAATTTTTGAACTTTTATCTTCATAAATTCAAATTTTGTTTAAAATTTGTAGATTTTAAAACTAGGTGTATACACCGAAATTATTATCACGAAACAAATTTAGAAACAACCAAATGATTGAATTTATTTTGGTTAAAAATCATAAAACTAGTAATCATATAAAAGAGATAATCAATATGCTACACCACATTCTTAATGGAAAGAATCATCAAGTACTTTGTTGTTCTAACAATCTAATCCAATGCTCATCAATGTAATGATTGTGAAGGAAGTAAAGTCTTCCAAAATGACACACTTGTCAATTTATGTTAGAAGATGTTGTCCAGAACAGCTGTAGGCTGACGAAAAATCTTGAAAAGTCATCCCTATAATCGGCTGGAAATCCACCTCACCTCAGCATCAAACAGGGTTTTTGGTGGTCAGACTTATCCTAACCATGAGATGGATCTGTCTCGTACAATGGGGGGCACAATGCAAATTAGCTTTTAAGACTAATGAATCTAATCCCTAGATGGATGATCTCCGTAAAGATCAACCGCATCTATATTTGACCGCGGTCAACGTACATATGCCATAATAAATTGAGGTGTGCAAACTCATGGTTCACCGATGATATTTGGACACGATATAGTTTCTTCTAAAACTTATGCTATTTTATGAACTATATTGTGTACAACCATTTTTAGGACATCCGGTTTCAAGTTCCATGATACTTCAATCATGAGGGCGAGTAGCTTGCTAAGCGCCGACTGAGGCTTCGGTTTTCAGTTACCCTCAACCGGACTTTGAGGTTAAAATCAGAAAACTTGATTAGTGTAAAAACTAACATGACTAATTTTCAAAATATCAAAGGTTTTTCGCAAAGGTCCTAATTTCCCTAAGGATCCAAATTTTCAAAGAAATGTGGACTTTAAAACCCACCTTTCGACTTTGGTGTGATTTCAATTTGCGTGAGTACTCAAAAGGTGTATGTATACTCAAACGCGTGCATGTGTTACATAGTGAAATAAATAAAAAAGTGTGAGTGTGATCAGAGTGTGTGTTCCATATAGCGTGAGTTCTTGTGTTCCAAAATAACGTGTGTGTTTTGTGTACTTCATGTGACTAGTGTAAACTTGTGTATTATATCGTGTGAGTGTGATTCCCATTTTTTGTGTTCTCAATTAAATGCGTGTGTTCACTATAGTAAATATCGATTTCTTGTAAGTCTTGCTTGAGGACAAGCAAGGTTTAAGTGTGGGGATTTGATAACGCCAAAATTATACATATTTGTTGTCGTTATTTCGATCCGATTTTGTATCATTTTGTATGTAATTGTTGTACTTGTGTATTGTAATAAGTTAAAATGTGTGTACAATCCGTTGCGAGTGTTGAAGCGAAGATTTATGGAAAATATTGATGATTTTAGAAGATTCTGCGCATCTGCACCGTTTTGGCCATAACTCGGTCATACGAACTCGAAAAAGAGTGAATCCGGAGCCCAGATGTCCGTAACTCGGAGCTCTACAAACTCATGTTAGAAAACTACTATTATTTAGAGGTAGATGCGGCGCATCTACTTTAGATGCGGCGCATCCAAGATCAAAAAATGCCAAAAGTTTTAGATGCGGGGTTTCTGATCCATGAGGCGCATCCAAGGAGTTAGATGCGGGGCATCTGTGAGGGGATGCAGCGCATCCCTTACCTGCCAAAAGTTCCTGAGTGCTAAACGAGCTGGAAAACACTTGAGCCTAAAGTGATGCGGTGCATCACTAAAGGGATGCTGCGCATCCCTCTCCAGAACACTATTCTACCTCACTTTTGAGCCTATTTAATGGTGGTTATCCCTTTTACTCAAACACACATCATATATCAGTAAATAGCTCGTATTAAAAAGCTTAAGAGGGGTTCTAAGGCTTGTCAAGAAGGAAGTAAAACTCTTTCAACACCAAGATTGAAGCTAGTTCATCTATTTCGATTGGTATTCTTGTTTTCATTCACTTCTTGTTATGTTTATGAATTTCAAGTATATGAATTGTTGTATTGTTCTTGTTTTAATCCTGTCTAGCTAAAAACCATGTGTGTTTACTTCAATGTAAGATTTATGACTTGAGATTGTTCTATATTTTGATGTTATAATAGTTACAAGTATGTTTTGATTGATTTATTAATCTAGTTCAACCATAAGAACCATTGTTATGCTTGCTTAGTTCATTACTTCAATTATATAGATTGCAAACCTATTAATGTGAGTTAACTAGGAAAACAATCTATACTTCAATACACCTAGTAATCTAGACGATTAGATGCATAAGCTTAAGTAATTTTGTTATGTGTTTAATTCGGTAATTGAATAAGTTCCAAAGTAACATAGTTATGAAATTACCTCAAGTGATTGTTGTAATTTAGGTTTCACATGAGTTTAACCGGGTTGGGTCTAGTTAGTTAATCAATCTAAATCACCATGTTCTTTCAAAAGATCCATTGTTGTAACCATCCTTGTATCCTAGTTCAATTATGTAAGTTATGACTTGGTTTATGTGAGTTTATCAAAGGCCATAGCTTATACTTCAACACCTAGTGATTTAGCCACCTATATGTGAGTATAGGATGTTAATTGAATGATATCTAGGATATACAATCATGTAGTTTACCTAGAGTGATCTTAGTTAACTAGGTTTTATGTGAATTCAACCACAAAAGAATCTTGTTGATTAAACATAGCTCTTAAGTTTATAGATATTGTGAAATTGATATAAACTAATTACTTGTAACTATAAAATAACCGTTTTAATTACAAAAGAACAATCTCTGTCATTTATCAAGCATAAAAGTAAACACCACCTTCTCATTCCTGTTATTTACTATATCTTAACTATTGTAGTATTAAACGAATTGCAACTTCAAATACAAATTCCCTTTTAGAATGATTAATTGTTTAAAGTCCTTGAAAGCAAACTGCTCCCTGTGGTACGAACTGGTCAATGTACTTGCTAATTACTACATGATCGGGTTATAGTTGCCTGTATTATGTGTTAATTATTAAGCATATTGTCTACATTTTAAAGGTCACGTCTTAACACATCAGATATTTATGATGAAAGATACGATGATATCTTAGAATTTCTAATATCGAAAGATGATGAAAAAAGATTTTGTTCGTAAAAGTTTAGAGTCAGGAGCAAGGTATTCGTTAATGACTTCAGCAGATACTGAATCATTTGGATTCTTTGAAGGCGGGTTTAGTCTTTGTGATTTGTCCACAGCCTCCTTCATTGTTTGCTCAATCAATTTTTCAGTTCCAACTTTTCGGAGCTTTACCAACACACTATTCTTTATCATCAAACTTTCAATTGTTAAAGTCATTTACAGTTTTTGCTGCTTCATCAGCTTTTTCAACATTCAGAGTATTGATTCGTAGACTGGTTGCTTTTCAGAATTTCAGAATGAAAGCTTATAATTCTAAGAGATGAATGTTATATGTATACATATGATGTTTTATAGTCTTGAATGATACGAATATTTTTCTGGGTTTTATGAATAGAAGTGATGTTCTAGCACATTTTAGAAGTCAAAGTATAGCTTTGAAAGGTGTAGGGATCTGAGAGTGATGATATCGGTTATATCTTGACTTGGATTCTGATATGTTAAAATCATAATATGTAATTGAATTTGAATGAGTATGGTTGTTTTGATTTCTATGAAAGAATATATCTCGTTGTGAAAGTAGTGAGTATAGTTGATGATTTGTTTAATCAGAATCGAAGAATGTAACATATTAATTGTGAATTTATATATCTTTCGGGTATTACCTACCCGTTGAAAGTTTCACAAGTAATATTTCGTACCAGAGATTTTTATTACAGTCTTTATGAAAATATATGTATGTATATTTTCTTCAGATGTAATACAGATTTAATGAGTTAATATCATATTAAGCTTATTTGATTTTTGGCTGGAATTAGAAATGAATAATCTCCAAACCATTAGAGATTACATAATTTTCACGGAGTATTTCACTAATATAATCAATATTTCATTATTTATTGATATTGATATTCCTCGGTGAAGGATGTTGGTGCTCGTGGAATTCTTGTGAATTTCGCAAGGTACGAATGATGTTTTCCAGAAAGTTTCGAGTACATCGAAAATGAAAGTTTACAATTAAACATGTATTTGAATAATACACTTGGTTTATTATGGAATGGAATCTATTAATTCGAAGCAGAGATTATAGTTAGCGATTGTTAAGTCATTAACAAAGGATGTACATCATAGCATATTAATAACATGAACTAACTGAGTAGTTAAGATTCACACGTAATAGCATAGTACGAAAAGATTTATTTTGATTTCAAAATTCATATATATATATAAAATATACATATAATTTCTTCAGAGGGAATGAGTTAATACTTCATAACTCGTTGATACGATATACGCGTTGTTGATTAGTGATGATGTTTGCGGTGATTATGGATCTGGCAGAGCTTGTGATGTTGTAGATGCTGCTGATGCTGACGATGCTGACGGTACTGACGGTGTTGGTGATGCTGACGGTACTGTTGATGCTGCTGGTAAAACAGATCTAGCTTGTAAATCGTGCACCATTCCAATCAGGGTTTTATTTCATCATTTCTATTCGCTCATTCATCTGGTTTAGAACTAGAATAACTAATCTCTAAAACTTTTAGAAATTACATATTCTTTGCAGAATATTTCTTCGATGAAGTTATGAATCAATACTTCATCGTTTGTTGTTGTTGGTATTCCTTGGTATCTATGGTACGTATGACGTTGATGTTCGAGGTACAGATTGTGATGTTGAGGTGTGGGATGCAGATGTTGTTGTTGGTGGTGTTAATGATATTGTTGGTGTTGATGATGGTGGTACTGTTGATGTCGGTGATGCTGCCGGTGCTTGTAATCTTTGCACCATATTCTCCAAAGCCACTACCCGAGCGCGAAACTCGTTGACTTCTTCTACTACACCGGGATGATTGGCGGTTCGGACGATCGGATGAATAAGATCCAGAATTTGAGATAGTATATAATCATGACGAGATACTCTGGAGAAGAGAGAGAAAATGGTATTACGAACAGGTTCGCCGGTAAGTGCTTCAGGTTCTTCGCCAAGAGGGGAATGTGGTTGATGGAAGGGATCACCTTCTTCTTTTCTCCAATGACTAAGTAGGCTACGAACCCATTCCCAATTCATCCAGAATAGGTGATGGTTGATTGGTTGATCCATTCCGGTTACACTGTCTTCGGAGTTCAGGTGAATATCCATATCGGAATAGCTATCGGAGTTTAAGAAATTTGAACTAGATACGGGATCCATCTTGTATATTTAGGGAGATGATTTTTGATATAAAATAGATTATAGAATTTAGATTGGTACTCTTCAATACATAATTTACATATGTATATATAATACCAAAATTCTATAAATCACGGAGAATTTTCGGAAGATGTCAGGTAAAGTTTACAGTAACAGATATGCCAAGATATGAATTTGTCTGTACACTATCTATGCAATAAATGCAAGAAAACGCATCTAGACTTAGGAAAGATAAGCAAGTAATTTCTGACAAGAAATGATAAGCAAAACTCGGTAAAAACAGATACGGTCATAGTCCAGACTCACTAATGCATCCTAACAATTACCAGTTAAACACACTAATGCAAATTCTGGTTCCCTATGACCTCAAGCTCTGATGCCAACTGTGATGACCCGTCCAAATTCACTTGGACGAATACATCATTCATTGATTTCATAGTGAGGTTTTGACCTCTATGTGATACGTTTTGTAAACATTGCATTCTTTTGAAAAGGCACACCATAAATGAATATATATAAATCCAAGGTTTTCGACGTCTGATGATTTCTACGTATAGACAATCACCGTATATAATAGTTTACAATATTACATCCGTTGAAAACGCAGTCAAAATAAGATACATGGTGATGATTTTGTGAATTCAAAGTTTTCTTGAATAAAGCATGTATGACTCCATGCACATAGCTTGTATAACGTATAAGCAAACAGCGGAAGACTTCTAGAAACCTGAGAATAAACATGCTTTAAAGTGTCAATAAAAAGGTTGGTGAGTTCATAGTTTTAATGTTGCACATATTCTGTATATAAAGGTGGATCACAAGATTTCAGTTGTTTCATCCAGAAACGTTTATCAAAATATTCTACGAAATTGAGCACCCTGGTAACTAAACTTTAACGTTATTATAAGTACCCATGTTTTAACAAACATGCAACCAACATGTACAATACACGCAATTCAACATGTACTAAACTCAAATAGCATACGTCTGTTTTCTAGTTCAGGCTAGGGTTTCTATACTGTCACACCCCCCAAAATGGACCAGGGGTAATTGTGACCAATCATATCATAACACAGTTGTATAAACGAGAACGACTCTATATGAGACTTTTTAAATAAAACCTTTGTTAATAAAACAGCGGAAGCAGTAATACATGTTTACATTATTATTAAAACGTAAAATAAATGTTTATGAACTAAAATATAATATGCGATGTGGACTCCATGCAAGCATCAAATCTATCATCACAAAGTTGCAAGCAGCTAGCTTAATCATCACCTGAGACAAAACATGCTTAAAGTGTCAACCAAAAAGGTTGAGTGAAATTCACAGGTTTATAAATAATATCCAAAGTTTTAGACCACAAGATTTAGTTTAAAGTTGATTGATATAGAAATATCAATCTAAAAGTGTTGCTGCATTTTGTAATATCGCTACTAAACAAGTTTACCCTATGACACTTTGTACTGTCAGTGTCGTGGAATCATTATTATGTAACCAAAGACCAACAGTCGAATGGTTAGAGACGTTACTCTCAATAGGCCTACTCACAAAAATTAAGTTTGCATTTAAACGTAGCAATTGACGATATTACGGTAGGGATTTAGCATGAATCAAAGCATGACAGCATAGTTAACAATTTAGTACTTGTGTCTAAGCGTAAAACAGTTATAAAGCAAGCATGTGTCTCACCCCAAAAGTTATAAATAGTTAAGTAAATAGTAAAAGTGGGGCTATGAAAATCACCTTAGTAGCACAAAAGAGTATTCCACGAAAGAATTGAACGGAAAGACGTGACCAAGATCTCAACCTAGAGATAGAACGTATGATCAGACATTGCCTAACAGACAATAGTATATAGTACTATATTGATAGTAATGGTTCACTAAAGAATTTCCATTTTCGGAAGGTTACTATTTATGGAAAGTTTCCACTTATAGTAATTTTTTAAATTTTAGAAAGTTCGGGTTAATCTTTAGCAAGACGTTGTACAACTTTACTCAAACTTCGTTGCTATTAAATAAGTCAGGAATGACCAGATGTAACCGGGGGCCCAGGATTCTTGACCAGAATCTAAGTCATGGCATTCGAGATCCACAAGCTTACCCATAAATGGCAACTTAGACATCATTCACTTACGACCGTGAGTAGCGATGAAGTTCACATGAATTGTACATTATCTTTGATTAACCTTCACTTTAGGTGTATACACACAACGAATTATTAATGTACTTAATAATTATATATGTGATAATATAACCTAAGTATTATTTAATATTTAGTTATTATACCTTAGTATGTCTTATATATATTAAATATAATTACCTTTAAATAAATACCTAAATTACTTCAAAAATAATAGTGTTTTATTAATCGAACATTATCTAAAAATGTCTAAATAATTAATTAAATATGTAAAAATTATATACATAATTTTTATAGTCTTATTTAATCATATATACTAGTAGAAAAATTTAAGAAAACGTTTTTATTATATTTTTATATTTATTTTTGTTTTTACCCTTAATTTATTCACAAAAAAAGTTTAATTCTACATAATTACTAAATAAACTCAAACAATTATTTTTATAACTTTTATAAGTTTCTATCAGTCTAATAACCTGTACAAAAAATATTTTAAAAATATTTTTTATTAATTAATATTTATTCTTAATTTACCTTCGAATTACATAATAATAGAGTTTAATTATATAATAATTACCAATTCGGCTCAAGTAATTATTTTTATAATTTTTTCAGATATATATAAGTTTTATAAACTCATAAAAAATTATATATATTTTATTTTTGGTTAAAAGTATTTATTACGAATTTTACATTGTTTTTACGTTTAAACACTACATAATTCGTATTTAATTATAAATAATATTTCATAAATTATCAAAATTATTTTTATACATCATAATACTTATAATACTAATTATAACATATAAACATAATTAATTTCAAATTTTACAAAGAATATACAATAAATATAAATGTAATCGAAAATATTAAAAAAATAATAATAAAAATAGAAAGTACCTCAAATTTTCTTCAATGTTTTGAGAGAACAACTTAAGTTTTAGTTTTTGGCAAGAAAATATGAATGAGGAGCCATGTATTTATAGGTAAAAATGGTTGGTGAAAATAAAAAATAATAATAAAATAAAGGTGCCAATTTTGACAAAATAATAAAAACATGTTAAAAATATTTTTAATAAGTTTTTTTTGTTTTTGAAAATATTTAGTCAAAATTCATGGGCTCATTATTTAATTTATAAAAAAAATATTATTTCTTTTTTTATAAGCTGAAAATATAAATAATGATTAAAATAACTTATCATTTAATTAATAATTATGTTAAATATAGTTTTATATATAATACACATTAATATTAACTAAAGTTATTTTATATAATTAGTATAAACTTTAGTTAACAAAAAGTGTCGACAAAAAAAATATTTAATCAACGTCGAATTTAATCATATATTAAGTATGGATAACAACCCTAGGGGCAAATTAGTCAATTCAAGTATGAAAATATGAGGGTTGTTATAGTACCTACCCGTTAAAGAAATTTCGTCCCGAAATTTGACAGAGATCGTCATAGTTGATAATAAGTATGTTTTCATGACGGATATGAGTTGGAAAATAGAGTTTTATCACTATTGAGTAATAAAACAATTCGATTACGTGAAGAGTATGAGTGAAGCTATCGTAAAAAAAATGAAATGAGGAAAATAAAGATTTGTTTTAACTCTTGACGTAATTAAACTTGATTTCCGGAATTCAAGGGATTTAAAGAAAATCTTTATAATCTGTATAAGATTTAATTCTCCGGTAATTAAGGAAATTAAAATTACCTTGATTGTTGTGTCTGGAATTTTGCTATAAATTAGCTTCTTCTGTTTCATTATCTTCACCACTTCTGTACTTTCTTTCTCGATTCATACTTCCAAAGATTGTGAAAATGCTTCATCCAGTTCTTATCCTGGATATTTTTCTGACTATCGTTTCTGTCATTCTTTTTTTTCATTTACCCCAGAGGAATCTATTTACTTCTACAATTACCTTGAGGTTATAGTGTTTTTAATTCTCCCGTGTCTTTATGTTGCTATACGCACTGATATACACGGTTTGTAATTTTCGTGTTGTTATCGGGCTTTATATTTTTTTCCCTTATATATCGGAGCTCTATGCTCTTGTTTTTCCTTCCCGACTTCAAGTCAAGCGAATAATGGTCCAGAATTCGTAGGTATGGAGTTTCGAATGATCATAATATACAAAGCAGAAGGAAAGGTAATAGCACGATTTGATTTGTCAAATTACCAGAATTACTAAGGATAGAACTATCAAGAATATATGTTCTTGATATGTTCAGAAGTTAAGTAGAATGTAAAAGTCATTTAACATGGCAAATGATGATTATAAAGTCTATGAATCATCATCTTCCATTAAAAATTTAGCATGACTTACTGTAATATAATCACATTGTCCTGACGTCATTATATTATACTAACTCATGCTTCAATTCCCAACACTACTTCAAATCATTCAAAATTTAAACTTGTATGTTACAGAAATATAGAAACTAAAATAGTTTCCTTTATTATTGATAGTGCTCCAAATGAACATATATTTAGTAGCAATATCCTCCCAATATGTAAATTATTTAGTTGTAATTGTCCTATTTTAAGTTGTAATCGTTTATATTAAATAAGTGCGAAGATAAAAGGCGAAAACGAAGATTTGAAGACGCAAACGTCCAAAAAGCTCAAATGTACAAGATACAATCCAAGTGGTTCAATTTATTGATTAGAAACGTCTAAAAATGACAAAAGTACAAGTTGCGGAACGCAAAGTACAAGATATTAAATTATACGAAAAGGCGTTCGAAAATTCGGAACCGGGACATGAGTCAACTATCAACGCCCGTCGCAACGGACCAAAAATTACAAGTCAGTTATGCACAAGAATATAATATAATATATAAATAATTATATTAATTATTTATATTTTATATTTATATATTTATTATCTCGACAAGCTAGGAGCCAGAAGTTTGTGAGCTGGATTTTCAAACTCCACGACTCGCGGAGTTTGAAGGCCAAAAACTCCACGACTCGCGGAGCAGCCAGATTCCAAAATGCCTATAAAAGGCCACGAGCTTCTGCAGTTTTAAATATATATAAAAAATAATAATAATAATACTCTGTAATAAATAAATAAATAAATATATATATAATATATATAGTATAGGGTAGTTTTATATTAGATTAGTTCGGGTTATGTAAAGGTTATTTTACGGGTTTTTAAAATCGAAATTCTATCCGTGTAACACTACGCGATAAATACTCAATGTAAGTTATGTTCTCCTTTTTAAATTAATGTCTCGTACTTAAGTTATTATTATGCTTATTTGAGCCAAAGTAATCATGATGTTGGACTAAATATTAAAGACGGGGTAATTGGGCTTTGTACCATAATTGGGGTTTGGACAAAAGAACGACACTTGTGGAAATTAGACTATGGGCTATTAATGGCCTTTATATTTGTTTAACTAAATGATAGTTTGTTAATTTTAATATAAAGATTTACAATTGGACGTACATATAAATAACCACATACACTCGATCGGACACGATGGGCGGGATATTTATATGTACGAATAATCGTTCATTTAACCGGATACGGGAATGGATTAATAGTCTATGGAATTATTAAAACAGGGGTGAAATTATGTACAAGGACACTTGGCATAATTGATAACAAAGTATTAAAACCTTGGGTTACACGCAGTCGATAACCTGGTGTAATTATTAAACAAAGTATTAAAACCTTGTTACAGTTTAAGTCCCCAATTAGTTAGAATATTTGACTTCGGGTATAAGGATAATTTGACGAGGGCACTCGCACTTTAAATTTATGACCGATGGACTGTTATGGACAAAAACCAGACGGACATATTAAATAATCCAGGACAAAGGACAATTAACCCATGGGCATAAAACTAAAATCAACACGTCAAACATCATGATTACGGAAGTTTAAATAAGCATAATATATTTTATTTCATTTTTCCTCGTACTTTTATTTATTGTCATTTTAATTATTGTTATTTATTTTATATTGTTAGTTAAATATCGTCATTTACTGTACGCTTCGCTTAAAATATAAAATCGACAAACCGGTCATTAAACGGTAAAACCCCCTTTTATATATTATTAATATAATATATTTTGTACGAATATAATTGTTTAAAATATAGTGTGAAATAAGCTAGCTCCCTGTGGAACGAACCGGACTTACTAAAAACTATACTACTCTACGATTAGGTACACTGCCTATAGTGTTGTAGCAAGGTTTAGGTATATCCCATTTGTAAATAAATAATTAAAACTTGTGTAATTTGTAACGTATTTCGTAGTAAAATATAGTACTATCACGTACCCCCACGCTACCACATCAAGTTTTTGGCGCCGCTGCCGGGGACTCGGCGAAACGCTATATTTTTAATTTATTTTTGTATAAATATATTTTTATATATTTTTAGAAAAATAATATAAAATTAAAAAAAAAACGTTTTTTTTAACTCCACGACTCGCGGAGTTTGCAGGCTTAAAACTCCACGACTCGCGGAGCCGACCTGACCAGCCTGACCAGAAACCCTATTTCGCATTAATTACGGGGTATTATTAATTATTATTATTTAACCCTAATTACTTTATTATTATTATTATTTAGTTTAAGTTTTTAAATTAATTAGTTATAATTAATTATATTTAGTTTTAATATATAAAAAATTAATACTTTTATAAAATATAAAAATAAAAATATAAAAATAATATTTTTTTATAAAAATAAGTAATTTTATCACTTTTTATAATTTGTATCCTTTTATTTAGTGTAATCGTAATATTTTATATATTTTTCGTTCGCAATTAGTTTTAAAATTAGTTTTTCCGTAGTTATTTTATATGTATAGATTCTTAGGCTTTGCCGTAAAATCCCTTAAGTGCTATTTCTTTAGACTAAGATTTAGGTGCTTTAGAATTTTGCGACGATTTTAAAATTTTAGTGCCTTTTAAGTCACGACTCGCTACTTTCTTATTTTTATTTTTCAACGTTTTTTGACGCGCATTCTTTTTCTTTCTTATTTCTCGACGCTTTAGTTTTTAGGACTTAGAAATTTTCTCTATTTCTTATCTACTATCTCAAACGGAAAGAAAAATTATTTAAGTGGTTAAATTAATGGACGTTGACAATTTTCTGCTTCGTAGTAATAGTTGGATTTGTTAGTGGCTGAGTTGTGAGCTTCCGATTTAAAGGGTTCTGGCTCCCTGCTGCATCTTTTGACTATTCGAAACGTGGGCAAAAGCAGAAAAGTCTATTAATTGGACAACTTATATAAGTTTTTCTATTTTTATAACTAATAGGATAATTAGTAAATGCACCACATTGTAGCTAAAATTTGGCCATCGCAATAAAATGAAAAATTTTGAAAACAAGGCTATGAAAACTCTTTTTGATATCCAAAATCAATTAAATCAATACTCTCAAACGGGTGTTGATGACAATTCGTTCGATCAATCTTGGATCACGAATGACGAAACAATAACTGGTTGTGAAATCTGTGGAGATTATCACTCAACATGGGAATGTTATTATTACGTTCCTATGGAAAATTACGCACCCACGGAACCTGAATGGAATGATTATGAAGAATACAATTCAAATTAGGATTATTCCCAAGAATATATCCAAACTCAACAACCAGTAGACGAGGAAAATTACGTGTCTGAAAATTTATTAGACAATATGAAAATCAAACTCGAAGAACTCAATGCTCAAAATGAACAAATGAGAGAGTTTGTAAACTAGCAAGCTGAAACTCTATCAGACTACACACCTGTTGATCTGAGGAGTATTGTGCAAGAAAATCTCATATCATCGAATTTTGATGAATTCCAGAGCTCCGAAATTACCAACTATCCCGATGATACTTTTTATTCAGTCTTACCAATTTCACAACATATCGACACATTAGCCTCTACCGACGAAATCATCGATCCATCAATGGATAAAGAAGAAGTAAGGGTGACAAATTGGTACTCTTGGGAAAACGATAACGTTGAAAATTTTACCCCCGAGACCAAAATGGTGAGACCAATAAGTACCGTTAATGAAGAAGAATTTACTTCGATCCCGAAATTCACCATTCCACAACCTTCCAACCCAATATTTTCAATAGACGAGTCATCTACTGAAGATGAACTACGAGCTGTAATAGATAATGACACTTCGGATTTCACCCAATTGGGTAATAGAGGTGAAAACTTTGATCTCGAGAATGAACGAAAGGAAACGTTAGAAATTGTCCACCCTATAATATGTTTGTCGGTGTATATCGATCCATTTGACCAAGAACTAGAAAAGAGACATATCCATTTACTAAAAGCTACACTTAAAAAAGAATTAAGTAGTGACGATCGGGTGGGTCTAAACTTTAAACCCATTGATATATTTTATACCACCCGAGATGTAAATAACTGGCTCACTATTTTAATTCGTGGAACTTATTCTACCAACTTCACATGTCGTCAGCTAAGTATGGGGAAGTCTAACCCCACTTAATGTTAAAGTAGGGGTTCGGGTTAGTGCATAACTCGTTAATAAAATTGCATGATAATTTAGGGTAAAATACGTATATTCAAAGATTAGCAAACAGTTCAGAAAAACAACCATTTTTGAAGAAAAACATGTGTGATAAAACAATAAAAGGAATGAACGATGAGGCGCGCCATCTATCATTCGACGAGCTTTGTAATTACAAACTGGGTATTTTCAATCATTTTTCTACACTAATCACCCTCATGAATTTATAATTAGAGTCTGATTTCATGCAAATGAGGGCATTGCATGATCTCAAGTGTGGGGAAGGGTTATAAATTCTCTCGGGTTTATACTTGGTTTATTTGCCAAATTTTATGAAAATTTGAAAAATTTTCAACTAAATGAATTTAAAATCATGTTTATATATATTTATGAACGATAAAAGTAGGTGTTAATGTCGAAATTATTGTTACCCCGGAAAGGACATAAATTGAGAAACAACTAAAACGCTTAAATTTATTTATTTAAGATATAAAAAGACGCATGAAAAAAGCCAAGTGTGGGGAGAATGTACCAAGTTATTCAATTAAAAACTATCTATCACATGTTTCTGTAAAGTTATTGCAGGTGCTTTTGTTTTGGACTAAATTAATTGTTTTACCCGATTTACTGTAAAGAGAGATGGATCTACACGATGAATCAATTCCATCATTAAAAGGAAGTAAAGTCTTCCGAAAAACACACGCGCTTCTTGATTTAGGTCAAGAAATTGTCGTCCAGACCAGCTGTAGGTTGACGAAAAATCTAGAAAAGTCATCTCTAAAATCAGCAGGAAATCCACGGACCTCAGCATCAAACAGGGTCGCCAGGTGGTCAGATTTACCCTAACCATGAGAAGGATTTATCTCATACAATGGGGGGGCACCGTGAAAATTAGCTTGATAAGACTAATGAATCAGATCCCCAGAAAGGATAATCTCCTTAAAGATCAAAAATCAGCTTTTAAGACTGATATTACTCAATCCTTGAGATTGACCTTAAAGATTGAGAATTACAAACTCATGGAATTCAATGATATCTAAACTCGAGCTTGAACGAGAAAATATTTTGATCAAAATTAAAACCGATTTGTTTTCTGAAAACCCATTTTCAATGCGTTCATTACCATTGAACGTAAAATCCTAGGAATTCACCTGGAATTCATTAGGTCACCTGAACCAAATCAGGTGTCAACCGTAAGAACGGTGGTTGCATAGCATGGTCAAAGACAGGACCTTGTGCCAGACCGGAAAATTATAAGGGTGAGCTTTACTATTGCTCCTACAAAGGATAGTAATTGCGTCCGACACATTATAGACCATAATCAAAAGCAAGTCACGGGACATTGCCTTAACAGTTGCTTGTTCATCGCTTTCCTTTACAACCGGACGGTAGTTTACCGAAAGGTAATATACGGGACAAGTAAACTGGACGTGTTGCTTTCCTAATATAAGGTTAGCAAGTGGGTGACACAAAACCATAAGTTTTGAGCTAAAATTTTCAAATCTGAAACCCACAAAACCCACAAAAATATTTTGCAACACTGGTGAAGGGTTATTCCGGAAAACTTATCTAGGGTAAAAGCTAGATTGAATTTTCAAAAGATCAAATATTTTCATAAAGATCCAATTTCCTTAAGGATCTACATTTTCATAGTCATGTGGGACTGTAAACCGCCTTTCAAATGTGCACTTTGCTTTGGAAATCGAAAGTAAATCGGCTATTTGATTGCAAGTGTCGTTGACCTAAACTCGAGGCAACTGTAGATGACACACCCACCTTTAACCATGGTTCTATCGTCACTATCATTGTTTATACCGCCGTATCAAAATCACTGATGTATAAAGTGTGAGAATAAAAAAATGATTCGAGTGAAGTGTGATTTTATTTCAAGTTATGTATTGCTTGAGGACAAGCAACGTTCAAGTGTGGGGATATTTGATAGTGCTCCAAATGAACATATATTTAGTAGCAATATCCTCCCAATATGTAAATTATTTAGTTGTAATTGTCCTATTTTAAGTTGTAATCGTTTATATTAAATAAGTGCGAAGACAAAAGGCGAAAATGAAGATTTGAAGACGCAAACGTCCAAAAAGCTCAAATGTACAAGATACAATCCAAGTGGTTCAATTTATTAATTAGAAACGTCTAAAAATGACAAAAGTACAAGTTACGGAACGCAAAGTACAAGATATTAAATTATACGAAAAGGCGTTCGAAAATTCAGAACCGGGACATGAGTCAACTATCAACGCCCGTCGCAACGGACCAAAAATTACAAGTCAGTTATGCACAAGAATATAATATAATATATAAATAATTATATTAATTATTTATATTTTATATTTATATATTTATTATCTCGACAAGCTAGGAGCCAGAAGTTTGTGAGCTGGATTTTCAAACTCCAAGACTCGCGGAGTTTGAAGGCCAAAAACTCCACGACTCGCGGAGCAGCCAGATTCCAAAATGCCTATAAAAGGCCACGAGCTTCTGCAGTTTTAAATATATATAAAAAATAATAATAATAATACTCTGTAATAAATAAATAAATAAATATATATATAATATATATAGTATAGGGTAGTTTTATATTAGATTAGTTCGGGTTATGTAAAGGTTATTTTACGGGTTTTTAAAGTCGAAATTCTATCCGTGTAACACTACGCGATAAATACTCAATGTAAGTTATGTTCTCCTTTTTAAATTAATGTCTCGTACTTAAGTTATTATTATGCTTATTTGAGCCAAAGTAATCATGATGTTGGACTAAATATTAAAGACGGGGTAATTGGGCTTTGTACCATAATTGGGGTTTGGACAAAAGAACGACACTTGTGGAAATTAGACTATGGGCTATTAATGGCCTTTATATTTGTTTAACTAAATGATAGTTTGTTAATTTTAATATAAAGATTTACAATTGGACGTACATATAAATAACCACATACACTCGATCGGACACGATGGGCGGGATATTTATATGTACGAATAATCGTTCATTTAACCGGATACGGGAATGGATTAATAGTCTATGGAATTATTAAAACAGGGGTGAAATTATGTACAAGGACACTTGGCATAATTGATAACAAAGTATTAAAACCTTGGGTTACACGCAGTCGATAACCTGGTGTAATTATTAAACAAAGTATTAAAATCTTGTTACAGTTTAAGTCCCCAATTAGTTGGAATATTTGACTTCGGGTATAAGGATAATTTGACGAGGGCACTCGCACTTTAAATTTATGACCGATGGACTGTTATGGACAAAAACCAGACGGACATATTAAATAATCCAGGACAAAGGACAATTAACCCATGGGCATAAAACTAAAATCAACACGTCAAACATCATGATTACGGAAGTTTAAATAAGCATAATATATTTTATTTCATTTTTCCTCGTACTTTTATTTATTGTCATTTTAATTATTGTTATTTATTTTATATTGTTAGTTAAATATCATCATTTACTGTACGCTTCGCTTAAAATATAAAATCGCCAAACCGGTCATTAAACGGTAAAACCCCCTTTTATATATTATTAATATAATATATTTTGTACGAATATAATTGTTTAAAATATAGTGTGAAATAAGCCAGCTCCCTGTGGAACGAACCGGACTTACTAAAAACTATACTACTCTACGATTAGGTACACTGCCTATAGTGTTGTAGAAAGGTTTAGGTATATCCCATTTGTAAATAAATAATTAAAACTTGTGTAATTTGTAACGTATTTCGTAGTAAAATATAGTACTATCACGTACCCCCACGCTACCACATCAATTATGTAACACAGATAGTGCGAAGTGATAACTAATTTTGGACAAGAATAGTTATGAATGTATCTTCAGAAATATGGAGGATATTTATAACGAAAGATACGATGATATCTTAGAATTTTCTAAGATCAAATGATAACGAGGAAAATTCTTCTGTAAGGATTTAGAATGCGTAAGGAGATCTTTTGTGATTTTCATCAGAAATCGAATCATCTAGATTCTTTGATTACAGGTTTAGTCCCTGTGATTTGTCCACGGTCTCCTTCATGGTTTGCTCAATCCGTTTTTCAGCACCAAATTTTCTATCGAGCGTTCCCAATACCCCATTCTTTATCATCAAACTCCTGGCCATTTAGGCCATCTATAATTTTGTTGTTTCCTCTGCATTTAATGCAGCCATATTTGAATCGTCGGTTATCAATCTGAGATGGTTTCAAGAAATTTCGTTTTTAGATGATTGAACGCTGATTGTGATCGTCAAGATTCAAAGGATGTTTTCAAAAATTTTGAATTTGAAGTGTTTAAGCGTAAGATGCATCCATCAATGGATCTAACAGTTGACGAAGAAATGTTTGTGATTTTCTAAAGTAAGGAATGGTAAGTTCGGTGGTTTGATGTGATAATTCATCATAGAATACGAATGAATATAATTCATGAATGTAGTGATCTTTAAGAAGATAACACTTGCTAAAGCTTTACTTAAATTCCGATATGTCAAAATCAGAATATGTATTTGAATTTGTATGAAAATGGTTGTTCTTTAGTGAACGGATACATATGTGGATGTAAGTAGTATAGTTAATGACTGTTGAATCAGAATTGAAGAATGTACGGTGTAACATATTAATGTGAGATATAAATATTTCTCGGGTATTACCTACCCGTTAAAATATTTTCACCGTCAACAGTTTGTACAACATAATATTTAATTACAATCTTTATGAAAATATACGTACATATATATTTTCTTTCAGATGTAATCATGGATTTAATGAGTTAATATAATATTAAACTCATTTGATTTACGGTTGAAATGAGAATTAATAATCTCCAAAACCTTAGAGATTTCATAATTGTCGCGAAATATTTCGCTAATGAAGTTATGAATCAATACTTCATCGTTCATTATTATTGATATATCTCGGTATATGATGTTGGTGCTCGTGGATTTCTTGTGAAATTCATAAGGCACGAATAATGTTTTCTAGAAAGTTTTGAGTACATCGAAAATGGAAGTGTAAAATCAAACATGTATTTGAATAATACACTTGATTTATTATGAAAATGGAGTTTAGTGTGCTGAAGCAGTTATTAACGATTGTTAAGTCATTAACGAAGAATGTACATCATAGCATATTAGTGAAATGAATTAACCGAGTAGTATTTACTAGTTAAGATTCACACGTAATAGCTTAGTACGAAAAGATTTATTATTGTTCCAAACCATATATATATAAAGTATACATATATAATTCTTCAGGAAGAATGAGTCAATACATCTTAAATCATTATTACTAATATTCCTTGGTATCTATGGGGCGTATGATGTTAATGTTTAAGGTACTGAGTGTGATGTTGAGGCGTGGAATGCAGATGTTGTTGTTGGTGAAGCTGATGTTGTTGGCAGTGATGCTGATGGTACTGGTGGTGCTGGTTATGCTGCTGGTGCTCGTAGGTTTTGCACCATATTTTCCAAAGCTACTACTCGAGCGCGAAGCTCGTTGACTTCTTCTATTATTCCAGGATGATTGGCGGTTCGGACAAGGGGATGAATAAGATCTGAAATTCTAGATATTATATATTCGTGACGGGATATCCTGGAAATGAGGGTAAAAATAGTGTTCCGAACGGGTTCGCCGGTAAGTGCTTCAGGTTCTTCGCCAATAGGGCAATGTGGTGGGTGAAAAGGATTACCTTCTTCACTTCTCCATTGATTAAGTAGACTACGAACCCACCCCCAATTCATCCAGAAAATGTGATGACTAATTGGCTGGTTCATTCTGGTTACGCTGCCATTAGAGCTTGAGGAGTTCGAGGAATCAAGTGAGAAATCCATATTATCTGATCGGAATAAGGGTTTTTGTTATAAGATGAGTGTTGAATATTGAATGATATATTTGTCTTCTTGATATACGTATATATAGCAAAAAGATTTCCGTAATTTACGGAGGAAATTTAGAAAAAGTGTTAGACAAAGTCTATTAAGATAAATATGATAAGATATATTAAGATATGATGTGTCTATACTCCAATAATAGCAGTATGACGTGTCGAGATCATAAAATGATAAGTATGTAATCTGATAATCTTTCGATTAAAGACTTTCAATTCGTAATGGCCTATTTAGGTCTAGGGGCTTGAGCTATAGGATCCTTTAAATCGATAATCCAAACCCTTCTATTCTAGAGTTTCGTAGATGCCATCCGTCAAGAAAATTCAATGATAAAAAAATAACGAGAAATCAAAGATTTAAAAGTAATGAATATGAGTAGTGATGACATTATAATGTCTTTGATATTCTCGATAACTCAATGACATTTTCCGGTTCATAAACCGATGCATAAAGGCATAAAGCATATAGGTACGTGATATAACAAGGAGGTTATATACGTTTGAGTATGAATAGTAACAAATATAGGAGTTTCAAAAATCATGGATAACATTTCATGTAATACACAAAACTATGATAGATGACATAGGAATGTCGAGAACGGTGTCACATTTAAATGTGGTGGCGGAATTGAATAGTACTTAGGAAAGTGAGCAGAGTTCTTAGGTTGGCTCGGCATTCTAAGATAAGTAAAGTTTCTAAAGTATAGTGTAGCATTTAACAGTTTAAGGCAACAATTAAAGGCACTATAGTCAAGGAAAGTTGTAGTCCTACATTGCTAAGGTACTTAATTGTATAAGGCACACATAAAATGCAATCCTGGTTCTCTACAACAGCCTGCTCTGATACCAATCTGTCACACCCCCCAAAAAGGACCAGGGGTAATTGTGACCAATCATATCATAACACAGTTGTATAAACGAGAACGACTCTATATGAGACTTTTTAAATAAAACCTTTATTAATAAAACAGTTGAAGCAGTAATACATGTTTACATTATTATTAAAACGTAAAATAAATGTTTATGAACTAAAATATAATATGCGATGTGGACTCCATGCAAGCATCAAATCTATCATCACAAAGTTGCAAGCAGCTAGCTTAATCATCACCTGAGACAAAACATGCTTAAAGTGTCAACCAAAAAGGTTGAGTGAAATTCACAGGTTTATAAATAATATCCAAAGTTTTAGACCACAAGATTTAGTTTAAAGTTGATTGATATAGAAATATCAATCTAAAAGTGTTGCTGCATTTTGTAATATCGCTACTAAACAAGTTTACCCTATGACACTTTGTACTGTCAGTGTCGTGAAATCATTATTATGTAACCAAAGACCAACAGTCGAATGGTTAGAGACGTTACTCTCAATAGGCCTACTCACAAAAATTAATTTTGCATTTAAATGTAGCAATTGACGATATTACGGTAGGGATTTAGCATGAATCAAAGCATGACAGCATAGTTAACAATTTAGTACTTGTGTCTAAGCGTAAAACAGTTATAAAGCAAGCATGTGTCTCACCCCAAAAGTTATAAATAGTTAAGTAAATAGTAAAAGTGGGGCTATGAAAATCACCTTAGTAGCACAAAAGAGTATTTCACGAAAGAATTGAACGGAAAGACGTGACCAAGATCTCAACCTAGAGATAGAACGTATGATCAGACATTGCCTAACAGACAATAGTATATAGTACTATATTGATAGTAATGGTTCACTAAAGAATTTCCATTTTCGGAAGGTTACTATTTATGGAAAGTTTCCACTTATAGTAATTTTTTAAATTTTAGAAAGTTCGGGTTAATCTTTAGCAAGACATTGTACAACTTTACTCAAACTTCGTTGCTATCAAATAAGTCAGGAATGACCAGATGTAACCGGGGGCCCAGGATTCTTGACCAGAATCTAAGTCATGGCATTCGAGATCCACAAGCTTACCCATAAATGGCAACCTAGACATCATTCACTTACGACCGTGAGTAGCGATGAAGTTCACATGAATTGTACATTATCTTTGATTAACCTTCACTTTAGGTGTATACACACAACGAATTATTAATGTACTTAATAATTATATATGTGATAATATAACCTAAGTATTATTTAATATTTAGTTATTATACCTTAGTATGTCTTATATATATTAAATATAATTACCTTTAAATAAATACCTAAATTACTTCAAAAATAATAGTGTTTTATTAATCGAACATTATCTAAAAATGTCTAAATAATTAATTAAATATGTAAAAATTATATACATAATTTTTATAGTCTTATTTAATCATATATACTAGTAGAAAAATTTAAGAAAACGTTTTTATTATATTTTTATATTTATTTTTGTTTTTACCCTTAATTTATTCACAAAACAAGTTTAATTCTACATAATTACTAAATAAACTCAAACAATTATTTTTATAACTTTTATAAGTTTCTATCAGTCTAATAACCTGTAGAAAAAATATTTTAAAAATATTTTTTTTATTTAATATTTATTCTTAATTTACCTTCGAATTACATAATAATAGAGTTTAATTATATAATAATTACCAATTCCACTCAAGTAATTATTTTTATAATTTTTTCAGATATATATAAGTTTTATAAACTCATAAAAAAATTATATATATTTTATTTTTGGTTATAAGTATTTATTACGAATTTTACATTGTTTTTACGTTTAAACACTACATAATTCGTATTTAATTATAAATAATATTTCATAAATTATCAAAATTATTTTTATACATCATAATACTTATAATACTAATTATAACATATAAACATAATTAATTTCGAATTTTACAAAGAATATACAATAAATATAAATATAATCGATAATATTAAAAAATAATAATAAAAATAGAAAGTACCTCAAATTTTCTTCAATGTTTTGAGAGAACAACTTAAGTTTTAGTTTTTGGCAAGAAAATATGAATGAGGAGCCATGTATTTATAGGTGAAAATAATTGGTGAAAATAAAAAATAATAATAAAATAAAGGTGCCAATTTTGATAAAATAATAAAAACATGTTAAAAATGTTTTTAATAAATTTTTTTGTTTTTGAAAATATTTAGTCAAAATTCATGGGCTCATTATTTAATTTATAAAAAAAAATCTTATTTCTTTTTTTATAAGCTGAAAATATAAATAATGATTAAAATAACTTATCATTTAATTAATAATTATGTTACATATAGTTTTATATATAATACACATTAATATTAATATTAACTAAAGTTATTTTATATAATTAGTATAAACTTTAGTTAACAAAAAGTGTCGACAAAAAAAAATATTTAATCAACGTCGAATTTAATCATATATTAAGTATGGATAACAACCCTAGGGGCAAATTAGTCAATTCAAGTATGAAAATATGAGGGTTGTTATATATACCTGGAACAGCCGGGGATGTCAAGCCCTATGGATCCATATATAACTACTCGCACCCACCAGTTCTTATAACCGGCAGTTACTAGTTACCAAAGCTAAGGGATTTTCGGTTCAAACTCGGTGTAGAATTTAGTATGTACTTGTATCCATTGCGTTTAAAATAAAGTGCATGTATTCTCAGTCCAAAAATATAGATTGCAAAAGCAATTAAAAAGGGAGCAAATGAAACTCACCTTAGCAGCACATAATTTCATTCACCGAAATGTGATCGAAACTCGGAATGCAAAATAACCGTAGATCTCAACCTAGAGAACATATGTTGGTCAATACAGGTCTAACAAGCTAGGTCAGGTCATAGTGTATCACAATCCTAATGCTCAAGACCGACATGCAAAAGTTAACAAAAGTCATCTCAAAAGTCAACCTGACCCAATATGATCTTTAAATCTATACATGTTTATTAACATAATATAAGTCTTGATAATTGAACGAATTTATAGTTTATCAAACTCAAAATATTATTTATTTCAGGAGCTATATTATATTTGAATTATCATGGCAATCGAACATATTTTATTATTTCACATAGTTTTCCAATATTTGTAAAATCAGATTATAGTGTTTATAAAGCTTTAAAACATGATAAGACAGTCAACTTTGACAATTGATCAACAAAACAAAACGTGCCTTATATAGAAATTTATTTACTCGATTAGTAATATTTAAAAATCCAATTTATCAATCTCATAGACAAGTTGTTTAAATATTAATTTACAGTTTCAACCACAATTTCAATTAACGTTAACCATAATTCAGTTGATCATATCTTTTAATCCGTTCATCGAAATCACACGATTTCTAAATGAAAAGTTAATAATTTTTTGCCAGCTTTTCAAAAACATGCATATCATATACTTTATATCAGTAGCATATGTATCAAATTCGTGATTCATCATAAACTATCTAACGACAAAATTAAAGCATACAAGCATGCATAAACATATATACTCGAGCACTAGACAGGGATACACTCTTAATATATAAAAGTTAAGTTATGAGTGCTCACGTATCAATATTGTGATTCAATATTGCAAGAAAGTACGTAGACGCAACGGAGATGATAAACACTAGTTTGACCTCACGAGCTATACCCCCGAACAATACCCATAACCTCCATAGCTATAACCCATAATTTCCTTAATTCTATCCCTATCAAAAACCCGTTTTTGAAATAGCTCGAACATACCCTTGTCGTAATATTTTATGTATAACACGAATAATAACGCTACCTACTAATACTAATAATAATAATATTAAAAAAAACTAGAGATTAGTAATATCAATAATATGTGTATATATTTATTTATACTGAGTGTTATGATGAAATGAAAACTGAGTTATCCGAACCAGAAATCGAGCAAGCTTTATAGAACTTTTGTCACCTAACCCCCCATGCAATCGCATGGGGTCTTAGACAATATGTCATGCGAGTGCATGACTTATGTTTACAGCTCATAATTGAATTCCTATTCTTGCCGACACTTATATGAATAATTATATATATTATTTAATATATAATATATTTAATCTTTAGAATTAATTAAATATTATATTATATTCTCGTGCATAGTTGATTTGTAATTTTTACACCGATGAGTTGTACGTTGACGCTCGACTTACGTATCGGTTCCGGTTTTTCGAACGCATTTTCGTACGCTTAGAAAACTGGTACTTTACGTTTCATGTAATGTACCTTTATCAATAACAAGACTCAAATCAATGAAAAATTGTCCCACTCAAAGTATAATTTATTCATTTGAGTGTTTTGGTCATTTGCTTCTATAAATTGACGTCTCGTTATTATAATAATACTATTTTAAATCCAAAATGTTTTAAGACTACGTTAATATTATATTTTATCACTTTGTAAAATAATGATATTATTATTTAAAGATATAAACTTATATATTTTAGAAATAGTTACTTACCAATATAATATTTAGTTTTTCAAAAACTAATTATATTTCAATCGTTTAAATATTAGATATTATTATATCACCTTACGTTTTACGCTCTAGTACATAATTTGATATGATTCATTTATGCACCAACGTTTAATTTAACTTAACAAATGTTCTAATTAACATATCTATAAATCAATCGAATCAATAAACAAGTGTTATAATCGTTTACTTAACTTATCGATATTCTTTTTCTAAGTTATCTATATTCCCCAATTTTACTTTTACATTAAATAATATAAAGGTTTTATCTTATCAAAAGTCATGAGGCAATTATTGTAAGGCATGTATTGAAATTCAACAGGAAATTCCACTAATCTGTCTAGCTCTCGCTACTTGACACTTGACTTACTCGAAGATCACTTTACCATTTATTCCGAATACCATTAAAAAGGAAAGGTTTCCTAAATCAAAGTGGACATCTCAACAGAGACCCGTAATCAAATCACAATGTATCTGATAATTCAATCATTTGATATTATCTTCTAATTTCGTTGATAAATATCTTGAAATAATTACGTTCATGTAAAGTATTATTCATCTAATACTTTGTTAACGTTCTCAAGTCATATAATAAACTTCGTAACTTATTTTCATATTAATCAAACGTTTAATGTTTCATTAATATTTCTCAATTTAATAATCTCACATATGTATATATTCATACATATCTATTTACACATAATTGTTCGTGAATCGTCGAGAGCAGTCGAAGGGTAAATGATTACATGAACACGGTTCAAAGTTTTTGAGATTTCAACATTACAGACGTTGCTTATCGTATCGGAAATATTAAATCATATCAAGATAAAGTTTAAATTCGTTCGAAAATTTCCGGGTTGTCACAACTATTAAAAAAAAAATTCGGGTCAAATACGGGTTTGGTCGTTTCACACACAATATATATATATATATATATATATATATATATATATATATATATATATATATATATATATATGGGCAGGATCAATGGGGAAGTAACTAATTGGGGGGAAGCGGGGGGAAGCAAAAAAAAAATTTCGTTTTTTTTTAAATTTATTTTTTCCGGCATCAAGATCACACGAAAATATGAACATTTAGAAGAGACACTTCGTGATGAATGTTATTATTTAGGCGGAAAAACGATCGACAAAAATAACATTCAAGATAATATTGTTCGTGACGAATATGAACGTTTTTTTTCCATGTTTTGTGAAGTAAAATTTAGCCCGATTTAGAGTTTAGGGTTTAGGGTTTAGGGTTTAGGGTTTGGTGTTTTGGGTTTATTCCATAAACCCAAAACACCAAACCCTAAACCCTAGACCCTAAACCCTAAACTCTAAACCGTTCGTGTTTAAAACTCAATCTAAATCCTAAATCTAAACCCTAAACCCTAAATTTCTAAACCCTAATATCTAAACCCTATAAACTCTAATATCTAAACCCTAATATCTCAAGCCCAATAGCTAAAACCTCAAAATACGCTAGAAAAACACGATAATTGTTATATATTACTTCTTCGAGCGTTTTCCCGCCAAAATAAAAACATTTATCACAAAGTGTCTCTACTAAATGATCATATTTTCATCTCATCTATAATGTTCGTGAACAAAGTTTTTTCAAAAAACGAAAAAAAAAAAGTTTTTGCTTCCCCCCGAATGGTTACTTCCCTCTTGATCCTACCACTATATATATATATATATATATATATATATATATATATATATATATATATATGGGAGATCAAGGGATAAGTGATATTTTTGAGATAAGGGGATAAGTAAAATGAGATTTTTATATCTTTTACATTAGAGCTCTAATTTAAAAAAAAAAAATTCTGTAATCTACTGACATTGTGTAGATTCATAAATTTTTTTTTTTTTTTCAACAGGAGCTTAAAATGCACCTGATGCATGTTAACGTTTTTTGAGTTTTTTTTAGGATTTAGCCCGATTTAGAGTTTAGAGTTTAGGGGTTAGGGTTTAGGATTTTCCGGTTTACTCCGTAAACCCTCAACCCTCAACCCTAAACCCTAACCCCTACACTCTAAACTCTAAACCGTTCATTTAAAAACTCGTTCTAAAACCCTAATTTCTAAACCCTAAACCCTAATTTCTAAACCCTAAACACTGTTTTTCTTTAATCAAAAGTCATTTTTTCTTTGTTTTTTGTTAAGATGCATCTGCTGCATGAAAGGCAGTTAACATGCATCAAACAGCATCAAAACAGCGGATAACATGCATCAGATGCATCTTAACGCTCCAGTTGAAGAAAAAAAAATCTGAATCTGCACACTGAAAATATATACCAGCAATTTTTTTTTTTTTTAAATTGGAGCTGTAGAACTCGAGATATAAAAATCACAAAATCACTATCCCTTATCCCACTTATATCCACTTAGCGCTGGATCTTCACCCTATATATATATATGGCATGTTTCGGTGAATTAAAGAAAATATATATTAAATTAACAAACGTGATTAAAGGTAACCAAAAATAATTTAAATACCATATATATGATAATCATATTATAATGAACGAAATCAAAATCACTTTTAAAAATAGCCTATCAAACATTTAAGTAAAATGAAATGACAAATAATATGTATCTTATCCAATGTTAACTCTGTTTCACATTATTACCCCTACATACTAAAATGCATGCGCAGAATCGTAGTTTCAGTTTTATCCGAAATGCATGCGCAAAATCGTAGTTTCAGTTTTATCCGAATGTCGTTTTGAGTTTGCATTCACACTACACCCGGCCCCTCAAATTCGGCTTCATATACAAAACGACCCCCCAACTATCTACTTTTTAGGGGTAAAAAGCGTAAATATATAATTTAAAAAAAAAACAAAAGAAAATGATTCCACCCGTATTTTTAACGGGCCCTATCTTCTCGCTCGGTCCGAGTTAAATTTTTCCGAGACCACCGTTCAACTCGAAAAAATCAGACGGACACAACAGGACTAACTATGCGCGAAACGGACATCGTTAAAAAAACACTAAATAACGGGCCCTATATTCTCGCTCGGTGCGAGCTAAATTTTTCCGAGACCACCATTCAACTCGATATTATTTTACGAACACAACGCGACTAACTATACGCGAAACGGACATCGTCAAAAAAATACTAAATATTTCGAGCTATATTTCATACATATACGTACACGTCCAACAAACAACCCAACCTACTAGATATATTAGGTATCAAACAACGTATATACAAATATGACCGCGCGTTGAACACAACCGCAGCAACGCGCGGTCGAATTTTTTCTAGTTAACAAGCAAAAAACTAATAAGAACCATTTTTGTTTTATAAAAAAAAAAGAAGCATCTTAAGGAAATTAAAAAATAATTAAGTTGCTTATATAATTGTTATAATTGTTATACAAATATAACTTAGACTTTACTAACGTGTTTTCATGTAACACGTTCCATGAGAATTTTCAATAGACTCATATTTTCTTTAATTATGTAATATATAATTTATATATAATTAATATATAAATGGTGAGTAATAACAAAAATTGTAGAAGTTACGTTACTAACATCACCCAAAATTACTTGTAAAATTTGTCAGCAAATATAACTATTGTATATTATTAATTATACATGACGACTCTCCCGGGTACCATTATTTTGCTGAAATGACTAACAACTTTTCTAAAACTAAACTCGCGGGTTACACTTTTATTCAATAATAGTTGTATATAATAATTATAAAATAATATAACTTAGAATTTACTAACGTTACGTTTCATGACAAATTTTCAATGTACTCATATTTTCTCTAAATAATACGTAGTATATAATTTATATATAATTAAAAAGGCATTAGTGGTGAGAAAAAAAATTATAAACATTAAGTTATTAATACCACTCAAAATCACTTTTAAAATTTATCAACACCACGGACTCTTAAACTAAAATACTTTTAAAATTATTCAACACCACGGCCTCTTAAACTCAAAAGAATAATTGTTTGAAAAAATAAATTAATTCTGCACGATTATTCTACCCACCGTGCAACGCACAATTTTTAAAATTTATCAACACCACGAGCTCTTTAATAATTCTTATACTTTTTTCATTTTTTAGCATCGCTATTTACATAACAATATGAACTGCAAATTATATTTTTTGCACGAATTTTTACATATCCGTGCAACGCAGTTTTAGAAAATCCCACTAACTTCATTTCTCCACCAATGAAATATCTTCTCTCTCCAGATCCACCAATGAAATATCTTCTTTTCTTTCTATTTATGGAAGTGGACTATCAGAATGGGACAGCCCAAAATAGAATAATGGCCTATTGGAATGAAACGGAGATAGTAACTTTTAAATTTTACCTTTTATTTTTTACTTTTGTTTTGCATACATAAAGCAAAGACATAAATTAACTTTATTTTATTATTTTTGTTATGAAAGTAAATAATTAATTTGAAACAGAAAAAAAAAAGAATCGTAGATAATAAATATGAGACGAAATAGTAATATGTTAAATATTTATTTTGTATTGTAACAATCCAAAGTGGTCGTATTTTTTAAACTATTACCGTAAAACGTAAGTAAATGATAAAAAGGGTATGGAATTATGGAAATACAAGTATGATGACTTTCATAATATGGGCATGACAAAGGGGAGACAAAGTGTGATGCTCTAAGATTTGGCAGAAAAAACGATAATTACGAAATCAAACAAATTTTTGTTATAATAATAATAATAATATAGATATGGATAGTCAATTTTGGTGTATACATATAGTCAATTTTGGTACACAAAGTATGTATTTTTATATTGAGATTTTAGGCTATAAATACTCATGAATGCAAGCATTAAACTTGCACCATTTCTCACACTTACAAAGTGTTTCTTTCTTTCTCTCCATTATCATCTTTGTTCTTACACTTCATTATTAGTATTCTAAATCAAGAATCAAATCACTAAAGGTAGTTATAAGCCTACTGAATTATAACATCAAGAATCAAACCACTAAAGGTAGTTATAAGCCTACTGAATTATAACACGTTATCAGCACGATAATCTTAATACTAAATATGGTTGGCTCTGCCACCAAAATGATATATGGTCGGTTATACCACCAAAATGATATATGGTCGGTTATACCACCAAAATGATATATGGTCGGTTATACCACCAGAATGATATAGGTCGGTTATACCACCTGAAAAAATATATGGTCGACACTGTCGCCAAATTTTCATTTATGTTTACTAATATTTATATTTTTGTTATATAACATTTATTTATGATTACTTACACATGGTCGACACTGTCACCTACTTATCATTTATGTTATATTAAATTTATGTTTAATGTTTATATACTTATGAATATAAATTGACTCTAATTTATCATGATGTTTGTTTTAATTTTTGATAATAGAAAATGTCGAATCTGGAAAAGCTTAAATTTACTCCTTTAGAATCAACTGGAAACAACTACATGCCATGGGTTATAAAAGTAAAAATGCATCTTAAATCAATGGGCATTCTTGAAACCATAAATGAAAACAACACTTGTTCTGAAAAAGAACAAGCTACGGCATGTTGCTTTATTCATCAACATATTGATGAATGCTTACAAAATAATTATGTGACTGTAGAAGATCCCCATGTTTTATGGGAAGGTCTCAAAAGCAGATTCAATAATCAAAGAGAAATTTTACTTCCAGCTGCAATGGAACAATGGAGAACATTAAGGTTCCAAGACTTTAAGAAAGTAAATGAATACAGCTCAGCTCTGTATAATACATGTTCACAACTTAAATTCTGTGGACATGAAATTAGTGATGCAGACATGATGGAGAAAACTTTCTCCACAATGAATGCTGCAAACATCACAGTGCAAAGAAATTTGAGAATGCTAAAGTTCAAAACATATCCTGAACTTAATTCATATCTCTTAGTTGCAGAGCAAAATGATGAGCTATTAATGAAAAATCAGCAATCCCGTCCTACTGGTACACTTGCAATCCCTGAAGCAAATACTGCAAATAATTATAAACAGGGACAAGGACGCGGGCAAGGTCGTGGTTATAATAACCATCACCATCATCATGCCAAAAGCCATAACTATGGTAGAAACCATCCTTATGGTAATGGTAATGGGCGTGGACGTGGTCGTGGTCGTGGCCGTGGTGGTCAAAGAAATAGTAATCCACAAAAATATAAATATCAACCACAAAACAAGCCCATTAAACAAGATGTTGAAGAAAATTCTTCTAAAAATTCTGAAGAATCTTGCTACAGATGTGGTAGAATGGGCCACTGGGCTAATACTTGCCGAACATCTAAACATCTTGTTAAGATGTATCAGGATTCGCTGAAAGGTAAAGAAAAGGAAGTAAATTTTGTGGATAATATTGATCCAACAGTCACTGAGAAATCATCTGATTTATATGAAGATTTCTTGAATGTTTAAGTTGTGTGTCTTTTGAAAAATAAACGATTTAATATCGTCTGTCTTTGTCATTATGTTTGCTAAATGTTTCAGTACTATCTATTTGCGTTTAAAATATTGTGTAATATTAATGTACTCACTATTTATTTCTTATATATGAAGTTCAATATGAATTTTGCTGGAATACAACATCAATCAAGTGGTGGAGATCTCTGTATAGCAGACAGTGGAACTACACACACTATACTTAAATCCGAGAAATATTTTATTGATCTAAAACCAACGGAAGGAACTATACATACAATATCAGGACCTGCTAACTTGATAAAAGGGATAGGAAAGGCAAATTTCATACTACCAAATGGTACAAAATTTTTAATAAATGATGCCTTATTTTCTCCCAAGTCAAGCAGAAATTTATTGAGTTTCTCCGACATATACCTTAACGGGTATGATTATCAGTCAGTGACAACAGAAAATGAGAAATATTTAAGTATCACTGACAAGAGTCATGTGGTTGAAAAACTGCCAAGACTTAGTTCTGGATTACATTATACACATATAAATGTACCAGAAATACATATGGTAGTTAACGAAAAATATATTGATCCTGGTGTATTCAGTTTATGGCATAACAGATTAGGCCATCCAGGATCAACAATGATGAAAAGGATTATTGAATGTACTCATGGACATCCACTAAAGGATAGAAAAATCCATCATGATACAATGGTTCCATGTACATCTTGCTCTCTTGGAAAATTGATAACTAGACCCTCACCACTTAAGGTTGAGAAAGAATCACCAATGTTTCTTGAAAGAATTCAAGGTGATATATGTGGACCAATTCATCCACCATGTGGACCATTTAGATATTTCATGGTTCTAATAGACGCATCTAGCAGATGGTCTCATGTTTGTCTGTTATCAAGCCGTAATGTGGCATTTGCAAAATTTCTTGCCCAAATTATTAAATTGAGAGCTCATTTTCCTGATTACACCATTAAAAGGGTGAGACTTGATAATGCTGGTGAATTTACATCTCAAGCATTTAATGACTATTGCATGTCTATAGGAATTGTTGTTGAACATTCTGTTGCTCATGTGCATACACAAAATGGTTTAGCCGAGTCATTGATTAAACGTTTACAGTTAATCGCTAGACCATTGATAATGAGAACAAAACTCCCTGTATCTATATGGGGTCATGCAATTTTACATGCTGCTGCATTGATTCGCATCAGACCAAGTGCAAGTCATAAATATTCCCCCCTACAACTTGCTTTTGGTCAAGAGCCAAATATTTCCCATCTTAGAACATTTGGTTGTGCAGTGTATGTTCCAATTGCGACACCACAACGTACAAAAATGGGTCCTCAAAGGAGGTTGGGAATATATGTTGGATATGAAACATCTTCAATATTAAGGTATATTGAACCTATGACAGGTGACGTTTTTACAGCACGTTTTGCTGATTGTCATTTTAATGAAACATTGTTCCCTAGATTAGGGGGAGAAATGAAAAATAAAGAAAATGATGTTTCATGGTGTGAACCTCAATTAAAGTATCTTGATCCTCGCACAAAAGAATGCGAGACAGAAGTTCAAAAGATAATGCATATACAAGAACTTGCAAATCAATTGCCTGATGCATTTACAGATACAAAAACGGTGACAAAATCATATATACCAGCAGTAAATACTCCAGCTCGAATTGAAATTCCAAAAGCTGGCAATAACGTCACTCATGAATCTTTGCCACGTCAGAAACGTGGAAGACCAATCGGTTCAAAGGATAAAAATCCTCGAAAAAGAAAATCAGCTGATAATGAAGTAAAAGAAAGTGTTCAAGAAGAACCACAAATCAGTACTCCTACTGCAGAGGAGATTGATGATGTCAATACAGAAATTGCAATCAATTATGCATATTCAAAAATATTATGGAACCGAAATGAAATGAAAAATCTTGATGAGAAATTTTCATTTAATGTTGCATATGACATCATGAATAATGATGATGATCCAGAACCAACATCTATGGTTGAATGTCAAAATAGACATGATTGGGCTCAATGGAAAGAAGCAATACGAGCTGAATTAGAATCACTCAATAAAAGAAAAGTTTTCGGATTCATCATTCTCACTCCTAAAGATGTGAAACCTGTAGGATACAGATGGATTTTTGTCCGAAAAAGAAATGAGAAAAATGAAGTTACAAGGTATAAAGCTAGACTTGTAGCTCAAGGTTTTTCTCAAAGACCGGGAATTGATTATGAAGAAACTTATTCTCCTGTTATGGATGCAATTACTTTTAGGTACTTAATCAGTCTGGCAGTTTCTAAAAATTTAGAAATGCATCTCATGGATGTTGTGACTGCTTATCTATATGGATCACTTGATAGTAATATATATATGAAGATACCTGAAGGATTTAAGGTACCAGAAGCATCAAATGCAAAACCCAAAGAAATGTATTCGATTAAATTACAAAGATCTTTATATGGGTTAAAACAATCGGGACGTATGTGGTATAACCGATTAAGTGATTACTTGATAAGCAAAGGGTATACAAATAATCTTACTTGCCCTTGTGTTTTCATTAAGAAAACAACATCCGGATATGTGATCATAGCTGTTTATGTTGATGATCTTAACATCATAGGTACAAATAAAGAGATCCATGAAGCCATTCAACTTCTAAAGAAAGAATTTGAAATGAAAGATCTCGGAAAAACCAAGTATTGCCTTGGTTTACAAATTGAGCATATGCCTAATGGTTTACTTGTACATCAAACAACATATACTGAAAAGATTTTGAAACGTTTCAATATGGACAAGGCAAAACCATTAAGTACTCCTATGGTTGTTAGATCACTCAATGTTGAAGCTGATCCATTTCGTCCATGTGAAGATCAAGAAGACATTCTTGGACCAGAAGTACCATATCTTAGTGCAATTGGAGCTCTTATGTATCTTACAAATTGTACAAGACCTGACATTTCTTTTGCAGTTAATTTGTTGGCAAGGTTCAGCTCTGCTCCTACCAAAAGACACTGGAATGGGATCAAACACATATTTCGATACCTTCGAGGAACTACTGATTTAGGATTATTTTATTCTAACAAATCAAAACAAGATTTGGTTGGTTATGCAGATGCAGGTTATTTATCTGATCCACATAAAGCTAAATCTCAAACTGGATATGTATTCCTAAATGGAGGTACTGCAATATCATGGCGTTCTCAAAAACAAACACTTGTTGCTACATCGTCAAATCATGCCGAAGTGATTGCATTACATGAAGCTACTCGAGAATGTTTTTGGTTGAGATCAATGACACAACTCATTACTGATTCTTGTGGACTAGAACGCGATAAAAGTCCAACAACTATCTATGAAGATAATGCAGCTTGCATAGCACAGATGAAAGAAGGGTATATCAAAAGTGACCGAACAAAACACATACCACCTAGATTCTTCTCATACACTCAAAATCTCATTAAGGACAACCAGATTGAAATGAGATATGTGCAATCTAGCAAAAACTCTGCTGATCTTTTCACGAAAGCACTTCCAACTGCTATTTTCAGAACACACGTTCATAACATTGGCATGAGACATGTTCAAAAGATGTAACAGCTGAAGCGATGTCTACTTGAGGGGGAGTCAACTCCATGCTGCACTCTTTTTCCCTTAGCTAAAGTTTTTTCCCACTGGGTTTTCTTTAGCAAGGTTTTTAACGAGGCAGTAATTTATAGTTGATCTTCAACAAAATAAAATTGCTATCCAAGGGGGAGTGTTATAATAATAATAATAATATAGATATGGATAGTCAATTTTGGTGTATACATATAGTCAATTTTGGTACACAAAGTATGTATTTTTATATTGAGATTTTAGGCTATAAATACTCATGAATGCAAGCATTAAACTTGCACCATTTCTCACACTTACAAAGTGTTTCTTTCTTTCTCTCCATTATCATCTTTGTACTTACACTTCATTATTAGTATTCTAAATCAAGAATCAAATCACTAAAGGTAGTTATAAGCCTACTGAATTATAACATCAAGAATCAAACCACTAAAGGTAGTTATAAGCCTACTGAATTATAACAATTTTGATTATGTTTGGTTTAGCCAAGATTATCAAGTTCAACCACTTACCTGAGCTGTACCCCTCAAAAATAATAAGTTGACAAAAGCCACCCTTGGAGTTTAATGGTCCCTGTCCACACGTGTCTTCTCCACTCACATGTCAACACATAATAGGTACTCCTTTCAGCGCCAAGTAGGTCCACAATCCATACGGTCCCACGTGAGAATTGAAAATAATATTGCTTGGACCATAGTATCATTTATAATTATAATTATAATATAATTATAATGTACATACCACCTAATATGTTTTAGTTCTAAGACCATTTACAGCAGTAGCTTGAAAGGAGCTTTCTTCTTCAAGCCGTTGAAAGACTTCAATGTTAGCAAGCTTTTTTACCAAGACATTGAAATGACCGTCCTTTAAGATATCAATGTTTAGCATGTTGAACCACGGAGCTGAAACATTTTTTTATTGTACACAATACATTATGAGGGGTACTTTGTATTAGTTAATTTAAGTGGTTCCATTTGATGGTAAAGGGGTATGTCATGAATATTAGTGAGTGTGATGAGTTAAGTGAAAGAAATAAACTGGTGAGGTGGCGCTAATATGGCAGCAATGTGATTCCATGACAGGTGTCATGGATAAGAGTGGTCTAAATAGTATTGCATAGTTTATAATTTGTATAGACGTTGTAATTTATCATAAATATTTTATTAGTATTTATGAAAAATAACAAAGATCAACCCTATAGTTAGTGGGTGAAGACTGAAGCAAGTATTAAGTTGCCAGAAGGCTCGAGAGAAAGACGCTGGAAGCATCTGGAAAAATTAGGGATAGGTTAATGGGAGAAGAGATGAGGTTGTGGACTGTGTTGATAAATAACTGGTAGAGAAAATTGCACGAATAGTCCTTGTAGTTTGTACTAGATTGCATGGATAACCATAGTTGAGGTTTTGAGTGTAGATAGTGACTGTGGTTTGCAAGATGAGCAAGAATAGTCGAATTCACTAACTCCGTGAATTTTTTCCGTTAATTTTAGTCACGTGACAAGCACGTGAGGGTAAATTTGTCATTTTACAATCACCTTCATCCTAACTTCATCCCCACCTTCATCCAAACTTCATCCACACCTTCACATTCATCCCCAAATTGAAAATACATAAAACCTCAAAATTAATAAATATGAATTCACACAAATTATATAATATTATACAGAGAACATCATATCATATTTATATCTATATCTATATCTATATCTATATCTATAATCAAACTAAAAATTAAAAAACAAATTATATCTATATGTATACTTAAAATCTCAATTATAAATACAGAAGTCCTCGAATTATAACTTCATCCCCACACAATGTACAGGAAATCTCAAATTATAAGCTAAAAACAAGATCACGAACATCAGATCTATCATCATACATCGTGAAATTGCAACTCCATCACCTCACTCGATCCTCACTGTCAGTCACCATCTCCGTCTTCGTCACTAGTTTCACCATCTCCTCTGTGATTCTTTAAAAGGTTTATGAATCTGGGTTACTAAACCCTAATTAAAACCCTAATTAAACATCTGGTTTGCAAGCTCCGCCACCGCCACCACCACCTTCCTGTTTCGAAACTTCCGGTTTTGCTTCGATCGTCTTGCTCGTTCCCGGGATCGTAACTTGGTTTTCGGGGTCGTAACTTGTCTTTCACTGTTTTCGCTCTAGAATCTTCGTTTTAACTCCGTTTCACTTGATTCTTTTTGCATCATCTTTGTAATTACTTGATCTTCGAATTTAACCGACAAAGTGATTATTTTGGCGATAAAGTTTGCAACTTTATTATTTCTGGGCCTTAGTATCGGGGTAAAAACGTGACGTTTTAGCCGATATCAAATATCCCAAACTTAGACTTTGCTTGTCCTCAAGCAAACTTCTCGCTTTTTAACTTCAAGAAATCTTTTCGAAGTTTCCATTCTTATTGGACTAAGCGGTTTGCTTTTTCATTATAAGAGCAAAAAATAAGGAGAGTCCTCTATGTTAGGTTTGAAACTATCTCCGCAAGCATGCGAGGAGGTTACAAGACTTAGACTAGCTTTCACGGGTCATTCAAATCACACAAGTGTTTAGGGTCCCTATATATTTAAGAAATTAATTCACTCATAACTAGTCATGTTGCACCCATCGTCATAGGCTTGAAAAAAACTCAAATCCTTACTACTAATGTGAAGGTGGTAATAACCATAGCTTCTAGGTCATTTGTCCAAAATGGAAGGGTGAAAAAGGATATTTGGAGTAGTGGTGATGTTGTTTAAAGGATGTGAAGGGGTAAAACAGTCTTTTTAAAGACTTTTATTCTGAATTTCGGAAAGGAAAGATAGATAGGAGTGCTGATATTTTTTAGAAGCATTTTCGAGTTCTTTGAACTTTTCTCCTTTTGGAGTGATTTTTCACAGGCATTTTTTGGTCGAGTTCTTCTTCGGCGTTTCTCCATTTTTGTTTATAAGTTCTGCTCATTTTTTCAGAACTTTGAATAAAATATGTATATTTTTTGTCTCGGGAAACCTTCTGCCGTTAAACTTTTTGTAAGACCTTTGCCTTGATACTTGAGAAGTTTATAACATTGGGTTTTTCAGAGAAAATCTCATTTCTGGATTTTTCGGGTAATAGTGAAGATGCGAACGATGTGGATGACGGTTTGATGTGGTAAAGGTGGTGGTGTAGGTGTGTAGGGTTTCTTTGAAAAATGGCTAGCTCTTCTAATTACACCTATATCACATTTCGTTACTCGAAAATGCACATCTAGAGCAAGTTCTGATTCTGAGCACAGACATCGGTACTCTCAACAGAAAATAGCGAAGCATTAAAGATGAATGCTTATATGGTCTTATTTAAGTGCCTCACCATAATCAACTTAGGTCAATAATGCCTAGTCATGCAATGCTCTATTAGAGATTCGGTTAGTCCCAACATGATTTCTACCTTAGTTAAGCCTTAATTTTTATTTACGAATATTTTTGGTTTTTTGAAAGTACTTTTTTGGAAAGGCTTTCTTTTGTTAAATTTTTTGAAATTTGGCTTAAGAACTAGGAATCTTTGTAACGGGTTTATTGTGATATGGCATTTAAAAGGTTATGCGGCATTTAAAAGGTTATACCAACATCTCACACTTAGACGAACATTGTCCCCAATGTTCTTAGTGTATCCCACACTTAGGAGTTTTAGTTAAAGATTTTTGGGATTATTTGCCTAGTGTTTATTGGGTTGAAATCTCACACTTAGTGATAAACTATGATGTGGCATAATGAAAATTCAGAGCTAAAAACGAGTGGAAAGGAATGAGTACTTCCTAACGACTGTCGAGGTTGCTTGTGAAGAAACTGACTACTTGGAATTTACGTCCTTTATTGATCGGGTCATTTGTCATCCTTTATTATCTTCTACTCTACTTTATTGCACGGGTTGCCTCTCGAGATGTAGTGACCCGAAATTTTTCATGTTTATATATATTAAATGAAATTGTTATTTACATGATTAAGTGTTTCCAACATGTTAAGCAATCAAACTTGTTATGACTTGATTAATTGAAATAGGTTTCATATAGACAATTGACCACCCAAGTTGACCGGTGATTCACGAACGTTAAAACTTGTAAAAACTATATGATGACATATATATGATTATATATATAGTTAACATGATATTATGATAAGTAAGTATCTCATTAGGTATTTTAACAATGAGTTATATACATAAAATTGAGTTTATTGAATTAAGAAACTCGAAACGATATATATAACGATTATCGTTATAACAACGTCTTACTAAATACATATGAATCATATTAAGATATTGATACACTATGTTTAATCATGATATATGATAAGTAAACATGTCATTAAGTGTATTAACAATGAACTACATATGTAAAAACTAGACTACTAACTTAATGATTTCGAAATGAGACATATATGTAACGATTATCGTTGTAACAACATTTAACTGTATATATATCCTATTAAAATATATTAATATATCATAATATAATGATAATATAATAATTTAACATCTCTTTAGATATAATAAACAATGAGTTAACAACATTTAACAAGATCGTTAACCTAAAGGTTTCAAAACAACATTTACATGTAACGACTAACGATGACTTAACGACTCAGTTAAAATGTATATACATGTAGTGTATTTAGATGTATTAATATACTTTTGGAAGACTTCAAGACATATATCAAAACACTCATACTTAACGAAAATGGTTACAGTTACATTCCCATTCTTTTTTCATCAAGAATTCTAGTTGTATTCATACCCGTATTATACACAGCTTCTAGACGTACTTACTATGAGTATATACCAATAGAAACTAGCATGGGATTCCACTCTTGATTATGTCATGCATGACCAATCAATTTTAACTTCTACCATGAACTAGTCAACTAACTAGAACTCCTTTTAACCCCACTCACCACTTACCACTCATCATTCACTCCATTTCACTTCCAATTCTCTTTCTAATTCTCTCTCAACACACACACACACACTTATGAACGAATTTTTCCAGTAGCTAATCATCATCTTCATCAAAAATTACTTCAAGAATCAAGCTATAATCATCTTAGGAAGAACACTTCAAGAACACTTCGAAAATCCTTTCAAGTTTACTAGTTTACTTCCAAGCTTTCTAATCTATTCCAAGTAATCATCTAAGATTAAGAAACCTTTGTTATTTACAGTAGGTTATCTTTCTTATTCAAGGTAATATTCATATTCAAACTTTGATTCAATTTCTGTAACCATAAACTATCTTAATTCGAGTAAAAATCTTACTTGAACTTGTTTTTGTGTCATGATCCTACTTCAAGAACTTTCAAGCCATCCAAGATCCTTTGAAGCTAGATCATTTCTTGTCACTTCCAGTAGGTTTACCTACTAAACTTGAGGTAGTAATGATGTTCATAACATCATTCGATTCATATATATAAAACTATCTTATTCGAAGGTTTAAACTCGTAATCACTAGAACATAGTTTAGTTAATTCTAAACTTGTTCGCAAACAAAAGTTAATCTGTATGATACATTTTACAAACATTGCATTCATTTTAAAAGACAAATTTTCATTTACATCGAAAGTTGACGGCATGCATACTATTTCATAATATATCTAACTATAATTGACTAAATAATAATCTTGATGAACTCAACGACCCGAATGCAACGTCTTTTGAAATATGTCATGAATGACTCCAAGTAATATCTCTAAAATGAGCAAATGCACAGCGAAAGATTTCTTTCATACCTGAGAATAAACATGCTTTCAAGTGTTAACCAAAAGGTTGGTGAGTTCATTAGTTTAACATAAATAATCATTTCCATCATTTTAATAGACCACAAGATTTTCATTTCTCATAATATACGGCCCATGCATAGAGACAAAAATTATTCATATGGATTGAACACCTGGTAACCGACATTAACAAGATGCATATAAGAATATCCCCTATCATTCCGGGAAATCCTTCGGACATGATAAAAACGAATTCGAAGTACTAAAGCATCTGGTACTTTGGATGGGGTTCGTTAGGCCCAATAGATCTATCTTTAGGATTCGCGTCAATTAGTAGATCGGTTTACTAATTCTTAGGTTACCAAGCAAAAGGGGCATATTCGGCTTCGATCATTCAACCATATAATGTAGTTTCGATTACTTGTGTCTATTTCGTAAAACATTTATAAAAGCAGCGCATGTATTCTCAGTCCCAAAAATATATATTGCAAAAGCATGTAAAAAGGGAGTAATGAAACTCACTATACTGTATTTTGTAGTAAAAATACATATGACGACATTGAACAAGTGCAGGGTTGGCCTCGAATTCACGAACCTATATCAGTTGTATATATTAAAACACATAATTGTAATCGAAGAAATATATATATAAATTTATTAGTTATATCCTGTTTGTATTAATAATATATATATATATATATATATATATATATATATATATATATATATATATGTTTCATAAATTCATTTTATATATAAACATATTAATTTTTGTTATGTTATATGTATTAAATATATTTTTAATATATATATATATATATATATATATATATATATATATATATATATATATATATATATATATATATATATATATATATATATATATATATATATATATCATTTACATATTAATAACAATAGTTATAATAACACCAAAATAATATTAATAGTGGTAAAAGTGATAATGAGTATAATACTTAATGTTTCTAATAAAGATAATAAAGTTAATAATAATGTTAATGATAGTTTTTAATTATAAATCTTATAATGATAATATCAGTAATTTTTAATAAAATGAATAATTTATTAATAATGGTAATAAAAATAATAATCTTTGATATTAATACTTAATAATAATAATAATTATAACAATTTTTATTACTAACGATAATCTTAATGATAATACTTTTATTAATGATATTAATAAAAATTCTTAAATGTTTCTAATACTAATCTTAATGAAAATAATAGTAGCTTTTATTATTTTCATACTAATAATAATAATAACAATAATAATAATTCTATTAACAATAATAATGATAATACATATTTTAGTAATAATAATAATATTAATAATTATAGCACTTGTAATGTTAACAATAATTAATAATAATAATGATAATTATAATAATAATCCTAATATTCATGCTACTTAATAATAATAATAATACCTACTAATACATAGTTACAATAATAATAATAATAATCACAATTAAAATTATAATGATTAAAATCATAATAACAATAATGATAAATAAATAAAAATTGACTACCTCAAATAAGCCATATAAAGAGAAATGCACCAAGCGAGGTTCGAACCGCCGACCTCTCGTTAACCCGAAAACACCCAACACCACTTGACCCAGTTTGTTTTTTTGATTTTAACTGGCTTTAAATTTATTTAATTATACTTTCTGTTTCCTTCATCTTCCTTGTGATTCATATGACTGGAAGCTCTTAATCCAAACAAATAATTACAAAATTAAAATGACTTTAGGATTTATGAATAACCAGAATGATTAAAGCCTCGTTTGCATTAATTTAAATAGAATCAAAAATAAATAAAAAATCGCTGCACAAAAAAACAATACGTTCGTGAACTCATAATGGCTTTTCGAATTTTAGAGTGTTTTAGACAAAGATTGTAACATGAAATACCTTGCATTGCATTCCTAGAACTTATTGGAATCGTTAATTGATCCTAAAACATCGAATCGAATTCAAGTTTCATGATGAACAATTGTTGACTTTTTTGAAAATAAAAGTTTGACTCACAAATTCAAACTCAATTCGAAAAATTGGAAGATGAGACTTTACAAAAAGTTTGTTTCGATGATTTCTAACGAGACTGCAATAATAGATTTTAAAAATCAATAAGAAATCGAGCCTTTTAACTATAGAAGTAAGAACAGAACTAGCGAAGCTGTTAATGGCCTTTTCTCTGTTTTTCATTTAAAATTTGCAGAGGGAAATTGAATGAATCGATGGTGGTACATAAAATCAATCAGGTTTGTTGTGTTGTGATCAATTGGGGTCGACCAAGTTTCACGAGCAGTATAGATATGAAGAAAAAAATGTAACGAGACAAAGATACATACAGTTATCTGTTTTGGTCTGTTTATTTATTAATCTATTTATAAATCTATATTCGTATATCTGATTATTTATATACATATCTATATTTTTATTTATAATTCTGTGTTTATATATATGTATATATGTATTTATATATTTATCTGTAGTTATATATTTTAAATCTAATAATTATCAATGTATTTAATGATAATAATATTATTAACATTTATATTAATAAAATACTAATATTAATAATAATAAATGATAATAGTAATAATAATATCAATACTAAATATAATAGATTATATAAAAATAAAAATAAAATCTATAATTTTAATAATAATACTGATATAATAATAATATTAATTATAATACTACTAATGTTAATAATCATATTTTAACTTGTAATTACATATATTAGTATTACTTTTTATTAGTTATGTAATATCCTAATGTATATATAATAACACACATTGGATATTTAATATTCATATATATAATACCATACATACAATCAGAATTCTTTTGTATCACAATCATATATATATATATATATATATATATATATATATATATATATATATATATATATATATATATATATATATATATATATATATATATATATATGATTGTGATACAAAAGAATTCTGATTGTATGTATGGTATTATATATATGAATATTAAATATCCAGTATATGTCTATATACTTTCATTACTACATATTTAATTATATTTTAAGTATCAAGTAAGTAATATATTAATTACATATATTGAAGCAAATAATTTCAAAGTATAACTTTAAATACTTTATTAACATTGTCAAATTATGTAAATTCAATCTATTCTCTATATTTAATTAAACAGTTTTAAATAACAAGTTTAAGTTTTCCTTCATAATAATTAAATCACATGATAGTTCGTTATTATAATTAATTGACAATATATAAATTATTTACATGTATAGTAATATATATATATATAAACATTTCTATTTACGATTATAGGTTCGTGAATCGTCGGGCATAGTTAAAGGGCAAATACATTCATGTACATTGTTCCAAAAGTTGTTGAGACTCAATATTACAGACTTTGCTTATCATATCGGAAACATATAAAGATCGAGTTTAAATTTGGTCGAAAATTTTCGGGTCGTCACAGTACCTACCCGTTAAAGAAATTTCGTCTCGAAATTTGAGTGGGATTGTCATGAGTGACATTAAGTATGTTTTCATGACGCGTATGAGCTGATAAATAGAGTTTTATTACCATTGAGTATTAAAGATAAAATAATTCGATTATTCGAAGAGTACGAATGAAGCTATCATAAAAGAACGAAATGATGCAATGAAGATTTGTCTTAACTTTTGACGTAGTCACGTTTGAATTTAGAAAATAAGGTGCGTCCTAACTTTTGACGTTGTCTCGGTTGAATTCCGGAATTCAAGGGATTTAAAGAAAATCTTCGAAATCTAAAAGATTTGATCATTCGGCGAGTAAGGAAATTAAGATCTCTATAATTAAATACGGTGATCTGTTTTGATTACTCTGTCTGATATTTCTATTATAAATTAATCTCTTCCGTTCCATTATTCTCACCATTCTTATACTTTCTTTCTTAGTTCATACATCCAAAAGATTTTGAAAATGCTTAATCCCGTTCTAATCCCAGATATTTTCCTAATTATCATTTCTGTCATCCTTCTTTTCAATCTTCCTCCAGAAGAATCTGTTTACTTCTACTATTACCTTGGGGTGATACTATTCTTAATTATACCGTGTCTTTATATTGCTATTCGTATTAATATTCACGGTTTGTAACCCCCGTGTTGTTATTGGGCTTTATATTTTCTCTTATATTTTGGAGCTCTTTGCCTTTTTATTCTCCTCTCGACCTATAGTAAAGCGAGTAATGGTTCAGAATTCGTAAGTATGGAGTGTCGAATGATTATAATGTTTTAAGCAGGAAGGAACGTGATAGCACAATTTGATTTTCAAATTTATCAAAATCACTGAGGATAGAACTATCAAGAATTTACTTTCTTGATTTGCTCAGAAATTAAGCAAAATGACAGAGTTATGTAACATGGCACATGATGACGTTATGATCTGTGAATCATCACGTTCCATTAGAAACTCAGCATGACTTACTATAATATAATCACGTTCATCAAGTGTCATTATATTATACTAACTCATGCATCAGTTCCCAACATTACTTCAATAACATTCATATTTTAAGCTCAAAAGTTTACAGAATATAGAAACTAACAGTTTCTATATGATGTAACACTGATAGCACGAAGAGATTAAGGATTTCAGATAAGAATAGTTATAAGAATATCTTCAGAAATATGGAGGATATTTTTTATGAAAGATACGATGATATCTTGGAATTTCTAATATCGAAGGATGGTGAAGAAAATTTGTCCGCAAGAGTTTGAAGTCAGAAGCAAGGTATTCGCTAAAGATTTTATCATAAACAGAATCATCAGGATTCTTTATGTACAAGTTTAGTCCTTGTGATTTGTTCACAGCTTCCTTCATGGTTTGCTCAATCCGTTTTCCAGCTCCAACTTTTCTGAGCTTTGCCAACATTCTATTCTTTATCATCTAACTTCCGACGATTAAGGTCGTTTACAGTTGTCTATAGTTTCTGCTGCTTCATTCAGCTTTTTCAAACTTTAAAGTGTTGATTTGTAGACTGAGTGCTTTTCAGAATTTTCGGAATGGAAGATCATAATTCTAAGAGATAAAGGTTATATGTATACATATAACTGTTGATGTTGACCTGCTGCGAGATTTCAAAATACTGATTTCTGATTCCCAGTTGGTATGAAAAATTCTCGTTACAAGATGCGGATGAGAATATGATAGGGTTTTGATGAACAAATACAATGGTCTTTCAAAGAGACTTAAGGCAATGAGTATTGAAGTTGCTGGTAAGTTTACTGCTAATGTGGTGGGATATAAACGATTCTTCGGTAACAATGACAAAGGGCCAAACATATATATTAAAATTATAATAAGACTTATTCGAATGAAAGGTCGATGTTGATTTGATGGAGCTGTGACAAAATTGGCTAATTTGGAGAGGGATTGTAAAGTTATTTTCGATAATAACTACGCCAAAGGAGCTAGCATAATTATGTGTTTAAACGTTTTACTCATGTTATGAGTGTTTTCAGGTGTATAACTATATGCATCAATCTTTCCTTCCGTAGATGAGATACAGTTGATTTATCTTCTCGATTGAGGTGTTTTCAAGAATTATGAAATGTTTGAACGCAGATTGGAATCGTCAAGATACAAATGAGGTTTAAGATGAAATCAAGTGGCAAACTTAAAGAATTATTTAGTTTCATATGTTATAATCAGTATTTTAATTCATTTTAATTGTCCAATATTATTCGTCCACAGTCGATAGTCCACAGTTAACAGTCCAATAATTCATATATAATTTAATATATAATATTCGAATTAATTAATACGTATCGTGACCCGTGTACATGTCACAGACTCGATCACAACTCAAACTATATATATTATTGTAGAATCAACCTCAACCTTGTATAGAGAACTCGATCATTACTGCATATAGAGTGTCTATGGTTAATTCAAATAATATATATAGATGCGTCGATATGATATGTCAAAACCTTGTATATGTGTCCCGATATTTAAAGTGCGTAAAATAAATAACAGAAATTAAATGACGATAAATAAAATGCGTAAAGTAAATAACAGAAATTAAATGACGATAAATAAAATTGCGATACTTAAATTGCGATAAATAAACTGCGATAAATAAATTGCGATAATTAAATGTAATACGGAATTAACAGTTAGCTAGGAACAGTTAGCTAGGATCTTGTTAGCGTGGTTTCTTAGCAAAATTTCATATTGTTAATTAGTCTGTTTCTAATCAATTTTTATTGTGTCCATTATTTCTTCATTATGCCACTTGTTGGATTCTGATAGGTTAAAATCCATATATGAAATTGAATTTGAATGAAAATAGTTATTCTTTGGTGAACGGATATGTATATCGGTAGTTGTAAATAGGATAGTAAATGATCGTTGAATCAAATTCGAAGAATGTACAGTGTAACTTATTAATGTGAAATCTAAATATTCCTCGGGTATTACCTAACCGTTAAAATATTTTCACCATTAACAGTTTGTACAAAAGAATTTTTAATTACAATCTTTATAAAAACATATATACATATATATTTTCTTCAGATGTAATTATGGATTTAATGAGTCAATATGATATTAAACTCATTTGATTTACCGTTAGAACAAGAATATATAATCTCTAAAACATTAGAGATTACATAATTACCATGTCGAACGAAGATAAATGATGTAAAACGTCATGTAGGATGATGATTATACTCGAGGTACGGAATGAGATATCGAAGATGGTGATGCGGATGTTGTTGTTGGTGGTACTAGTGTTGTTGGTGATGAGACTGGTGATGTTACTGGTGTTGGTGATACTGCTGGTGCTTACAAATTGTGTACCGTGCTCTCTAAAGTTAACACTCGAGCTCGGAGTTCTTTAACTTCTTCTACTAACCCTAGTTGGTTATCAGTATAAGGTAGAGGTCGGATATCTTCTCTAGTTCCGTTAATGGTAGCCTCAAGACGAAAAATTCTTGCAAAAAGGGTATAAACGGTGTTGCGAACAGGTTCGCCAGTGAGCGGGTTGAGTACTCCAAGGTTAGGTGGTAGATTCGGTTCATGATATGGAGTACCTTCTTCCCTTCTCCATAGGGTGAGTATGTCGCGAACCCACCCCCATTTTATCTAATAATCACGGTAGTTGATTGGTTGGTGTACTCTTGTCACGCTGTCATCGGAGTCAGAGGAACGTGGTCGATTCGTAGAGGCCATCTTACGCGATCACAGAAAAGATTTTTGGTATGAAGAGTTTAGTGACAACAATTGATAGTTGGATGTATTCTCAATGCATAATATGCATAGATATATATAGTACCAGGATCCCTTAAATTACGAAAAAATTTACGAGAGATATCAGGCAAGGTCTACAGTAACAGATACGCTAAGATATGAATTATCAGATACACTAAGATATGAATTTTGTCTATACACTATTCATTCAGTTAATGCAGTAAAACGTGTCTAGACTAAGAATAATGAGCAGGTAATTTCCTAAGGATGATAAACAGATGATTTCCGATAAAAATGATAAGCAAAACTTTTGACATGCAGACACGGTCGAAGTCCAGACTCACTAATGCATCCTAACGACTATCAGTTAGACCCACTAATGCAAGACCTGGTTCGCTAAGACCACCGCTCTGATACCAACTGTAGTGACCCGTCCTAATCCATCTGGACGAAGTCCACATCGATTATAAATGATTCACAATAGTTGATTACATTGCGAGGTACTTGATCTCTATATGATACATTTTACAAACATTGCATTCGTTTTAAAAGACAAATTTTCATTTACATCGAAAGTTGATGGCATATATACTATTTCATAATATATCTAATTATAATGGACTAAATAATAATCTTGATGAACTCAACGACCCAAATGCAACGTCTTTTGAAATATGCCATGAATGACTCCAAGTAATATCTCTAAAATGAGCAAATGCACAGCGGAAGATTTCTTTCATACCTGAGAATAAACATACTTTCAAGTGTCAACCAAAAGGTTGGTGAGTTCATTAGTTTAACATAAATAATCATTTCCATCATTTTAATAAACCACAAGATTTTCATTTCTCATAATATACGTCCCATGCATAGAGACAAAAATCATTCATATGGATTGAACACCTGGTAACCGACATTAACAAGATGCATATAAGAATATCCCCTATCATTCCGGGAAATCCTTCGGACATGATAAAAACGAATTCGAAGTACTAAAGCATCCGGTACTTTGGATGAGGTTCGTTAGGCCCAATAGATCTATCTTTAGAATTCGCGTCAATTAGTAGATTGGTTTACTAATTCTTAGGTTACCAAGCAAAAGGGGCATATTTGGCTTCGATCATTCAACCATATAATGTAGTTTCGATTACTTGTGTCTATTTCTTAAAACATTTATAAAAGCAGCGCAAGTATTCTCAGTCCCAAAAATATATATTGCAAAAGCATTTAAAAAGGGAGTAATGAAACTCACTATACTGTATTTTGTAGTAAAAATACATATGACGACATTGAACAAGTGCAGGGTTGGCCTCGGATTCACGAACCTATATCAGTTGTATATATTAAAACACATAATTGTAATCGAAGAAATATATATATAAATTTATTAGTTATATCCTGTTTGTATTAATAATATATATATGTTTCATAAATTCATTTTATATATAAAAATATTAATTTTTGTTATGTTATATGTATTAAATATATTTTTAATATATATATATATATATATATATATATATATATATATATATATATATATATATATATAGTGGTAGGATCAAGAGGGAAGTAACCATTCGGGGGGAAGCGGGGGAAGCAAAAACTTTTTTTTTCATTTTTTGAAAAAACTTTGTTCACGAACATTATAGATGAGATGAAAATATGAACATTTAGTAGAGACACTTTGTGATAAATATTTTTATTTTGGCGGGAAAACGCTCGAAGAAGTAATATATAATAATTATCGTGTTTTTCGAGCGTATTTTGAGGTTTTAGCTATTGGGGTTTAGATATTAGGGTTTAGATATTAGGGTTTATAGGGTTTAGATATTAGGGTTTAGAAATTTAGGGTTTAGGGTTTAGATTTAGGATTTAGATTGAGTTTTTAACACGAACGGTTTAGAGTTTAGGGTTTAGGGTTTAGGGTTTAGGGTTTAGGGTTTAGGGTTTGGTGTTTTGGGTTTATTCCATAAACCCAAAACACCAAACCCTAAACCCTAAACCCTAAACCCTAAACTCTAAATCGGGCTAAATTCTACTTCACAAAACATGAAAAAAAAAAAAAAACGTTCATATTCTTCACGAACATTATTATCTTGAATGTTATTTTTGTCGATCGTTTTTCCGCCTAAATAATAATATTCATCACGAAGTGTCTCTTCTAAATGTTCATATTTTCGTGTGATCTTGATGCCGGAAAAAAAAAATTTCAAAAAAAATGAAAAAATAAAAATAAATTTGCTTCCCCCCGCTTCCTCCCGATTGGTTACTTCCCCATTGATCCTGCCCCTATATCATTTACATATTAATAACAATAGTTATAATAACACCAAAATAATATTAATAGTGGTAAAAGTGATAATGAGTATAATACTTAATGTTTCTAATAAAGATAATAAAGTTAATAATAATGTTAATGATAGTTTTTAATTATAAATCTTATAATGATAATATCAGTAATTTTTAATAAAATGAATAATTTATTAATAATGGTAATAAAAATAATAATCTTTGATATTAATACTTAATACTTAATAATAATAATTATAACAATTTTTATTACTAACGGTAATCTTAATGATAATACTTTTATTAATGATATTAATAAAAATTCTTAAATGTTTCTAATACTAATCTTAATGAAAATAATAGTAGCTTTTATTATTTTCATACTAATAATAATAATAACAATAATAATAATTCTATTAACAATAATAATGATAATACATATTTTAGTAATAATAATAATATTAATAATTGTAGTACTTGTAATGATAACAATAATTAATAATAATAATGATAATTATAATAATAATAATAATCCTAATATTCGTGCTACTTAATAATAATAATAATAATAATAATAATAATAATAATAATAATAATAATAATAATAATAATAATAATAATAATAATAATAATAATAATAATAATAATAATAATAATAATACCTACTAATACATAGTTACAATAATAATAATCACAATTAAAATTATAATGATTAAAATCATAAAAACAATAATGATAAAAAAAAAAATTGACTACCTCAAATAAGCCATATAAAGAGAAATGCACCAAGCGAGGCTCGAACCTCTTACCTCTCGTTAACCCGAAAACACCCAACACCACTCGACCTGATCTGTTTTTCTGATTTTAACTGGCTTTAAATTTATTTAATTATACTTTCTGTTTCCTTCATCTTCCTTGTGATTCATACGACTGGAAGCTCTTAATCCAAACAAATAATTACAAAATTAAAATGACTTTAGGATTTATGAATAACCAGAATGATTAAAGCCTCGTTTGCATTCATTTAAACAGAATCAAAAATAAAAAAAATCGCTGCACAGAAAAATAATACGTTCGTGAACTCATAATGGCTTTTCGAATTTTATAGTGTTTTAGACAAAGATTGTAACATGAAATACCTTGCATTGCATTCCTAGAACTTATTGGAATCATTAATTGATCCTAAAACATCGAATCGAATTCAAATTTCATGATGAACAATTGTTGACTTTTTTGAAAATAAAAGTTTGACTCACATATTCAAACTCAATTCGAAAAATTGGAAGATGAGACTTTATAGAAAGTTTGTTTCGATGATTTCTAACGAGACTGCAATAATAGATTTTAAAAATCAATAAGAAATCGAGCCTTTTAATTATAGAAGTAAGAACAGAACTAGCGAAGCTGTTAATGGCCTTTTTTTGTTTTTCGTTTAAAATTTGCAGTGGGAAATTGAATGAATCGATGGTGGTACATAAAATCAATCAGGTTTGTTGTGTTGTGATCAATTGGGGTCAACCAAGTTTCACAAGCTGTATAGATATGAAGAAAAAAATGTAACGAGACAAAGATACATACAGTTATCTGTTTTGGTCTGTTTATTTATTAATCTGTTTATAAATCTATATTCGTATATCTGATTATTTATATACATATCTATATTTTTATTTATAATTCTGTGTTTATATATATGTATATATGTATTTATATATTTATCTGTAGTTATATATTTTAAATCTAATAATTATCAATATATTTAATGATAATAATATTATTAACATTTATATTAATAAAATACTAATATTAATAATAATAAATGATAATAGTAATAATAATATCAATACCAAATATAATAGATTATATAAAATAAAAATAAAATCTATAATTTTAATAATAATACTGATATAATAATAATAATATTAATTATAATACTACTAATGTTAATAATTATATTTTAACTTGTAATTACATATATTAGTATTACTTTTTATTAGTTATGTAATATCCTAATGTATATATAATAACACACATTGGATATTTAATATTCATATATATAATACCATACATACAATCAGAATTCTTTTGTATCACAATCATATATATATATATATATATATATATATATATATATATATATATATATATATATATATATATATATATGTATGTATATATATATATCTATATACTTTCATTGCTACATATTTAATTATATTTTAAGTATCAATTAAGTAATATATTAATTATATATATTGAAACAAATAATTTCAGAGTATAACTTTAAATACTTTATTAACATTGTCAAATTATGTAAATTCAATCTATTCTCTATATTTAATTAAACAGTTTTAAATAAAAAGTTTAAGTTTTCCTTCATAATAATTAAATCACATGATAGTTCGTTATTATAATTAATTGACAATATATAAATTATTTACATGTATACTAATATATATATCTATATATATATATATATATATATATATATATATATATATATATATATATATATATATATATATATATATATATAAACATTTCTATATACGATTATAGGTTCGTGAATCGTCGGGCACAGTTAAAGGGCAAATACATTCATGTACATTGTTCCAAAAGTTGTTGAGACTCAATATTACAGACTTTGCTTATCATGTCGGAAACATATAAAGATCGAGTTTAAATTTGGTCGGAAATTTTTGGGTCGTCACATAATCCTTCTAACTTGACTTTTAAAATTAACTAAACACATGTTCTATATCTATTTGATATGCTAACTTAATGATTTAAAACAGTAAAACACAAAAAACACCGTAAAACCGGATATACGCCGTCGTAGTAACACTGTGGGCTGTTTTGGGTTAGTTAATTAAAAACTATGATAAACTTTGATTTAAAAGTTGTTCTTCTGGGAAAATGATTTTTCTTATGAACATGAAACTAAATCCAAAAATCATGGTTAAACTCAAAGTGGAAGTATGTTTTCCAAAATGGTCATCTAGACGTCGTTCTTTCGACTGAAATGACTACCTTTACAAAAACGACTTGTAACCTATATTTTCGACTATAAACTTATACTTTTTCTGTTTAGATTCATAAACTTAAGTTCAATATGAAACCATAGCAACTTGAAATACTCAAAACGGATTTAAAACGACGAAGTTATGGGTAAAACAAGATTGGATATTTTTGCTTGTTGTAGCTACGTGAAAATTGGTAACAAATATATATTAATCATATCCTAGCTAACTTATATTGTATTATACATGTATTCTAATATATTATGTAATCTTGGGATACCATAGACACGTATGCAAATGTTTTGACATATCATATCGACCCATCTATATATATTATTTGGAACAACCATAGACACTCTATATGCAGTAATGTTGGAGTTAGCTATACAGGGTTGAGGTTGATTCCAAAAATATATATACTTTGAGTTGTGATCTAGCCTGAGATGTGTATACACTGGGTCGTGGATTGATTCAATATAATATAATTCGATTTATTTCTGTACATCTAATTGTGGACAACTAGTTGTAGGTTACTAACGAGGACAGCTGACTTAATAAACTTAAAACACTAAAACGTATTAAAAATGTTGTAAATATATTTTGAACATACTTTGATATATATGTACATATTTGTTATAGGTTCGTGAATCGACCAGTGGCCAAGTCTTACTTCCCGACGAAGTAAAAATATGTGAAAGTGAGTTATAGTCCCACTTTTAAAATCTAATATTTTGGGATGAGAATACATGCAGTTTTATAAATGTTTTACGAAATAGACACAAGTAATTGAAACTACATTATATGGGTGAATGATCGAAGTCGAATATGCCCCCTTTGCTTGGTAACCTAAGAATTAGTAAATCGATCTACTAATTGACGTGAATCCTAAAGATAGATCTATTGGGCCTAACGAACCCCATCCAAAGTACCAGATGCTTTAGTACTTCGAATTCATTTTTATCATGTCCGAAGGATTTCCTGAAATGATAGGGGATATTCTTATATGCATCTTGTTAATATCGGTTATCAGGTGTTCACCATATGAATGAATTTTATCTCTATGTATGGGATGTATATTGAAATTGAAATCTTGTGTTCTATTATTATGATTTGATAATATATAGGTTAAACCTATAACTCACCAACATTTTTGTTGACGTTTTAAGCATGTTTATTCTTAGGTGATTATTAAGACCTTCCGCTGTTGCATACTAAAATAAGGACAAGATTTGGAGTCCATGCTTGTATGATATTATGTAAAAACTGCATTCAAGAAACTTATTTTTGATGTAATATATTCTTATTGTAAACCATTATGTAATGGTCGTGTGTAAACGGTATATTTTAGATTATTATTATTTGATAATCTACGTAATGATTTTTAAACCTTTATCGATAAAATAAAGGTTATGGTTGTTTTAAAAATGAATGCAGTCTTTGAAAAACGTCTCATATAGAGGTCAAAACCTCGTGACGAAATCAATTAATATGGAACGTTTATAATCAATATGAACGGGACATTTCAGTTGGTATCCGAGCGTTGGTCTTAGAGAACCAGGAAATTGCATTAGTGTGTCTTACCGAGTTTGTTAGGACACATTAGTGAGTCTGGACTTCGACCGTGTTTTTCTTCAAAAACGATTGCTTAACATTTTTTTGTTGGAAACTATATATTATTAACATGTAAATATTATGTGATATGTTAATCTCTTAACGTGTTTGATATTGTGTGATAGATGTCTACCTCTAGTACAAATTTCATCGACTCACCTAATAATAATGAAGAGTCGAATATACTTTAGGAAGATTCACAAATTCCCGAAGAGGTACCGGAAGAGGAGGAACCGGAAGAGGAGGAACCGGAAGAGGAGGAACCAGAAGAAGAAGAAGTTCTGGAGGAAGAAATATTGATACCTATAGTAAATCGATTAAATAAAAGAAAATCCTCAACCAACGGACCAAAGTTAAAAATGGTCAATGGTGTTTCCCCCGAGGAAGCAAAATATTGGGAAGATTACCAATTTTCCGATGAATCGGATCCCGATGAGGATTCCGATGATGTTATAGAAATTACCTCGACCCAATTTAATATAGCAAAAGAAAATAATAAGAGAAAAGATATAAAAATAGAGAAACCTGATTCCAACCCCGATGAACTTTATATGTATCGGCAACATCCGTATTTCTTAAAGTGTAACAATAACCCGGGAATCTCTAAACCACCAGGTTTTTCTAAACCATTGTGGAAAATGACGGCTCGTATTAGAGGAACACCATATATCCCTAGAAAATTAGGAAAGCGAACCAAGTCCGAAGAAGAAGAAACCAGTGATTCAGATTAGGGAGTTGTAATCATGTTGTGTATTATATGTATTGTAGTGTGCTTGTACTTTTATGTTCTATGTAAAAATTGCTTGTATTGTTTGTTAATTATCTTTTACGAATCTAATCCTTGTCTATTTTACAGTATAAAAACAAAATGGACGTTAAGGGTAGACAACCGAATATTTTAGAAGACCTACCAGAGGATATGATTGAGGAAATCTTGTCTAGAGTCGGTCAGAATTCATCAGCACATTTAGTTATGGCGAAATTAACTTGTCAAACATTTGAAAGACTTTCCAGAAATGCCTTAGTTTATAAAAGGCTTTCCTTTGATAGGTGGGGTATATCACATTGGGGAGACCGTAAGTTACGCCGTATTTTCTTTAAAGCGTTAAATGCGGGGAACCCAAATGCAATTTTACGCTACGGGTTAAGAACCTATTTTGACTCAACATATCCCAACATAGGATTTCGTGAGTTAGAAAGAGCTTCTAACATGCAACATAAAGAAGCAAGTTATACTTACGGGTTAGTGATGTTCGCTTCTTACCAAAGTGAGAAAAAGAATATCGGGTTACAACTTTTAAATAAAACCTTCCCACAAGTGACGGATTCAGTAGTTGGGGTGAGAAACAAGGTTTTTAGATTATTGCGAGGCTGTTGGACATTACGAAACCCTCGTCCTTTTGACGACATTACAACATGCTGCCTAGCCAATGGTCATAACGGTTACTTTCCACAAGACCAAGGATGGGAAGTCTTCTTAGTAAAACCTGAATGCATGACTTGTTTCTGGACTTATGAATTACGTGTCTTTATTTCCTTTGCTGAACAACTTGTGTATTAACTAGATTTATCTTCAAAACTGTCCTGTATCAAAGTGTACTATATTTCATGTTATATGTAATATAGCGAAGTTGTAAGTTTGAAGAATATTTGTATGTGATATATTATTATAATCAGTTTTTCATATGGAATTGTAGTAGTTGAATTGTATATTAGCTACTAAGTATGAACTTAACGGGTAGGTAATACCCGAATTTAAACTTATAAAACGCTAATATGAAGAAAAAGCTTTTATAAATAAATTCATATAATGCTACGAGATACTATTGACTACTCTTAAATTCTATATGATTAACTTAATTCTTTTGGGCTATTTTTGAAGGAAATGGCACCGGCAACTCGTCAGAATTTGAACATGAGTGAGGAAGACTTCCGTGTTTTCCTTGCAGCAAACATAGCCGCAGTACAGGCTGCGATGCAAAATAACAATTACTCTGGATCTAGCAGTGGAACTAATTCCCCAAGAAACCGTGTAGGATGCTCCTACAAAGAATTCACTGCCTGCAAACCTTTGGAATTTGATGGAATCGAAGGACCAATTGGATTGAAACGGTGGACCGAGAAGGTCGAATCGTTGTTTGCCATAAGTAAGTGTAATGAAGAGGACAAAGTTAAGTATGCTACGCATACCTTCACAGGTACTGCATTAACGTGGTGGAACACCTATCTTGAACAGGTAAGATAAAATACTGCTTACGCACTACCATGGTCGGCATTCAAGCAATTGATGAACGAGCAGTACCGTCCTAGAAACAAAGTCAATAAGCTCAAGGTAGAACTTAGAGAGTTACGAACACAAGGGTTCAACATTACCACATATGAACGACGATTCACAGAGTTGTGCCTATTGTGTCCTGGAGCGTTCGAAGATGAAGAAGAGAAGATCGACGCGTTTGTAAAAGGGTTACCAGTAGGGATTCAAGAAGATGTGAGTTCAGACGAGCCCGCTTCCATACAGAAGGAAAGTCGAATGGCTCATAAACTCATAAATCAGATTGAGGGGAGAATTAAAGAGCGGATGGCCGAAGAAGCCAACACAAAACAACTCAAGAGAAAGTGGGAAGAAACCAGTGACAAGGGTCACCATTACAACAAAAACAACAACAATCACAACCATAATCACAATAACAATCATAACAACCGCAACAACAGTCGCAACAATAACCGTAATCCTAACAATAACTACAACAAATGTCCCAACAACAGCAACAACTACAGCAACCGTTTCAACAAAAATAACAATCCCAATAACAACCTCAATAACAACAAACAACAGAAACAACCATGCATCAGGTGTGCAGAGTACCATCCGAATGCGTTTTGCACAACATTTTACACCAAGTGTAAGAGAGGTGGTCATGGCACGGTAAAATGTGAGGTTTACGGACCAAAGAACAATAAAAATAAAGAAACAAATAATGTCGGAACAAATAATGCCGACGTAATTTGTTATAAATGTGGAAAATTGGGTCACATTATTAGGAATTGCCCAAACCAAGGGAATACTAATGGGCAAGGCCACGGAAGAGTTTTCAATATTAATGCGACAGAAGCGCAGGAAGACCCGGAGCTTGTTACGGGTACATTTCTTATTGACAATAAATCTGCTTATGTTTTAGTTGATTCGGGTGCGAATAGAAGCTATATGAGTAGAGATTTTTGTGCTAAATTAAGTTGCCCATTGACGCCTTTGGATAGTAAATTTTTACTCGAATTAGCAAACGTTAAATTAATTTCAGCAGATAATATATGTCGGGAGAGAGAAATTAAACTGGGGAATGAAACGTTTAAAATTGATTTAATACCAGTCGAGTTAGGAAGTTTTGATGTAATAATTGGCATGGACTAGTTGAAAAAGGTGAGAGCAGAGGTCGTTTGTTACAAAAATGCGATTCGCATTATGCGTGAAAAAGGAAAACCTTTAATGGTGTACGGAGAAAAGAACAACGCGAAATTAAATCTTATTAGTAGTTTGAAGGCGCAAAAACTAATAAGAAAAGGTTGTTACATCATTTTAGCACACATCGAGGAAGTTAAACCTGAAGAAAAGAACATCAGTGATGTTCCCGTCGCAAAAGAATTTCCCGATGTATTTCTGAAGGAATTACCGGGATTACCCCCACATCGATCCGTTGAATTTCAAATAGACCTTGTACCAGGAGCTGCACCAATAGCTCGTGCTCCATACAGACTCTCACCCAGCGAAATGAAAGAATTACAAAGTCAGTTACAGGAACTTTTAGAGCATGGTTTCATTCGACCAAACACATCACCATGGGGAGCTCCTGTTTTGTTTGTCAAGAAGAAGGATGGTACATTCAGGTTGTGTATCGACTACCGAGAGTTGAACAAACTTACCATCAAGAACTGCTACCCACTACCGAGAATCGACGACTTATTTGATCAACTACAAGGCTTGTCGGTTTATTTGAAGATTGATTTACGTTATGGATATCATCAAATGCGGGTGAAGGAGGATGATATTCCAAAGACTGCTTTTAGGACGCGTTACGGTCATTAAGAGTTTATGGTTATGCCGTTTGGGTTGACTAACGCACCAGCTGTGTTCATGGACCTCATGAATAGAGTGTGTGGACCATACCTTGACAAGTTTGTCATTGTTTTCATCGATGACATACTTATTTACTCGAAGAATGATCAAGAGTACGAAGAACATTTGAGAAAAGTGCCAGAGTTGCTGAGAAAAGAAAAACTGTACGCTAAGTTTTTAAAGTGTGCATTTTGGTTAGAAGAAGTTCAATTCCTAGGTCATATAGTGAACAAAGAAGGTATTCAAGTGGATCCAGCAAAGATTGAAATCGTTGAAAAGTGGGAAACCCGAAAACTCCGAAACACATATGCTAATTTTTAGGGCTAGCTGGTTATTACAGGAGATTCATCCAAGATTTTTCCAAAATAGCAAAACCCTTGACTGCATTAACGCATAAAGGGAAGAAATTTGAATGGAAGGATGAGCAGGAGAAAGCGTTTCAATTGTTGAAGAAAAATTTAACTACGGTACCTATATTGTCATTACTTGAAGGGAACGATGATTTTGTGATATATTGTGACGCCTCAAAGCAAGGTCTCGGTTGTTTGTTAATGCAACGAACGAAAGTAATTGCTTATGCGTCTAGACAATTGAAGATTCACGAGCAGAATTATACGACGCATGATTTGGAATTAGGCGCAGTTGTTTTTGCATTAAAGACTTGGAGGCACTACTTATATGGGGTCAAAAGTATTATATATACCGACCACAAAAGTCTTCAACACATATTTAATCAGAAACAACTGAATATGAGGCAGCGTGGGTGGATTGAATTGTTGAATGATTACAACTTTGAGATTCGTTACCACCCGGGGAAGGAAAATATGGTAGCCGACGCCTTGAGCAGAAAGGACAGAGAACCCATTCGAGTAAAAGCTATGAATATAATGATTCACACTAACCTTACTACTCAAATAAAGGAGGCGCAACAAGGAGTTTTAAAAGAGGGAAATTTAAAGGATGAAATACCCAAAGGATCGGAGAAGCATCTTAATATTCAGGAAGACGGAACCCGGTATAGGGCTGAAAGAATTTGGGTACAAAAATTTGGAGATATGAGAGAAATGGTACTTAGAGAAGCTCATAAAACCAGATACTCAATACATCCTGGAACGGGGAAGATGTACAAGGATCTCAAGAAACATTTTTGGTGGCCGGGTATGAAAGCCGATGTTGCTAAATACGTAGGAGAATGGATGACGTGTTCTAAGGTCAAAGCGAAGCATCAGAAACCATCAAGTCTACTTCAACAACCCGAAATCCCGGAATGGAAATGGGAAAACATTACCATGGATTTCATCACTAAATTGCCAAGGACTGCAAGTGGTTTTGATACTATTTGGGTAATAGTTGATCATCTCACTAAATCAGCACACTTCCTGCCAATAAGAGAAGATGACAAGATGGAGAAGTTAGCACGACTGTATTTGAAGGAAGTCGTCTCCAGACATAGAATACCAATCTCTATTATCTCTGATAGGGATGGCAGATTTATTTCAAGATTCTGGCAGACATTACAGCAAGCATTAGGAACTCGTCTAGACATGAGTACTGCCTATCATCCACAATCGCTTGAAGACATTCTACGAGCATGTGTTATTGATGTTATGCGAGGTGTATATAAAATAGTTATTAATTTTAGCAGAAAACACTATTAAATACGATACAATTTTACACAAGATATTTATTTATTTATAGAATGTATATACTTAAACCTTGCTACAACACTTATAGGCAGTGTACCTAATCGTAAAGTAGTGTAGTTTTTAGTAAGTCCGGTTCGTTCCACAGGGGAATTTTTAAACAAAGCTCAACGCTATATAAAAATACAAATATATATATAAGTAATATTATTATTATAAAGGGGGGTATTTACCGTTTAATGACCGGTTTGTCGATTTTAAAACTTTAGTCGCAGTTAAAACCTAATGTAAAATATTAAATAAATAAAAGACTTAATTTAAAGCGTAAAGTAAATAACGATAATGAAATTGCGAATAATAAAAGTGCGATAAAATAAACTTGCGATAATTAAAAAGTACGATAATTAAAAATGCAATTAAATATAATAACAATAAAAATGCGATAATTAGAAGTGCAATTAAATATAAAATAAAGGAAATTAAATATGAAATAAAAGAATTATGCTTATTTAAACTTCCGTAATCATGATGTTTGACGTGTTGATTTTAGTTTTATGCCCATGGGTTAATTGTCCTTTGTCCTGGATTATTTAATATGTCCGTCTGGTTTTTGTCCATAACAGTCCATCAGTCATAAATATAAAGTGCGAGTGTCCTCGTCAAATTATTATTATACCCGAAGTTAAATATTCCAACTAATTGGGGATTCGAATTGTAACAAGGTTTTAATACTTTGTTTAATGAATACACCAGGTTATCGACTGCGTGTAAACCAAGGTTTTACTACTTTGTTAACAATTACACCAATTACCCTTGAATGTAATTTCACCCCTGTTTTAATTATTCTAGTGGCTATCAATCCATTCCCGTGTCCGGTTAAATGAACGATTATTCGTACATATAAATACCCCGCCCATCGTGTCCGATTGAGTGTATATGGTAATTTATAGGGACGCCCAATTGTAAATCTTTATATTAACATTAACAAACTTTCATTTAGTTAAACAAATATAAAGCCCATTAATAGCCCATAGTCTAATTTCCACAAGTGTCGTTCTTTTGTCCAAACCCCAATTATGGTACAAAGCCCAATTACCCAATTTTAGTAATTAGCCCAACATCATGATTACTTCGTTTTAAATAAGCATAATAATAACTTAGCTACGAGACATTAATGTAAAAAGGTTGAACATAACTTACAATGATTAAAAATAGCGTAGCGTTACACGGACAGAATTTCGACTTACACCCTTACAACATTCGCTAACATACCCTTATTATTAGAATTATAATTAAAATTAAAATTAAAATATAAATTATATATATATATATTTTACGTATATATGAGAGAAGAAAGAAATAGATTATGAAAAATGATCAGAATTCGGTTTGCTTTATAGCCAGAGTCGATTTTTGGGGCTCCGCGACTCGCGGTGAAAACCTCTTCAAACTCCGCGAGTCGCGGAGAATGTATTTACAGCTCACACCCTTGGAGTCTTTCTCTGCCGACGGTTTTATAATATATATATAATATATATATATAATTAATATAATTAATTATATATTATATTATATTTATATACATAGTTAACTTGTAATTTTTAGTCCGTTGCGTCGAGCGTTAAGAGTTGACTCTGGTCCCGGTTCCGGATTTTCGAACGTCCTTGCGTACAATTTTATATTTTGTACTTTGCGTTTTGAATCTTGTACTCTTGTAATTTCGAGACGTTTCTTATCAATAATTGGAACCTTTTTGATTGTCTTTTGTACTTTTGAGCTTTTTGGTCGTTTGCGTCTTCAATTCGTCGAATCTGTCTTTTGTCTTCACCTTTTATTATTTAAACGAATATCACTTGTAAATAGAACAATTGCAACTAAAAGCTTGTCTTTCTTGAGGAATAATGCTATGAAATATATGTTCGTTTTTAGCATTATCAAATATTCCCACACTTGAGCGTTGCTTGTCCTCAAGCAATATCGTCTTGAAATACTAGAATCACTTCTTTATTCTTCACACTTTGTACATCAGTGATTTCTATACGGCGGTATAAACAATGGTAGTAACGATATGGTTTACAGTCCCACATGACTATAAAAATTTAGATCCATTAAGGAAATTGGATCTTTATGAAAACATTTGATCTTTTGAAATCTAGTTTTTACCCTAGATAAGTTTTCCGGAATAACCCTTTACCGGTGTTTGCAAAATATTTTTGTGGGTTTGGTGGGTTTTAAATTTGAAAATTTTAGCTCAAAACTTGCGGTTTTGTGTCACCCACTTGCTAACCTTGTATTTGGAAAGCAACACATCCAGTTTACTTGTCTCGTATATTACCTTTCGGTAAACTACCGTCCGGTTGTAAAGGAAAGCGTTGAACAAGCAACTGTTAAGGCAATGTCCCGTGACATGCTTTTGATTATGGTCTATAACGTGTCGGACGCAATTACTATCCTTGGTAGGAGCAATAGTAAAGCTCACCCTTATAATTTTTCGGTCTGACACAAGGTCCTGTCTTTGACCACTATGCAACCACCGTTCTTACGGTTGACACCCGATTTAGTTCAGGTGACCTAATGAATTCCAGGTGAATTCCTAGGATTTTACGTTCAATGGTAATGAACGCATTGAAAATGGGTTTTCAGAAAACAAATCGGTTTGTAATTTTGATCAAAATATTTTCTCGTTCAAGCTCGAGTTTAGATATCATTGAATTCCATGAGTTTGTAATTCTCAATCTTTAAGGTAAATCTCTAGGATTGAGTAATATCAGTCTTAAAAGCTGATTTTTAATCTTTAAGGAGATTATCCTTTCTGGGGATCTGATTCATTAGTCTTATCCAGCTAATTTGCATGGTGCCCCCCCATTGTACGAGATAAATCCTTCTCATGGTTAGGATAAATCTGACCACATGGCGACCCTGTTTAATGCTGAGGTCCGTGGATTTCCTACTGATTTTAGTGATGACTTTTCTAGATTTTTCGTCAACCTACAGCTGGTCTGGACGACAACTTCATGACCTAAATCAAGAAGCGCGTTTCTTTTTCGGAAGACTTTACTTCCTTTTAGTGATGGAATTGATTCATCATGTAGATCCATCTCTTCTTTTCTTTCATCGGGTAAAACAGTTTAGTTTAGTCCAAAGCAAAAGTATTTTCAGTTATTTGTTACAGATATATGTGACATATGTTTAAGATAACTTGGTAAATTTTCCCACACTTGGCTTTTATTTTCCGTTTTATCGTCCTCTATTCCATTTTAAATGAATTTTAACATTTTAGTTTGTTTCTTAATTTATGTCCTTTCCGAGGTAACAATAATTTCGGTGTTAAAACCTAGTTTTATCGTTCATAAATATGTATAAACATGATTTTGAATTCATTTAATTGAAAATTTTGAAAAATTTTACTAGAATTGGGTAGTCAGTATATAAGACTAGGGCTGTTCTTTTTTATCAGAGAGCACTAGATTCTAATACAACTACTGCTTTACTAGTATTTTTAATGGTAACCAAGTGTTTAAGATAAAAATTTTAAAATCCGAAAGAATTTAACCCCTTCCCACACTTAAGATCTTGCAATGCCCTCATTTGCAAGAAATCAGTAACAATTTAAATTATTGAGGGTGATTAGTGTGAAAATGATTAAATTTTTACCAAAGTTTCCAATTATATTGGCGTTTGTTTGCTGAATGATAAATGGTGCACATCATTTGTTCATTCCGTCTTGTTGTTATTTCACATATATTTTGCATCTTGTCGTCAAAATTACTTGCTTTTGCTGAACTTAATGCCAGTCTTTGAAAATGCGTTGTTTTACCCTGTTGTGTACATAAGATAAACTGCAAACATATATACATATTTTTGAAGTTTGGTATATTACCCCACATTCAAAAAATTATTAAAATCTAAGAATAAAAGTTAGATAATTATAAAAATGATTACAATATTAACAAAAATATTAAATGTATCAATAATTACAAATTATAAAATAAAAAAAAAATAAGTAAACTAAGGATGATATTGGTACCAATAGGGGTTCCAGGCATAACCATAAGTGCTATAGAATGCTTCGGCAGGGTCATACGTAGGATATGGTGGCTGCATCTCTATAGACCAAGGAGGGAAGATGGATTTCGGTGTAGGAATATAGTTTCTACCTATATGTTGGCAATGAGCTATGATTTGGTTCTGATGAACTTGCCAATCTTCAAATGCTCTCTGTCTAGCATTTTCGTATTCCTGAGAAGCTATAAACCTATGCATTTCTTGCATCTCATTCCCCCCTCCTACATTACCTTGTTGCTGGTTTCTCTCCACCTGTGGATGTCTACCATGGTATCGTACTGCGGCGTTATTTCGCCTCTTCAAAACTTTCGCACCATGGTATACATTTAAACCTATAGTATCGCGGGGTTCCGGCTCTTCTAGTAATAATCCCCCCCGACTTATATCCACACCGAGATATTCACCAATCAAAGTAATAAAAATACCACCTCCTATTATGCTATGTGGTCGCATCCCCCGAACCATAGCTGATAAATAATAACCCACACAATATGGTATACTTACAGCGCTTTGTGGGTCTCGAATACACATATGGTAAAACAAATCCTGTTCATTTACTTTTTCTTTGTTCTTACCCCTTTGTGTAATCGAATTAGCTAAAAACCTATGTATCACTCTTAATTCGGCTCTATCTATATCCAAATAAGAGTAATTTCCCCCTTTGAAACGGTGATGGCTTGTCATTTGACTCCACACACCGTGTGTATCAAAATTCTCATCTATCTTTCTACCGTTTAGTATCAATCCTCTACAATCGGCAGACGCTAACTCCTCAGGCGTATATATACGTAAAGCCTGAGCCATGTCCAGTAAAGACATGTGGCGCATCGAACCGCCTAACAAAAATCTAATAAAAGAACGATCGGTTAAACTAGCTACCCGATCATTCAACTCTATACTACATAACAATTCTTCACACCATACTTTATATACAGGTCTACGTATGGTGAATAAACATATCCAGTCATTAAAAGAAGAATTACCATACCTCTGTACAAGTAATTCCCTAATTGGCCCGGCCAATTCTACAGCTTCTAAGGGTCCCCATTCTATGACCCTCGGTACCTCAACAACCTTAGAATGAAGAGTATGCAAACCCCGTTGATATTTTGGATAATCTATCCAAAGTCTGTCAATCTCAGGTTCGGGTGCAACTCTTCCAAGTGCATATCGGAAAAGGTCATGACTGGATGAGGTATATCCTGCTTGTAGTAGTTATCCACCTCCTGTTGTTCCAAATTCTCAGCAGGAGCATTGCGGGCTTGGGATGAAGATTCACCCCTTTCATTCTGCAAAACACATCAAACACAATTTTTGTGCATCCAAATATGCATTAGTGTCAGCAAAATCATCAATCAAAATAATTACAATGACATTATCAATTTATATCAAACTTAAGCTCATTTTCACATTTTTATCAAATCTACACTTTTTCAAATAAGCATATACGAAAATGTTCGCCAAGTTCATAAGCATTCAACTCAAATAACATGTCAAAATAATCATTACTAGCAATTAAACAAGTCTCAAATGGCATTATCTTTCAAAATCAAGTTCATGAATTTTAGACTTGAAAAAGTCCACTTTAATTCTCAAAATCATGTTTAGGCTCAAAGTTTGGATCATTTAACTACCTAAACATGTTACACTACTTAATTTAGCAACAATTCATGACAAAAATCGGCCATAACCTGTTTATATCAAAAAGCCCCAAATTTGCTCAAGAACACAAACCCTAGATTATTCAAAATTTGAAGTTTAAGGCTTCTAATCATGTTAAACAGCATCAATCTAGGTTATACAAGCATAATACATAAACAATTTAAGCTTAATTACACTAAAAAGCATCAAAATCAATTTGGGGACAAAATTGCTCAAGAACACCAAATTTCGAATTAAATGGTGTTTAGGTGTAGAAATTTACCGTTTTTCTTGAGTAATTCTTAGATAGCATCCTTCTCAACATGATTTTAGCAAAAAATTTGGTGATTAACGGTTAAAAATTGGGATTTTTGGGGTGTTTTTGGGTGGTTTTTCGGGGTTATGTTCGCAGTATTTTTGGGTGTGGAGTGTGAAACTGAGCTGTTGCAGCTCTTATTTTTTTTCCAGTAATCCGGTCCTCCCGCGAGTCGCGGGGATTTACCCTCCAAACTCCGCGACTCGCGGAGTTTGGTATATTTTTTTTTTTTTTTTTATAATCATTAACTTATTAAAACAATTAAGTAATTAATTTTAAAATTTTCTTTCCCTTGTTATTTAGGACGAGGTCGTTTCGGATCGATGTCCTAGTCCGTCCTTCGACAAAATTTTAAAATTTGTCTTTTTGTAGCGATTGTTTTAAAAGCTAAGATTTTTTTTTGGGTTTTTTCAATGTTTTTGGCATACTTTAATTCAATAAGATTAAAAATAATGATAATAAAAGTTCTCGTCCCTCCCTCGGGTAAAGCAATTTCGGTTCAAAGACCTAGTCTTCAACTTACGACTAATTTTAAAAATCATATTCTTAACTTAATGAGATAAAGTAAATTTTTGTTTTTAAATTCACACAACTTAAATATGAAATTCAAAATTAATATTAAAAATTCACACCAAACTTAAAATTTGAAATGCATAAAATTAAAAATTTATATTTTAAAAATTAAAAATTCACACCAAACTTAATTTAAAAATTTATAAATTCATATCAAACTTATATTAATTTTTCAAATATTTACAATTTTAAATATATTGTTTTTACAAAGTTTACAATATTAATTTAAGATTTAAATATTAATTTTAAAAATATGGTAAAAATAAAATTAAAAATCTTTTTGTCTTTTTATCCCACTTTAATCAATCAAATATTATCAAAAATATGCGCCCCTCTTTTCGGTAAAGTAATTTCGGTTCCAAGACCTAATTTAACTCATGACGAATTTTTGAAATATTTTGGGTTGATTGATTAAAGATATTTATACCTTAAGAATAAACGTAAAATTTCGCAGTGATGTAATAAATTTTTGAATGATATCAATAATTTCGGTCGCCAAACCTAATTTTATTCAATACCAATTTAATACTTTTTAGCGAACAAATTAGCGTTTATTATCAAAAGGTTAAAAATAAAAATAAAAATAAAAACTGTACAGACATACCTGTGAAATAGATTTCTTAGTTATATGATCTATCCCATTCATAAGATAGTCGGTTTAATTGGTTTTCCATGGCTGCATAGGCGTAACCTCGAGCATTCAGTGTCTTTTCTTCTAAACATATGAACGGTCCGTCTCTGCATAAAGTAACAAATTCGGTATTTGAATAGGTTTGATTATTTGAACATTTACCTCCATGTGACCATTTTCTGCATTTGTGACATCGTTCTAGGTGTCGTGCTCTTCTTTTCTCTGCGGATTTTGATTTTCCTTTACCAAATTGTAACTTATTATCTTCGCATCTGGATTCTTTTCTAACTCCGTCCATTCTTTCTCTGATTACTGATACTAATTCGCTCGGTAGTATGTCATTATTACGTTTAGTGATCAAAGCGTGTAGCATTAGACCATGGTTTAGTTCACAGGCAGTCTTCATTTTGTAAAAACCTAAAAAAAAATAAAAATTCAGAATGGGGGGAGAAGACTAGTTCTTTAGGGTCTGCTAGGGAAAGACCATTCGGGTTCCATTTTAGAGAACTACACGAAAACAGACAATCTAACTCTAACAGAAATACATATTATCCTTTAAAGACTTGATTCTCCCCACACTTAGTTAGCTGTGGTGTCGAAATTGTGATTAACTTCATTGTCGAATTCCATCGGACTATCTATGTAGTGTTTAACTCTGTGACCATTAACTTTAAATTCAATCCCATTTGAATTTATCAATTCTATCGTTCCGTATGGGAAAACTCTTTTGACTATGAATGGTCCAGACCATCTTGATTTCAATTTTCCAGGAAATAGCTTGAATCGTGAATTGAAAAGAAGAACTCTGTCTCCTTCTTTAAATTCTTTTGAACTTCTGATTCTTTTATCATGCCATTTCTTCGTTCTTTCCTTATAGATTAACGAATTTTCGTATGCTTCATGTCTTAATTCTTCTAATTCGTTTAGTTGACTTAATCGTAGACGTCCGGCTTCATGTAAATCAAGATTACATGTCTTCAAAGCCCAAAATGCTTTGTGTTCAATTTCTACTGGAAGATGACATGCTTTTCCATAAACAAGTCTAAAAGGTGTGGTTCCAATTGGAGTTTTGTAGGCTGTTCTAAAAGCCCAGAGTGCATCCTCCAATTTAATGGACCATTCCTTCGGATTTGATCCTATAGTTTTCTCTAGAATACGTTTTAAAGCTCGGTTGGTATTTTCAACTTGTCCACTTGTTTGTGGATGATATGCGGTGGAGATTTTATGAGTTACTCCATATCTTTTAAGAACTTTCTCAAGTTGATTATTACAGAAATGAGTACCCCGATCACTTATTAAAGCTTTCGGTGTTCCAAATCTTGCAAAAAGACGTTTTAAAAAGTTGACTACAACTCGTGCATCGTTAGTTGGGAGAGCTTGTGCTTCCGCCCATTTAGATACATAATCAATGGCTACGAGTATATATAGATTATTATTAGATTTTGGAAATGGACCCATAAAGTCAATACCCCAAATGTCAAATACTTCACATACTTGGATGACATTTTGTGGCATTTCATCACGTTGACTTATTTTTCCGGCCCTTTGACATGCATCACAGGATTTGCAAAGAAGGTGTGCGTCTTTGTAAATTGTAGGCCAATAGAATCCAGCTTCATAAACTTTTCTTGCTGTTAGTTGAGGCCCATAATGCCCTCCTGTTGGTCCTGTGTGACAATGGTTTAAAATTTTACTAGCTTCATCTCCAAATACACATCGGCGTATTATTCCATCGGGACAACTTTTAAACAGGTGTGGATCTTCCCAGAAATAGTGTTTTATATCACTGAAGAATTTCTTTCGTCTTTGGTACGATAATCCTTTTTCAAGGAATCCACAAACTAAGTAGTTTGCATAGTCTGCAAACCATGGAATTTCTTTATAATCTATCTTCAATAGATATTTATCAGGAAAGTTGTCTTGTATGGCTGATTCATTCAGAACTTCTAATTCGGGATTTTCAAGACGAGAAAGATGATCAGCGGCGAGATTTTCTGCTCCTCTTTTATCTCGGATTTCAATATCAAACTCTTGTAAGAGTAAGATCCAACGGATTAATCTTGGTTTAGCATCTTGTTTTGAAAATAGGTATCTAAGAGCAGAATGGTCGGTATAGACCACCGTTTTTGCTAGAACGAGATATGATCGAAATTTGTCAAAAGCAAAGACAATAGCAAGGAGTTCTTTTTCAGTAGTTGTATAGTTTGTTTGTGCTCCTTGTAATGTCTTACTAGCATAATATATAGGTTGAAATCGTTTTTCAATCCTTTGTCCTAAAACGGCTCCCATTGCAAAATCACTTGCATCGCACATTAGTTCAAATGGTAGATTCCAATTTGGTGTTATCATGATCGGCGCATTAGTGAGTTTCTCTTTAAGAATATTAAAAGATTTGATACACTCATCTGAAAAGATGAATGGAGCATCCTTTTCTAGGAGTTTATTCATAGGAGTGGCAATTTTAGAAAAATCTTTTATAAAACGTCGGTAAAAACCGGCATGCCCTAGAAAACTCCTAACTCCTCTAACATTGGTGGGATGTGGAAGTTTAGCAATTACATCTACTTTAGCTCTATCCACTTCAATTCCTTCTTTTGAAATTTTATGTCCAAGAACGATGCCTTCTTTAACCATGAAATGGCATTTCTCCCAATTAAGTACTAGATTTGATTTTTCGCATCTAATTAGCATTCGTTCCAGATTAACTAGACATGATTTAAATGTATCACCGAAGACTGAAAAGTCATCCATGAATACTTCCATGCATTCTTCTATCATGTCGTGAAAAATCGCCATCATGCACCTTTGAAAGGTTGCAGGGGCGTTACAAAGTCCAAATGGCATGCGTTTGTAAGCAAAAGTACCATAAGGGCACGTGAATGTGGTTTTCTCTTGGTCCTCGGGTGCTATTGGAATTTGAAAATATCCGGAAAATCCATCTAGAAAACAATAGTAACTATTTCCGGCTAATCTTTCCAACATTTGATCAATGAAAGGTAAGGGAAAGTGATCTTTTCTGGTGGCGTCATTTAATTTTCTATAATCAATACATACACGCCATCCTGTTACAGTCCTAGTAGGAATAAGCTCATTTTTCTCATTTGTAATGACAGTCATGCCACCCTTCTTTGGCACGCATTGAACTGGGCTTACCCATGGACTATCAGAAATTGGATATATCAAACCTGCATCTAGCAGTTTAATAATCTATTTCTTAACTACATCTTGCATATTAGGATTTAGTCTTCGTTGGCGTTGCACATACGTTTTATGACCTTCTTCCATAAGGATTTTATGTGTGCAATACGAAGGACTTATTCCTTTAATATCATGAATCTTCCATGCAATGGCTGGTTTATGAGCTTTCAACACAGAAATGAGTTGTGATTTCTCATTTTCAGTAAGAGAAGACGATATTATTACAGGTAATTCAGATTCACCATGTAAATAAGCGTATTCCAAATGGTTTGGAAGTGGCTTTAACTCTAATTTCGGAGGTTCTTCTATCGATGATTTATATCGATATCTGTCTTCTTCTTTTAGCATTTGAATTTCTTCTGTTGTTGGTTCATATCCATTAGCTATAAGTGTAGCTAACATTTCAGCTTCATCAATTGGTTCATTACCTTCTCCTAAAGAACATTCTCCTGTTCCTTGTAATTCTGGAAATTCTTTTAATAATTCTGCATGTGCATCTATAGTTTGAATATAATAACATGTATCATCTGCAGATTGTGGTTGTTGCATTGCTCTATCAACTGAAAAGGTAACACTCTCATCCTCTATACTTAGGGTCAATTTCTTACCGAACACGTCTATCATTGCTTTAGCCGTGTTTAAGAATGGTCTTCCTAATATGAGAGGAACTTGAGAATCTTCTTCCATGTCCAAAACAACAAAATCTACTGGAAATACTAAAGTACCAACTTTAACTAGCATGTTCTCCATTATCCCTCTAGGATATTTTATTGATCTATCGGCTAGTTGTATGCTTATTCTGGTTGGTTTCAATTCTCCAAGGTCTAGTTTAGCGTATAGTGAATACGGCATTAGATTTATACTAGCACCTAAGTCTGCCAATGCTTCTATTGAACTAAGACTACCTAGAAAACATGGAATTGTGAAACTTCCTGGATCAGATAGTTTTTCTGGTATCTTATTCAACAGCACTGCTGAACAATTAGCATTCATAGTAACAGCCGAGAGTTCTTCCATTTTCTTTCTATTTGAGATTAGATCTTTCAAGAATTTAGCATATCTTGGCATTCCTGAAATCACATCAATGAAAGGAAGATTTACATTTATCTGTTTAAACATATCCAAAAATTTGGATTGCTCGGCTTCAAGTTTTTCTTTCTTCATTTTACTCGGGTAAGGAAGTGGTGGTTGGTATGGTTTAACATAAGGTTTATCCTTAACTGTGTTATTTTCATTAACCTTTTCAACTACCGGTTCTTTTTCCTTATCTTGATCAGGTTGTGGTTCTTGTGGAGTAGGAATAGTTTCATCAGAAGTTACAGGTATTTCAGGTGGTTTAAGTGTTGTACCACTTCTTGTGGTAATAGCTTTAGCTGTTTCATTCCGGGGGTTAGCATTTGTATCGCTTGGTAAACTTCCCGGTTTTCTTTCACCTATTAATCTTGTTAGGTTACTCACTTCTTGTTCCAGATTTTGAATAGAAGCTTGTTGATTTCTAAATGCTTGAGCATTTTGTTCATTAGTTTGTTTTTGAGATGTGAAAAACTGTGTTTGAGTTTCAACTAGCTTCGTCATCATATCTTCTAAATTCGGCTTTTTATCATCGGTTTGTTGTGGTGGTTTGTTTTGAAAATTCGGTCTTTGCTGATTATAAGTATTATTGGATACTTGTTGATTGCTAGGACCTTGTTGGTTGTTGTATGGAATATTTCGGTTATAATTCTGGTTTTGATTGTAAATCGGTCTTGGCGGTTGATAATTATTCTGATAATTATTTCCAGGCCTTTGGTTTATGTATGAAATATTCTCTCTTTGTTCCATTGTTAATTCAATACTGAGACAATCTTTTGTCAAATGTGGTCCTCCACACTGCTCACAACTAATTCGTATTGAGTGAATATCCTTAGTCATGTTTTCCATTCGTCTCTCCACAGCATCTATCTTTGCGGAAATGGAATCTAAGTCATGGCTAGAATCGGCTCTAGCTGCTTTAGATGATCTAATGATGTCTTTTTCTTGGTGCCACTCATGTGAGTGGGAAGCAGTATTATCAATAATTTTGTAAGCATCAGTTTCGGTTTTCTTCATAATAGAACCACCAGCTGCTATATCTATGTCTTTTCTTGTAGTGATGTCGCATCCTTGGTAGAATATTTGTACTATTTGACAGGTGTCTAAACCATGTTGCGGACATCCTCTTAATAACTTTCCATATCTTGTCCACGCCTCATATAGAGTTTCATTTGGTTTCTGTGTGAACGTAACAATTTCTGCTTGAAGTCTTACGGCTTTAGATGCAGGAAAGAATTGTTTAAGAAATTTGTCAACTAAAACGTCCCATGTATCAATCGCCCCTTCAGGTAACGATTCCAACCAATCTTTGGCTTCTCCCTTTAAAGTCCAGGGAAATAACATGAGATATATCTGTTCATCCTCCACTTCTCGGATTTTAAATAGTGTACAGATCCTATTAAAGGTACGTAGATGTTCATTTGGATCTTCCTTCGGCGCACCACTAAATTGGCATTGATTAGTCACCATGTGTAGAATTTGTCCTTTGATTTCATAATCTGGCGCATTAATGTCTGGATGAGTAATTGCGTGACCTTGACCAGTGCGTTTAGCTCTCATTCGGTCTTCCATACTTAAAGGTTCCAGATTCTCCATAATTGAATTTGTTGAATCGGTATCACTAGATGATTCTGATTTAATGGTTCGTTCCTCAACAATCTCTGTTTGAATGATTGGTGGCTCCGGAGGAAAGTTTAATGGTTCTGGATCTATGAACCGTTCCTGAATATTCTCCGGATTCTCAATTGTGAGGTCGGGTTCAAAAAATGGATTATCGGAAATTTGAACTGAAGTACTTGGTCGACTGGATGACGATTCTAAAGAAAAATCAACGGCGGTTATATTTGCTAAATGTCTTGATCTAGTTACAGGTGGTGAACGTACAAAAGGTGATGAACGTCTTGCTCGGTGCATTCACTGAATATCCTATTAGTTTTTAAAAGGAAAGAAAAATTATAATAAGTTATCCAACCAATAGACTTTTCTGATTTTGCCCACGTTTCGAATAGCCAAAAGATGCAGCAGAGGGGCAGGATTCGTTTGGTCTCAATATAATTGAGGACTGTTTGGCTCCAATAACCCGGTCCACGTACAAATCCAACTATTACTACGAACCAGAAAATTTTGATGTCTATCATTTTAACCACTCAAAATAAATTTTCGTAATTTTAAGAAATTTAGATAAGAAGTAGAATAAAAATCTATGTCCTAAAACTAGAATAGCGAGAAATAAGAGAGAAAAAGAGTTCGTCGCAAAAGGTCGAAAAAGAAAAAATGGTTGAAAAATAAAAGGTGACGGAAAAATAAAAGAAACTTATCAAAACTTAAAAATACTTGACTAACCTAACCTTATTACTACAACTAACTTAAAATTATAATCGCAAATTGAAATTACTAATTGGAATGATAATTGATACATAGTAAAAGTGTCTAAAAATATTAAAGCTTACAGGAAAAACTAAATCCCAAATGGAAATAACTTAAAAAGAAACTAAAACTTAAAAAGGCGTCGCAAAATTTTAAAGTACCTAAATCTTAGTCTAAAGAAAAAGCACTTAAGGAATTCTACGGCAAAGCCTAAAAATCTAGGAGTAAAAATAACTATAGCAAAAACTAAGTTTAAAATTAAAAATGAGAGAAAAATACAAATATTACGCTAAAACGATTAAAAAGGGACAAAATATAAAAATATACAAAAAGTTGTAAAAAGTATAATTTTTATAAAAATATTATTTTTATATTATTTATTTAATAAAACTACTAATTTTATAATTTAATAAAACTAATTAATACTAAATACAATTAAATAAAAAGTAAAAGTAAAAATAAAACTAATAATAATAATAATAATAATTAGGGTTAAATAATAATTATAATTAATAATAAACCGTAATTAATGCTGAATTAGGGCTTCCTGTTCGCGTGTCAGAGAAGCTCCGCGACTTGCGGTATATAATGCTTCAAACCCCGCGACTCGCGGGGTTCAGAAATTCAGTTGACAGATTTAATCTTCGACGCGTTTTTTCTTTATTTATTTATTTATATTTTCTGTTTTCTATTTTTATATAAATAAAAGATATTAAAATAAAACTTATATTTTTATAAACTAAACTAAAAATAAAGAAACTTATAAAACTTAAATATTTAACAAAATCTAAAAAAAAAAAATACTTATATTTTTGTTTTTCTTTTTATATTTTTGAATAATTAAAACGTATTTTTACAAAAACGAATTTTTAATAAAAGTAAACTAAAAAATCTTTTTTTTTTATATTAGCGTTGCGCTTCAGGCGTTTAAGAGTGTCCCCGGCAGCGGCGCCAAAAATACTTGATGTTATGCGAGGTGTATATAAAATAGTTATTAATTTTAGCAGAAAACACTATTAAATACGATACAATTTTACACAAGATATTTATTTATTTATAGAATGGATATACTTAAACCTTGCTACAACACTTATAGGCAGTGTACCTAATCGTAAAGTAGTGTAGTTTTTAGTAAGTCCGGTTCGTTCCACAGGGAAATTTTTAAACAAAGCTCAACGCTATATAAAAATACAAATATATATATAAGTAATATTATTATTATAAAGGGGGGTTTTACCGTTTAATGACCGGTTTGTCGATTTTAAAACTTTAGTCGCAGTTAAAACCTAATGTAAAATATTAAATAAATAAAAGACTTAATTTAAAGCGTAAAGTAAATAACGATAATGAAATTGCGAATAATAAAAGTGCGATAAAATAAACTTGCGATAATTAAAAAGTACGATAATTAAAAATGTAATTAAATATAATAACAATAAAAATGCGATAATTAGAAGTGCAATTAAATATAAAATAAAGGAAATTAAATATGAAATAAAAGAATTATGCTTATTTAAACTTCCGTAATCATGATGTTTGACGTGTTGATTTTAGTTTTATGCCCATGGGTTAATTGTCCTTTGTCCTGGATTATTTAATATGTCCGTCTGGTTTTTGTCCATAACAGTCCATCAGTCATAAATATAAAGTGCGAGTGTCCTCGTCAAATTATTATTATACCCGAAGTTAAATATTCCAACTAATTGGGGATTCGAATTGTAACAAGGTTTTAATACTTTGTTTAATGAATACACCAGGTTATCGACTGCGTGTAAACCAAGGTTTTACTACTTTGTTAACAATTACACCAATTACCCTTGAATGTAATTTCACCCCTGTTTTAATTATTCTAGTGGCTATCAATCCATTCCCGTGTCCGGTTAAATGAACGATTATTCGTACATATAAATACCCCGCCCATCGTGCCCGATTGAGTGTATATGGTAATTTATAGGGACGCCCAATTGTAAATCTTTATATTAACATTAACAAACTTTCATTTAGTTAAACAAATATAAAGCCCATTAATATCCCATAGTCTAATTTCCACAAGTGTCGTTCTTTTGTCCAAACCCCAATTATGGTACAAAGCCCAATTACCCAATTTTAGTAATTAGCCCAACATCATGATTACTTCGTTTTAAATAAGCATAATAATAACTTAGCTACGAGACATTAATGTAAAAAGGTTGAACATAACTTACAATGATTAAAAATAGCGTAGCGTTACACGGACAGAATTTTGACTTACACCCTTACAACATTCGCTAACATACCCTTATTATTAGAATTATAATTAAAATTAAAATTAAAATATAAATTATATATATATATTTTACGTATATATGAGAGAAGAGAGAAATAGATTATGAAAAATGATCAGAATTCGGTTTGCTTTATAGCCAGAGTCGATTTTTGGGGCTCCGCGACTCGCGGTGAAAACCTCTTCAAACTCCGCGAGTCGCGGAGAATGTATTTACAGCTCACACCCTTGGAGTCTTTCTCTGCCGACGGTTTTATAATATATATATAATATATATATAATTAATATAATTAATTATATATTATATTATATTTATATACATAGTTAACTTGTAATTTTTAGTCCGTTGCGTCGAGCGTTAAGAGTTGACTCTGGTCCCGGTTCCGGATTTTCGAATGTCCTTGCGTACAATTTTATATTTTGTACTTTGCGTTTTGAATCTTGTACTCTTGTAATTTCGAGACGTTTCTTATCAATAATTGGAACCTTTTTGATTGTCTTTTGTACTTTTGAGCTTTTTGGTCGTTTGCGTCTTCAATTCGTCGAATCTGTCTTTTGTCTTCACCTTTTATTATTTAAACGAATATCACTTGTAAATAGAACAATTGCAACTAAAAGCTTGTCTTTCTTGAGGAATAATGCTATGAAATATATGTTCGTTTTTAGCATTATCAGTTATTGAGTTCGGAAACAGTTAGGATCGACATCTACCGTTAGTAGAATTTTCCTACAACAACAGCTACCATTCAAGCATTGAGATGGCGCCGTTTGAAGCACTTTATGGTAGAAAGTTCAGGTCTCTGATTTGTTAGAGTGAAGTGGGGGATAGACAAATTACGGGTCCGGAGATAATACAAGAAACTACCGAGAAGATCATCTAAATTCAACAACGGTTGAAAACCGCCCAAAGTCGACAAAAGAGCTACGCTGACATTAAAAGAAAATATATAGAATTTGAAATTGAAGAGATGGTCATGCTTAAAGTTGCACCTTGGAAAGGCGTTGTTCAATTTGGTAAACGGGGGAAATTAAATCCAAGGTATATTGGACCATTCAAGATTATTGATCGTGTCGGACCAGTTGCTTACCGACTTGAATTACCACAACAACTCACAACTGTACATAACACTTTCCACGTCTCAAATTTGAAGAAATGTTTTGCTAAAGAAGATCTCACTATTCCATTAGACGAAATCCAAATCAACTAAAAACTTCAATTCGTCGAAGAACTCGTCGAAATAATGAATCGTGAGGTTAAAAGACTTAAGCAAAACAAGATACCAATTGTTAAGGTTCGATGGAATGATCGTAGAGGACCCGAGTTCACCTGGGAATGAAAAGATCAGATGAAGAAGAAATACCCGCACTTATTTCCAGAAGATACGTCAACACCTCCAACTGCTTAAAATTTCGGGACGAAATTTATTTAACGGGTAGGTACTGTAGTGACCCGAACTTTTCCATGTTTATATATATTAAATAAAATTGTTATTTACATGATTAAGTGTTTCCAACATATTAAGCAATCAAACTTGTTATGACTTGATTAATTGAAATAAGTTTCATATAGACAATTGACCACCCAAGTTGACCGGTGATTCACGAACGTTAAAACTTGTAAAAACTATATGATGACATATATATGATTATATATATAGTTAACATGATATTATGATAAGTAAGTATCTCATTAGGTATTTTAACAATGAGTTATATACATAAAATTGAGTTTATTGAATTAAGAAACTCGAAACGATATATATAACAATTATCGTTATAACAACGTCTTACTAAATACATATGAATCATATTAAGATATTGATACACTATGTTTAATCATGATATATGATAATTAAACATGTCATTAAGTGTATTAACAATGAACTACATATGTAAAACCAAGACTACTAACTTAATGATTTCGAAACGAGACATATATGTAACTTTTATCGTTGTAACAACATTTAACTGTATATATATCCTACTAAAATATATTAATATATCATAATATCATGATAATGTAATAATTTAACATCTCTTTATATATAATAAACAATGGGTTAACAACATTTAACAAGATCGTTAACCTAAAGGTTTCAAAACAACATTTACATGTAACGACTAACGATGACTTAACGACTCAGTTAAAATGTATATACATGTAGTGTATTTAGATGTATTAATATACTTTTGGAAGACTTCAAGACATATATCAAGACACTCATACTTAACGAAAATGGTTACAGTTACATTCCCATTCTTTTTTCATCAAGAATTCTAGTCGTATTCATACCCGTATTATACACAGCTTCTAGACGTACTTACTATGGGTATATACCAATAGGAACTAGCACGGGATTCCACTTTTGATTATGTCATGCATGATTAATCAATTTTAACTTCTACCATGAACTAGTCAACTAACTAGAACTCCTTTTAACCCCACTCACCACTCACCACTTACCACTCATCATTCACTCCATTTCACTTCCAATTCTCTTTCTAATTCTCTCTCAACACACACACACACACACACACACACACTTATGAACGAATTTTTCCAGTAGCTAATTATCATCTTCATCAAAAATTACTTCAAGAATCAAGCTATAATCATCTTAGGAAGAACACTTCAAGAACACTTCGAAAATCCTTTCAAGTTTACTAGTTTACTTCTAAGCTTTCTAATCCATTCCAAGTAATCATCTAAGATCAAGAAACCTTTATTATTTACAGTAGGTTATCTTTCTTATTCACGGTAATATTCATATTCAAATTTTGATTCAATTTCTATAACCATAAACTATCTTAATTCGAGTAAAAATCTTACTTGAACTTGTTTTTGTGTCATGATCCTACTTCAAGAACTTTCAAGCCATCCAAGATCCTTTAAAGCTAGATCATTTCTTATCACTTCCATTAGGTTTACCTACTAAACTTGAGGTAGTAATGATGTTCATAACATCATTCGATTCATATATATAAAACTATCTTATTCGAAGGTTTAAACTCGTAATCACTAGAACATAGTTTAGTTAATTCTAAACTTGTTCGCAAACAAAAGTTAATCCTTCTAACTTGACTTTTAAAATCAACTAAACACATGTTCAATATCTATATGATATGCTTACTTAATGATTTAAAACCGAAAAACACGAAAAACACCGTAAAATCGGATATACGCCGTCGTAGTAACACCGCGGGCTGTTTTGGGTTAGTTAATTAAAAACTATGATAAACTTTGATTTAAAAGTTGTTCTTCTGAAAAAATGATTTTTCTTATGAACATGAAACTATATCCAAAAATCATGGTTAAACTCAAAGTGGAAGTATGTTTTCCAAAATGGTCATCTAGACGTCGTTCTTTCGACTGAAATGACTACCTTTACAAAAATGACTTGTAACCTGTATTTCCGACTATAAACTTATACTTTCTCTATTTAGATTCATAAACTTAAGTTCAATATGAAACCATAGCAAATTGAAACACTCAAAACGGATTTAAAACGAAGAAGTTATGGGTAAAACAAGATTGGATATTTTTGCTTGTTGTAGCTACGTGAAAATTGGTAACAAATCTATATTAATCATATCCTAGCTAACTTATATTGTATTATACATGTATTCTAATATATTATGTAATCTTGGGATACCATAGACACGTATGCAAATGTTTTGACATATCATATCGACTCATCTATATATATTATTTGGAACAACCATAGACACTCTATATGCAGTAATGTTGGAGTTAGCTATACAGGGTTGAGGTTGATTCCAAAAATATATATACTTTGAGTTGTGATCTAGCCTGAGACGTATATACATTGGGTCGTTGATTGATTCAAGATAATATATATCGATTTATTTCTGTACATCTAATTGTGGACAACTAGTTGTAGGTTACTAATGAGGACAGCTGACTTAATAAACTTAAAACATTAAAACGTATTAAAAATGTTGTAAATATATTTTGAACATACTTTGATATATATGTACATATTTGTTATAGGTTCGTGAATCGACCAGTGGCCAAGTCTTACTTCCCGACGAAGTAAAAATCTGTGAAAGTGAGTTATAGTCCCACTTTTAAAATCTAATATTTTGGGATGAGAATACATGCAGTTTTATAAATGTTTTACGAAATAGACACAAGTAATTGAAACTACATTATATGGGTGAATAATCGAAGCCGGATATGCCCCTTTTGCTTGGTAACCTAAGAATTAGTAAACCGATCTACTAATTGGCGCAAATCCTAAAGATAGATCTATTGGGCCTAACGAACCCCATCCAAAGTACCGGATGCTTTAGTACTTCGAATTCATTTTTATCATGTCCGAAGGATTTCCCGGAATGATAGGAGATATTCTTATATGCATCTTGTTAATGTCGATTTCCGGGTGTTCACCATATGAATGAATTTTATCTCTATGTATGGGATGTATATTGAAATTGAAATCTTGTGGTCTATTATTATGATTTAATAATATATAGGTTAAACCTATAACTCACCAACATTTTTGTTGATGTTTTAAGCATGTTTATTCTCAGGTGATTATTAAGAGCTTCCGCTGTTGCATGTATATTGAAATTGAAATCTTGTGGTCTATTATTTGAAGTCCATGCTTATATGATATTATGTAAAAACTGCATTCAAGAAACTTATTTTTGATGTAATATATTCTTATTGTAAACCATTATGTAATGGTCGTGTGTAAACGGTATATTTTAGATTATCATTATTTGATAATCTACGTAATGCTTTTTAAACATTTATCGATAAAATAAAGGTTATGGTTGTTTTAAAAATTAATGCAGTCTTTGAAAAACGTCTCATATAGAGGTCAAAACCTCGCGGCGAAATCAATTAATATGGAACGTTTATAATCAATATGAACGGGACATTTCACGAGAAGCGCTTTTGTTTTGGGTCGTTGGCTTGACCATAATGATGCCTACTGTTGAAAAGCGTACATTCCCCTCTGGTAGTCATAATCTTAGTTTTCTTGATGGAACGTGAGTCTTGGTGGATAGATTCTGATTAAATGCCGGACCAAAAGAGGTAAAAGATCCGGAATTTCTCTTGAAGATCTTCCGAAGGCGAGATAATGGGTGGTTTCAGCTCTTGACAAATCTTTGAGTCCTATGAGAACACGATCTACGGCTCTGCTGATTGATCCATGAATGTCAATCATCGAGGCTGTGCTTGTGGTAATTGTTTCTCTAACTGGGTGTTCATTTCGGAGATCTTCGAATAGTGTTAAATTTTATATCTTCAGTATCTCAAAATCTTCTGAACGGTGGTCTCCATAGAAGGAGTCTGTAGCTCGGCACCGATTTATTAAGAGGCGAAGCTGGAGAGAAGTGAAAAGTAATCCTGACCCAAGCATTAGCGTCACCGTCTTGGAATATATCTCCCGGCATCTAACTTTAAATGTGAAACTAGGATCCGTGGTCTCGTGGAAGATACGTGCCAATTGCTTTCTAACAAAGGTGGCAATGTTGACTCGGTCGGGTTCTAGATGTGAGAATGGTTTGTTGCGTCTTCCTTCTTCTGCTAGTACGTCTCAATTCCTTGATAATCAGATCAGCATGGTGATCAATTGTTAGGTAGATCACTAGTCTGTCTGGTGTGCTTTCGAAATTATCTCTTTCCAAGAGCACGAAGAGGCTATGAATATCTTCAATCATTTGCGAATCAGAGTCATAAGTTGGGCGTCTGGTGGAAAGATTCATATGCTTTCGGATGAGAGTCAATAGTGCTCGTTGGTTTGCTGAGAACGAAAGTGCAGATCTGACTAAGGCGTTGTAAACCTTGGAGTAAATGATCTTCTGATCTTAACAAAATCTCGTCTCGAGAATTGTTCGAACCACTGAATTGTGCTCTCGTAGCCTTTCTTCATGGTAGATATGATCGTGAAGAGTAGTGATAAAGTCTTGAATGCGCCTTTATAAGAGTTCCACATTATCATCTTCTCTTGGCAGATAAAGGTTGTATTCATCTTCGATAGCCTTGATTCGCTCCTTTAAACGAGGTGTGAAAGTGATTGTTGATCTACGGATGGCTTCGAGAATATCTTCAAACTCATCGATATCATTGATGAAGGTTATCGTATCGGCGTGATTAGATATGACCGGTATCTCTGAGTGATCTGAAGAAGAGTCCAGCTCCTCTTGATCTGATGCTGCTGGTAGAGAATATAAATCGCCCAGAATGTCTTCATTTTGCTCTTCTCCCTCGTCATCATCAGTATAGCTTTCTTCTGTAGATTCGTCTGATGAACGGGCTTCTTCAGTATTCTGGTGTTTCACTTTTACACTGCGAGGTCAATTTCTGTATCCTTAAATTCAGCAGCCTTATCAGCTTTCTTCTTGAAATGAATTATTAAACTGTGATCTTCCGTCTCTAGCCTCATTATTTATTCGTGACGTTTATGAATTGCTTCCGAGCTTAGAGAGGATATTGTCGCAGTTTTCTCTACGTCTCCCATTTCTTCTTCCTCCTCAGACTCTTCCTCTATTTCTTCACTGGGATCCTCTTCTTTCATTTTCAGGTCGTTAGCAGACTGTGATTCGACACCAATTTCGATATCATCGGCTGGTGGTGGGGACTCATCATCGGAAGTGATCTGTGTGATAGAAATAGCAAACATCTCTACCTGTCCAGAAAGATCGGTAGGTCGGTCAATTTTGAAGGTAACGCTCTCCCCATGTGATGGTAAGATCAAGGTTTGATTGTACACATCAATGACAGTCCTAGCCGTGTTTATGAAAGGTCATCCTAATACTATTGGCGTATGTAGGTCTTCCCTAATATCCATCACTACGAAATCCGTAGGATACAAGAATTTTTTGACTTTCACCAAGATATTCTCAACTATACCCTTAGGATATCAGATTGCGTGATCGGCAAGTTAGATTATCATTTTGGTTGGTGTTAAGTCTCCTAACTCTAATCTCTTGTAGAGAGAATATGGTATGAGGTTGATACTTGTTCCTAAATCTACTAGTGCATGAATGGATCCAGATTGGTAGATTGAATATGGAAAAATGAATCGGCTCGTATCTCCTAGCTTCTTGGGTAGAGAGTTTCTGAGCAATGCTGAGCATTCTTCACTCAGTGGAATTATGTTGGATTCTGGTATCCTTTCCTTTGTAGAGATAAGCATTCGTATATATATATCTCTTCTGGTTGGTTCATCAGATTTCCTTGAGCTGCTGCATCGATCGTCGTCCTATGATTTACCCTAAGACCATTGTAGAAAGTACAGATATGAGCTTAACGTTCTAGCTGGTGATTAGGGCACTTCTTCATCAGGGTTTTGAATCGCTCCAATGCGGTGTAAAGAGATTCATCATAACTTTGCTTAAAGTTAATGATGTCATTCTTGAGCTTGGTTTGTTTAGAAGGAGGCAAATATTTGGTTAGGAATTTAGTTGTCATCTTCGTCCATAACGTGATGGAATCTTTTTTCAATCCTTCAAACCATGTTTGCGCATAATGAGTCAGAGAGTAGGGGAACAAGTATAGTCGGACTATATCTTGTCTTATCCCTGGCTATTTATTAAAGTTCGAAAGAGATATGAATTTATCAAGGTGAGAATTAGGATCGTCATATGGTAATCCATGAAATGGACAACCATTTTGGATGAGCTGTATAATATGATGTTTTAACTCGAACAAATGTCCTTGGATATTCGGGAATCTGATTGGTACTCCTCGACCTTCAATAGAGGGTTTGGTGTTTTCTGCTAGAGTAACGTGTAACGCCATTCGGTTTCTGATTCGTTCTTCCTTGTGTGTTTTAGATATTATTACGTCTGGATCAGGTATGAATAACAAAGACCCTGGTCTAGATCGGGTATGGGTCATACACTGAGTATGTCTTTTGTTTTTAAATTTTGCGTAGATATTCTAAGTTACTAATTTAGTCTAAAGTAATCCTAAGGTAATTTAAGGTAATCTAAGGTAATTATCCTAAGTTTAATATGTTTTTGGTTCCTGCTAATGATTCCCTGGTATTTTGATAACAGAGCTTCACACGAACTATTCAACAAACAAAGTGACGGATCGACTACGGAGAGACAAGATCCTTTTGGTCCCAACAAGTAAATATGCAGGTCGAAACATCACTTAGGAAACATCAGGGCATCAGAATCTGACTTGATAACATGCTGGAGAGCGAAGAGTTACAATACTGAAATTTTAGTGACAAAGTAAAACCATGACCCATCCATTTAGACTCCAGATGTATGTGTGATGCTAACACTGCAAACTATACAATATGAAAGAAAATAACCACATGAAACTCGAGCAGATCATGTACACTGTACAAAAATGTTGTTGAAGGGTTTGCCAGTATTCGAGCACGAAGGCTGCAAAAAATTAACCAATGCCACTTCTATTAACTTGAGGACTGCCAAAATTCATAGTGTAATTGAGCCAACTATGCTAATTCAAATTCACCTTTTTAACTCTATTAGAAATCCAATCAATGCTTCTCAACTGAATATAATTGATAATAACCGCAACTCCTTTATTATTATTGCTAAATACAATTGTGTTTCTATTTAGCCAAATGAAATAACAAAGCTATCCAAATGACCGCTTGCCACATATTTTTACCGAGAGATGTTGAGAAGTTGTGGCTGATACCCGAGTATAATTCATCAAAGACAAGTGAACGTTGGATTTTTTATTTTATTTTTGGCTAAAAATACGAATACTCGTATAGATTACGAACACGTTTTCGCAAAAGAAAACCTCAAACGGTGATACAAAACAGTGATGAATCGGATCGAATGAAGCTCGAAACTAGAAAACAACAATGAAACTACCAAATACTATCTAAAACCTAGCCTCAAGATTCCCAAACTGACGATCGCATAAGCTAATCATACTCAAGATTCTGAAACTGACGAGAGCAGCTGAGAACTCAACTCAAATCGAAAACCATTAAATTCGCCAATTTAAAATAAGTATGATTAAATTTATTTAAGAAACTAATGATTGAGAATTATAATTATAATTATAAATGAGTGTACATTGGTAAATTTAATCATAGTTAGTAGCTTTTTTTTTTAAGAAATACTCACTATTTCAAGACATGTATAAATAACTAGTTTACGAACCCTCGCTTCGCGCCGGGAGTTCGTTTTTCAATGTATTCTATTGCGTTTAGTTTGTAAAATTATTTTGTGGCTAACGATGATGTCGTTGAAGCGCAACTCGAGTCGAACTAAAAGGTATAATCCGTGAAAGTTTTAAATGTTATTTTAAATTAACAATATATGTGCATCTCCGCGTTTCGCTATGGAATTGTCGATTTTTAAAAATTTAACGCAAAATCAACGTGTATGAAAAGTACCTAAAATATTTAACGTTTTTTTAAAAAGCGTCCGTTTTGCGTAGAGTTAGTGACATTGTGTTCCTAAAATTATTTCGAGTTTAACGATGGTGCTGAAAAAATTTAACTCGTTGCGAGTGAGAAGATATGACCCGTTGAATATATTTGAGTGGAGTTTATTTAAATTTTTTTTTATGAAAATAGGTATTTGACAGTTTACCCCCTGTTTAGGGAGTCGATTTTAATATTTGAAAAAAGTGTGGGTTTTTTTTTGGAAAATAAAAAAAGGTGAAAAAAGAAAAAAAAAGGTGAAAGGACGAAAACGCCCCTGGTACTATTCATCATTTTTGTCTAATAGTCCGTGTATGAAAGGTACCTCAAATATTTAACGTTTTTTTTAAAAAGCGTCCGTTTTGCGTAGAGTTAGTGACATTGTGTTCCTAAAATTATTTCGAGTTTAACGATGGTGCCGGAAAAATTTAACTCGTTGCGAGCGAGAAGATATGACAGTTGAATATTTGGGTGGAGTTTATTTAAGATTTTTTATGAAAATAGGTATTTGACAGTTTACCCCCTGTTTGGGGAGTCGATTTAATTTTTGAAAAAAGTGTGAGGTATTTTTTGGAATAAAAAAAGGTGAAAAAAGGAAAAATAAAAAAAGGTGAAAGGACGAAAACACTCCTAGTACTCATTATTTTTGTCTAATAGTTAATATGGTAAATAATATGGCAAACATTTTTTAAATGGAGTGGATAACAAAGTAAATAGCATTTTTCAAACATAAGACGATATGTGCTTCATCTTCCCTTTATCTACATCCATCCATATGTAATAAGAAAAAAAAGTTCAATATATAATATATATTCTTCATATTTCTGTATTTCTTTTTATTAGACAAAAAAGATGTTAGGTTTGAAATAACGCAATTAAAAATCGTTTGTTAACCTCCTACATCAAATAAGAAAAGTATAAGGATATATGTTAGAAACCATGAAAATTTGAAGGGGTGAAGTTAAAATGAAAGATATTTAAGTAGTATTCCTTTTTAAGTAGGATTTTAGAGTGTAAATTATAGTACGTATTAAAATTACAAGGGGACAGAGGAAAACAGGCGAGGAAACTGCGATGGGGGACAAGAAAGCGGCATTTTTAGTAATTCTGCCGGTTGCTGACGCCTGACGGGGACATATAACTCTCTCCTTCATTTATATTTCCCTTTTTACCCCTTACTCTATTGTTACATTTACCATGTTGCCCCTATCCAGTAACGTAAATGAATGATTTGCGATATGGGTGAGGTTCTAGAGGTATTTCAAAATAAACAGTGCATTTCATTTCATATAATTAGAGCCCTCCGAACGTTTTGGACTTAGCCACTGTCCACTCCGCCGCTCTGTTGGGCGCCGATGAAAGTCCACCATCAGAGCCTCCTCGACAATTTAAATGACTTACACGAAAATAAAAACGGTCCCACAAATAAGTTGAAATTTTTTATTACGCATAAAAAACAGCTACTCCAATTTATCTATTTATTTACTTACATTGTATTTAACTATTAAAAACAAGGTATTTTAACTTTAATAGACAATTTTTAATTTGATTTAATTAAATATATTGAGAAAAATATTTACATATTCAAAATTTTAGGCCCTTCTAAATTTTTGGGTCCTAGGCGGGTGCCTTTCTTGCCTATACTCGAAGACACCTCTGCCCACCGCCCAGCCTACCGCCCAGCTATCCGTGCTCTGGTGCGCGTTTTGTAATCATTAATGAGGACGGTAGAAATGGATAGAAAACAAAACATAATAATAATAATAATAATAAAATACCGGACGGATATAAACGGCTAGTTTTGTATTTTTTTTTTCCACTCTATATATACACATTCAAATTCATCTTTTACACATATCTTTTTCACTCTCTCAACCTACACTATCATTTTATCAATTTTTTTTCTTTACCAAAAAAATGAATCCAAATTACGATCCCGAACTAAGCGTTTTATTAACGATCACAAATACAACTAATGTAAGTGATACTCGCGCACTCGAATTACTTGAGGCATTGGATGAGTTAAGCGATGATGAAGAAGTTGTCCCCGTACAAAAAGCACCTCGAAGATATTTACATAGAGATCGCGAAAGCCCGCGCAAGAGCTTTATGTAATGATTATTTTTCCGACAATCCCACGTTTTCGGATGATTATTTTCGTAGAAGGTATCGAATGAGCAAACCTTTATTTCTTCGTATATGTCAAGGTATATTGAATTTTTCTCAAACTCCGATTCCCGAATATTTTACTTACTTTCATAAAAAACGTGATGCCGCCCGATTACTTGGTTTTAATATTGTTCAAAAAGTAAGATCTGTCATACGTCAACTTGCTTATGCTACTTCGGCCGATCTTTTTGATGAATATTTGCATATGGGTGAACAAACTGCATATGATTGGTTAAACAATTATTGCAAATGTGTTTTTCATTTGTACGCTACTGAATATTTGAGAAAACCAACTGCATAAGATGTGCAACGTTTGACCATTAAACATTCTCAAATACATGGTTTTCTGGAGATGTTATGCATTGGAGGTGGAGAAATTGTCCACAACGGTGGAAGGGTCATTATATATTATATACGAGGTGATCATGGTTACCCGTCAATTATGCTTGAAGCGGTAGCCTCGTACGATGGATGGTTTTCGCACGCTTATTATGGACCTGCGGGTTCAAATAATGATATCAACGTACTCAATCAATCTGATTTTTTTACCGAGTTATTAGCCGGTGAAGCTCCCCCATGTATGTTTACGGTTAACGGGTGTACGTTTAATAAGGGTTATTATTTGGCAGATGGAATTGATCCGGAATGGACAACATTAGTGAAATCGTTCAGAAATCCGATAGACACGAAACAATCAAAATTTTCAAAGTACCAGGCATCGGCAAGAAAAGATATTGAACGAGCATTAGGAGTACTACAAGGTCGATGGACCATTGTTCAACATCCAGGAAGACCGTATTACATCTGCCAAATTAGAAGGATTATGTTAACATGTATCATATTAAATAATATGATAACCGAGGACAAAGAGCGTGCATTTTGTGGCCTCGAGGAGAATTATCGTCCGATTCGACGTGCACGAGGAACATTCCAAGAAAGAGTCGAGGCGCATATGCAGATGGACGCGGAATTAAGAGATGTGGGCATTCATCGACTACTACGAGATATGCTTGTAAAACACGTGTATAATCTTCCATCTCATTATCGAATTCGACATGATCCGACAATTAATCCTAACAATCAACCCGAGGTAGGACCTTCACACATTCACGATGACGAAGAAGAAAACGACGTTGAAGAAGAAGGCGAAGAGTAGTTTTTTTTTTTATTATTTCAATGTAATTTAATTTTTCAAATTTTAATGTAATTTTTAATTTTAATTATTGTAATGTTTTTAATTTTTAATAAAAGTTTAGTTTTATTTAAATAAATATCGTTTAGAGAAAAATAAAATGTGATAAAAAATTATGGAAGAAATGTGTAACTGTTGGGAGTGTTTAGTCCTGGTTTAGTCCTGGGAATGAAGTGCTGATCTGGTGCTGAGGTGGCGTCTAGTCCTGAAAGACTAAGACATAACCATTGGGAGTGCTCTTAGAAATAAATAATTATTGTAACAAAATATGTTATAGATGAACGATGTTTGCCTGTGTGGATTTACAGTAGTTATGCTATTTTACATTGATTAATATGATAATTAGTATTTTGAATTTCAGAGAATATCAAATTATCCTTTTTTATAAAAGCAAGTAAAATTTATTAAATAACCGAAATAGTTAAAAGGTACAAAACACAAATAAGCTATATAATTGATGTGAAGCGAGGTGTATATAAAATAGTTATTATTTTACTAGGAAAAACTATTAAATACGATACAATTTTACACAAGATATTTATTTATTTATAGAATGGATATACTTAAACCTTGCTACAACACTTATAGGCAGTGTACCTAATCGTACAGTAGTGTAGTTTTTAGTAAGTCCGGTTCGTTCCACAGGGAAATCTTTAAACAAAGCTCAACGCTATATTAGTTTACTTTTATAAAAATACAAATATATATATAAGTAATATTATTATTATAAAGGGGGGTTTTTACCGTTTAATGACCGGTTTGTCGATTTTAAGACTTTAGTCGCAGTTAAAACCTAATGTAAAATATAAAATAAATACAAGACTTAAATTAAAGCGTAAAGTAAATAACGATAATGAAATTGCGAATAATAAAAATGCGATAAAATAAAATTGCGATAATTAAAAAGTACGATAATTAAAAGTGCGATTAAATAACAAATAAATAAAAGTGCGATAATTAGAAGTGCAATTAAATAAAGGAAATTAAATATGAAATAAAAGAATTATGCTTATTTAAACTTCCGTAATCATGATGTTTGACGTGTTGATTTTAGTTTTATGCCCATGGGTTAATTGTCCTTTGTCCTGGATTATTCAATATGTCCGTCTGGTTTTTGTCCATAACAGTCCATCAGTCATAAATATAAATTGCAAGTGTCCTTGTCAAATTATTATTATACCCGAAGTTAAATATTCCAACTAATTGGGGATTCGAATTGTAACAAGGTTTTAATACTTTGTTTAATGAATACACCAGGTTATCGACTGCGTGTAAACCAAGGTTTTACTACTTTGTTAACAATTACACCAATTACCCTTGAATGTAATTTCACCCCTGTTTTAATTATTCTAGTGGCTATTAATCCATTCCCGTGTCCGGTTAAATGAACGATTATTCGTACATATAAATACCCCGCCCATCGTGTCCGATCGAGTGTATATGGTAATTTATAGGGACGCCCAATTGTAAATCTTTATATTAACATTAACAAACTTTCATTTAGTTAAACAAATATAAAGCCCATTAATAGCCCATAGTCTAATTTCCACAAGTGTCGTTCTTTTGTCCAAACCCCAATTATGGTACAAAGCCCAATTATCCAATTTTAGTAATTAGCCCAACATCATGATTACTTCGTTTTAAATAAGCATAATAATAACTTAGCTACGAGACATTAATATAAAAAGGTTGAACATAACTTACAATGATTAAAAATAGCGTAGCGTTACACGGACAGAATTTCGACTTACACCCTTACAACATTCGCTAACATACCCTTATTATTAGAATTATAATTAAAATTAAAATATAAATTATAAATATAAATATAAATTTTACGTATGAAGAGGAAGAAAAAAGATGATGAAATTTGATCAGAATTCGGTTGGCTTTATAGCCAGAGTTGAAAATTGGGGCTCCGCGACTCGCGGCAAAATGCCCTTAAAACTCCGCGAGTCGCGGAGATGTATTTACAGCTCACACCCTTGGAGTTTCTTGCTGCCGACGGTTTTTAATATATATATATAATATATATATAATTAATATAATTAATTATATATTATATTATATTTATATACATAGTTAACTTGTAATTTTTAGTCCGTTGCGTCGAGCGTTAAGAGTTGACTCTGGTCCCGGTTCCGGATTTTCGAACGTCCTCGCGTACAATTTAATATCTTGTACTTTGCGTTTTGAATCTTGTACTCTTGTGATTTCGAGACGTTTCTTATCAATAATTGGAACCTTTTTGATTGTCTTTTGTTCTTTTGAGCTTTTTGGTCGTTTGCGTCTTCAAATCGTCGAATCTGTCTTCTGTCTTCACCTTTTATTATTTAAACGAATATCACTTGTAAATAGAACAATTGCAACTAAAAGCTTGTCTTTCTTGAGGAATAATGCTATGAAATATATGTTCGTTTAAGCATATACGAAAATTTTCGCCAAGTTCATAAGCATTCAACTCAAATAACATGTCAAAATAATCATTACTAGCAAATAAACAAGTCTCAAATGGCATTATCTTTCAAAAATCAAGTTCATGAATTTTGGACTTGAAAAAGTCCACTTTAATTCTCAAAATCATGTTTAGGCTCAAAGTTTGGATCATTTAACTACCTAGACATGTTACACTACTCAATTTAGCAACAATTCATGACAAAAATCGGCCATAACCTGTTTATATCAAAAAGCCCCAAATTTGCTCAAGAACACAAACCCTAGATTATTCAAAATTTGAAGTTTAAGGCTTCTAATCATGTTAAACAGCATCAATCTAGGTTATACAAGCATAATACATAAACAATTTAAGTCTAATTACACTAAAAAGCATCAAAATCAAATTGGGGAAAAATTAGCTCAAGAACACCTAATTTCGAATTAAATGGTGTTTAGGTGTAGAAATTTACCGTTTTTCTTGAGTAATTCTTAGATATCATCCTTCTCAACATGATTTTAGCAAAAGATTTGGTGATTAACGGTTAAAAATTGAGATTTTTGGGGGTGATTTTCGGGTTTTTTCGGGGTGCTTTTCGCTGTGAAATTCGCAGTGTTTTTGTGTGGGAGTGAACTGATCGTTCAGCTCTTTTATTTTTTTTTTGTAATTTGGTCCCTCCGCGAGTCGCGGAGGTTTTGCACTGCAAACTCCGCGAGTCGCGGAGTTTACTTTTTTTTTTTTTTTTTTATAATCATTAACTTTTGAAAACAATTAAGAAATTAATTTTAAAATTTTGTTTCCCTTGTTATTTAGGACGAGGTCGTTTCGGATCAATGTCCTAGTCCGTCCTTCGACAAAATTTTAAAATTTGTCTTTTTGTAGCGATTGTTTTAAAAGCTAAGATTTTTGGGTTTTTTCAATGTTTTTGGCATACTCTAATTCAGTAAGATTAAAAATATGATAATAAAAGTTCTCGTCCCTCCCTCGGGTAAAGCAATTTCGGTTCAAAGACCTAGTCTTCAACTTACGACGAATTTTTTAAAAATCATATTTTTAACTTAATGAGATAAAGTAAATTTTTGTTTTTAAATTCACACAACTTAAATATAAAATTCAAAATTAAAAATTAAAAATTCACACCAAACTTAAAATTTGAAATGCATAAAATTAAAAATTAATATTTTTTTTAAAAATTAAAAATTCACACCAAACTTAATTTAAAAATTCATATTTCATACCAAACTTATATTAGTTTTTCAAATATTTACAATTTAAATATATTGTTTTTACAAAGTTTACAATATTAATTTAAGATTTAAATATTAATTTTAAAAATATGGTAAAAATAAAATTAAAAATCTTTTTGTCTTTTTATCCCACTTTAATCAATCAAATATTATCAAAAATATGCGCCCCTCTTTTCGGTAAAGTAATTTCGGTTCAAAGACCTAATTTAACTCATGACGAATTTTTGAAATATTTTGGGTTGATTGATTAAAGATATTTATACCTTAAGAATAAACGTTAAATTTCGCAGTGATGTAATAAATTGTTGAATGATATCAATAATTTCGGTCGCCAAACCTAATTTTATTTAATACCAATTTAATACTTTTTAGCGAACAAATTAGCGTTTATTATCAAAAGGTTAAAAATAAAAATAAAAATAAAAACTGTACAGACATACCTGTGAAATAGATTTCTTAGTTATATGATCTATTATATTCATAAGATAGTCGGTTTAATTGGTTTTCCATGGCTGCATAGGCGTAACCTCGAGCATTCATTATCTTTTCTTCTAAACATATGAACGGTCCGTCTCTGCATAAAGTAACAAATTCGGTATTTGAATAGGTTTGATTATTTGAACATTTACCTCCATGTGACCATTTTCCGCATTTGTGACATCTTTCTAGGTGTCGTGCTCTTCTTTTCGCTGCGGATTTTGATTTTCCTTTACCAAATTGTAACTTATTATCTTCGCATCTGGATCCTTTTCTAACTCCGTCCATTCTTTCTCTGATTACTGATACTAATTCACTCGGTAGAATATCATTATTACGTTTAGTGATCAAACCGTGTAGCATTAGACCATGGTTTAGTTCACAGGCAGTCTTCATTTCGTAAAAACCTAAAAAAAATAAAAATTCAGAATGGGGGGAGAAGACTAGTTCTTTAGGGTCTGCTAGGGAAAGACCATACGTGTTCCATTTTCGAGAACTACACGAAAACAGACAATCTAACTCTAACAGAAATACATATTATCCTTTAAAGACTTGATTCTCCCCACACTTAGTTAGCTGTGGTGTCGAAATTGTGATTAACTTTGTTGTCGACTTCCATCGGATCATGTATGTAATGTTTAACTCTGTGACCATTAACTTTAAATTCAATCCCATTTGAATTTATTAATTCTATCGTTCCGTATGGGAAAACTCTTTTGACTATGAATGGTCCAGACCATCTTGATTTCAATTTTCCAGGAAATAGCTTGAATCGTGAATTGAAAAGAAGAACTCTGTCTCCTTCTTTAAATTCTTTTGAACTTCTGATTCTTTTATCATGCCATTTCTTCGTTCTTTCTTTATAGATTAACGAATTTTCGTATGCTTCATGTCTTAATTCTTCTAATTCGTTTAGTTGACTTAATCGTAGACGTCCGGCTTCATGTAAATCAAGATTACATGTCTTCAAAGCCCAAAATGCTTTGTGTTCAATTTCTACTGGAAGATGACATGCTTTTCCATAAACAAGTCTAAAAGGTGTGGTTCCAATTGGAGTTTTGTAGGCTGTTCTAAAAGCCCAGAGTGCATCCTCCAATTTAATGGACCATTCCTTCGGATTTGATCCTACGGTTTTCTCTAGAATACGTTTTAAAGCTCGGTTAGTATTTTCAACTTGTCCACTTGTTTGTGGATGATATGCGGTGGAAATTTTATGAGTTACTCCATATCTTTTAAGAACTTTCTCAAGTTGATTATTACAGAAATGAGTACCCCGATCACTTATTAAAGCTTTCGGTGTTCCAAACCTTGCAAAAAGACGTTTTAAAAAGTTGACTACAACTCGTGCATCGTTAGTTGGGAGAGCTTGTGCTTCCGCCCATTTAGATACATAATCAATGGCTACGAGTATATATAGATTATTATGAGATTTTGGAAATGGACCCATAAAGTCAATACCCCAAATGTCAAATACTTCACATACTTGGATGACATTTTGTGGCATTTCATCACGTTGACTTATTCTTCCGGCCCTTTGACATGCATCACAGGATTTGCAAAGGAGGTGTGAGTCTTTGTAAATTGTAGGCCAATAGAATCCAGCTTCATAAACTTTTCTTGCTGTTAGTTGAGGCCCATAATGCCCTCCTGTTGGTCCTGTGTGACAATGGTTTAAAATTTTACTAGCTTCATCTCCAAATACACATCGGCGTATTATTCCATCGGGACAACTTTTAAACAGATGTGGATCTTCCCAGAAATAGTGTTTTATATCACTGAAGAATTTCTTTCGTCTTTGGTATGATAATCCTTTTTCAAGGAATCCACATACTAAATAATTTGCATAGTCTGCAAACCATGAGATTTCTTTATAATCTATCTTCAATAGATATTCATCAGGAAAGTTGTCTTGTATGGCCGATTCATTCAGAACTTCTAATTCGGGATTTTCAAGACGAGAAAGATGATCAGCGGCGAGATTTTCTGCTCCTTTTTTATCTCGAATTTCAATATCAAACTCTTGTAAGAGTAAGATCCAACGGATTAATCTTGGTTTAGCATCTTGTTTTGAAAATAGGTATCTAAGAGCAGAATGGTCGGTATAGACCACCGTTTTTGCTAGAACGAGATATGATCGAAATTTGTCAAAAGCAAAGACAATAGCAAGGAGTTCTTTTTCAGTAGTTGTATAGTTCGTTTGTGCTCCTTGTAACGTCTTACTAGCATAATATATAGGTTGAAATCGTTTTTCAATCCTTTGTCCTAAAACGGCTCCCATTGCAAAATCACTTGCATCGCACATTAGTTCAAATGGTAGATTCCAATTTGGTGTTATCATGATTGGTGCATTGGTGAGTTTTTCTTTAAGAATATTAAAAGATTTGATACATTCATCTGAAAAGATGAATGGCGCATCCTTTTCTAGGAGTTTATTCATAGGAGTGGCAATTTTAGAAAAATCTTTTATGAAACGTCGGTAAAAACCGGCATGCCCTAGAAAACTCCTAACTCCTCTAACATTTGTGGGATGTGGAAGTTTAGCAATTACATCTACTTTAGCTCTATCCACTTCAATTCCTTCTTTTGAAATTTTATGTCCAAGAACGATGCCTTCTTTAACCATGAAATGGCATTTCTCCCAATTAAGTACTAGATTTGATTTTTCGCATCTAATTAGCATTCGTTCCAGATTAACTAGACATGATTTAAATGTATCACCGAAGATTGAAAAGTCATCCATGAATACTTCCATGCATTCTTCTATCATGTCGTGAAAAATCGCCATCATACACCTTTGAAAGGTTGCAGGGGCGTTACAAAGTCCAAATGGCATTCTTTTGTAAGCAAAAGTACCATAAGGGCACGTGAATGTGGTTTTCTCTTGATCTTCGGGTGCTATTGGAATTTGAAAATATCCGGAAAATCCATCTAGAAAACAATAGTAACTATTTCCGGCTAATCTTTCCAACATTTGATCAATGAAAGGTAAGGGAAAGTGATCTTTTCTGGTGGCGTCATTTAATTTTCTATAATCAATACATACACGCCATCCTGTTACAGTCCTAGTAGGAATAAGCTCATTTTTCTCATTTGTGATGACAGTCATGCCACCCTTCTTAGGCACGCATTGAACTGGGCTTACCCATGGACTATCAGAGATTGGATATATCAAACCTGCATCTAGCAGTTTAATAATCTCTTTCTTAACTACATCTTGCATATTAGGATTTAGTCTTCGTTGACGTTGCACATACGTTTTATGACCTTCTTCCATAAGGATTTTATGTGTGCAATACGAAGGACTTATTCCTTTAATATCATGAATCTTCCATGCAATGGCTGGTTTATGAGCTTTCAACACAGAAATGAGCTGTGATTTCTCATTTTCAGTAAGAGAAGACGATATTATTACAGGTAATTCAGATTCACCATGTAAATAAGCGTATTCCAAATGGTTTGGAAGTGGCTTTAATTCTAATTTCGGAGGTTCTTCTATCGATGATTTATATCGATATCTGTCTTCTTCTTTTAGCATTTGAATTTCTTCTGTTGTTAGTTCATATCCATTAGCTATAAGTGTAGCTAACATTTCAGCTTCATCAATTGGTTCATTACCTTCTCCTAAAGAACATTCTCCTGTTCCTTGTAATTCTGGAAATTCTTCTAATAATTCCGCATGTGCATCTATAGTTTGAATATAATAACATGTATCATCTGCAGATTGTGGTTGTTGCATTGCTCTATCAACTGAAAAGGTAACACTCTCATCCTCTATACTTAGGGTCAGTTTCTTACCGAACACGTCTATCATTGCTTTAGCCGTGTTTAAGAATGGTCTTCCTAATATGAGAGGAACTTGAGAATCTTCTTCCATGTCCAAAACAACAAAATCTACTGGAAATACTAAAGTACCAACTTTAACTAGCATGTTTTCCATTATCCCTCTAGGATATTTTATTGATCTATCGGCTAGTTGTATGCTTATTCTGGTTGGTTTCAATTCTCCAAGGTCTAGTTTAGCGTATAGTGAATACGGCATTAGATTTATACTAGCACCTAAGTCTGCCAATGCATCTATTGAACTAAGACTACCCAGAAAACATGGAATTGTGAAACTTCCTGGATCAGATAGTTTTTCTGGTATCTTATTCAACAGCACTGCTGAACAATTAGCATTCATAGTAACAGCCGAGAGTTCTTCCATTTTCTTTCTATTCGTGATTAGATCTTTTAAGAATTTAGCATATCTTGGCATTCCTGAAATCACATCAATGAAAGGAAGATTTACATTTATCTGTTTAAACATATCCAAGAATTTGGATTGCTCGGCTTCAAGTTTTTCTTTCTTCATTTTACTCGGGTAAGGAAGTGGTGGTTGGTATGGTTTAACATAAGGTTTATCCTTAACTGTGTTATCTTCATTAACCTTTTCAACTACCGGTTCTTTTTCCTTATCTTGATCAGGTTGTGGTTCTTGTGGAGTAGGAATAGTTTCATCAGAAGTTACAGGTATTTCAGGTGGTTTAAGTGTTGTACCACTTCTTGTGGTAATAGCTTTAGCTGTTTCATTCAGGGGGTTAGCGTTTGTATCGCTTGGTAGACTTCCCGGTTTTCTTTCACCTATTAACCTTGCTAGGTTACTTACTTCTTGTTCCAGATTTTGAATAGAAGCTTGTTGATTTCTAAATGCTTGAGCATTTTGTTCATTTGTTTGTTTTTGAGATGTGAAAAACTGCGTTTGAGTTTCAACTAGCTTCGTCATCATATCTTCTAAATTCGGCTTTTTATCATCGGTTTGTTGTGGTGGTTTGTTTTGAAAATTCGGTCTTTGCTGATTGTAAGTATTATTGGATACTTGTTGATTGCTAGGACCTTGTTGGTTGTTGTATGGAATATTTCGGTTATAATTCTGGTTTTGATTGTAAATCGGTCTTGGCGGTTGATAATTATTCTGATAATTATTTCCAGGCCTTTGGTTTATGTATGAAATATTCTCTCTTTGTTCCATTGTTAATTCAATACTGAGACAATCTTTTGTCAAATGTGGTCCTCCACACTGCTCACAACTAATTCGTATTGAGTGAATATCCTTAGTCATCTTTTCCATTCGTCTCTCGAAAGCATCTATCTTTGCGGAAATGGAATCTAAGTCATGGCTAGAATCGGCTCTAGCTGCTTTAGATGATCTAATGATATCTTTTTCTTGGTGCCACTCATGTGAGTGGAAAGCAGTGTTATCAATAATTTTGTAAGCATCAGTTTCGGTTTTCTTCATAATCGAACCACCAGCTGCTATATCTATGTCTTTTCTTGTAGTGATGTCGCATCCTCGGTAGAATATTTGTACTATTTGACAGGTGTCTAAACCATGTTGCGGACATCCTCTTAATAACTTTCCATATCTTGTCCACGCCTCATATAGAGTTTCATTTGGCTTCTGTGTAAACGTAACAATTTCTGCTTGAAGTCTTACGGCTTTAGATGCAGGAAAGAATTGTTTAAGAAATTTGTCAATTAAAACATCCCATGTATCAATCGCCCCTTCAGGTAACGATTCCAACCAATCTTTGGCTTCTCCCTTTAAAGTCCAGGGAAATAACATGAGATATATCTGTTCATCCTCCACTTCTCGGATTTTAAATAGTGTGCAGATCCTATTAAAGGTACGTAGATGTTCATTTGGATCTTCCTTCGGCGCACCACTAAATTGGCATTGATTAGTCACCATGTGTAGAATTTGTCCTTTGATTTCATAATCTGGCGCATTAATGTCTGGATGAGTAATTGCGTGACCTTGGCCAGTGCGTTTAGCTCTCATTCGGTCTTCCATACTTAAAGGTTCCAGATTCTCCATAATTGAATTTGTTGAATCGGTATCACTAGATGGTTCTGATTTAATGGTTCGTTCCTCAACAATCTCTGTTTGAATGATTGGTGGCTCCGGAGGAAAGTTTAGTGGTTCAGGATCTATGAACCGTTCCTGAATATTTTCTGGATTCTCAATTGTGAGGTTGGGTTCAAAAAATGGATTATCGGAAATTTGAACTGAAGTACTTGGTCGACTGGATGACGATTCTAAAGAAAAATCAACGGCGGTTATATTTGTTAAATGATGTCTTGATCGAGTTACAGGTGGTGAACGTACAAAAGGTGATGAACGTCTTGCTCGGTGCATTCACTGAATATCCTATTAGTTTTTAAAAGGAAAGAAAAATTATAATAAGTTATCCAATCAATAGACTTTTCTGATTTTGCCCACGTTTCGAATAGCCAAAAGATGCAGCAGAGGGGCAGGATTCGTTTGGTCTCAATATAATTGAGGACTGTTTGGCTCCAATAACCCGGTCCACGTACAAATCCAACTATTACTACGAACCAGAAAATTTTGATGTCTATCAATTTAACCACTTAAAATAAATTTTCGTAATTTTAAGAAATTTAGATAAGAAGTAGAAAAAAAATTCTAAGTCCTAAAAACTAGAATAGCGAGAAATAAGAAAGACAAAGAGTTCGTCGCAAAAGGTTGAAAAAGAAAAAAATGGTTGAAAAATAAAAGGTGACGGAAAAAAAATAAAAAAAAAACTTATCAAAACTTAAAAATACTTAACTAACCTAACCTTATTACTACAACTAACTTAAAATTATAATCGCAAATTGAGATTACTAATTGGAATGATAATTGATACATAATAAAAGGTCTAAAAATATTAAAGCTTACAGGAAAAACTAAATCCCAAATGGAAATAACTTAAAAAGAAACTAAAACTTAAAAAGGCGTCGCAAAATTCTAAAGCACCTAAATCTTTGTCTAAAGAAAAAGCACTTAAGGAATTATACGGCAAAGCCTAAAAATCTAGGAGTAAAAATAACTATAGCAAAGACTAAGTTTAAAATTAAATATGAGCTAAAAATACAAATATTACGCTAAAACGATTAAAAAGGGACAAAATATAAAAATATACAAAAAGTTGTAAAAAGTACAATTTTTATAAAAATATTATTTTTATATTATTTATTTAATAAAACTACAAATTTTACAATTTAATAAAACTAATTAAACTAAAATATATAAATAAAAAGTAAAAGTAAAATTAAAACTAATAATAATAATAATAATAATAATTAGGTTTTAATAATAATTAATTAATAATAACCGTAATTAATGCAGGTTTAGGGCTTCCTGTCGCCTGTCAGAAGGTCTCCGCGAGTCGCGGCAATTATTGAAGAAAACCCCGCGAGTCGCGGGGTTCAGAATTTGAGCTGACAGATTTATCTTTTTACGCGTTTTTCTTTATTTATTTATTTTTTTTTATATTAGCGTTGCGCTTCATGCTTTTAAGATGATCCCCGGCAGCGGCGCCAAAAATACTTGATGTGAAGCGAGGTGTATATAAAATAGTTATTATTTTACTAGGAAAAACTATTAAATACGATACAATTTTACACAAGATATTTATTTATTTATAGAATGGATATACTTAAACCTTGCTACAACACTTATAGGCAGTGTACCTAATCGTACAGTAGTGTAGTTTTTAGTAAGTCCGGTTCGTTCCACAGGGAAATCTTTAAACAAAGCTCAACGCTATATTAGTTTACTTTTATAAAAATACAAATATATATATATAAGTAATATTATTATTATAAAGGGGGGTTTTTACCGTTTAATGACCGGTTTGTCGATTTTAAGACTTTAGTCGCAGTTAAAACCTAATGTAAAATATAAAATAAATACAAGACTTAAATTAAAGCGTAAAGTAAATAACGATAATGAAATTGCGAATAATAAAAATGCGATAAAATAAAATTGCGATAATTAAAAAGTACGATAATTAAAAGTGCGATTAAATAACAAATAAATAAAAGTGCGATAATTAGAAGTGCAATTAAATAAAGGAAATTAAATATGAAATAAAAGAATTATGCTTATTTAAACTTCCGTAATCATGATGTTTGACGTGTTGATTTTAGTTTTATGCCCATGGGTTAATTGTCCTTTGTCCTGGATTATTCAATATGTCCGTCTGGTTTTTGTCCATAACAGTCCATCAGTCATAAATATAAATTGCAAGTGTCCTTGTCAAATTATTATTATACCCGAAGTTAAATATTCCAACTAATTGGGGATTCGAATTGTAACAAGGTTTTAATACTTTGTTTAATGAATACACCAGGTTATCGACTGCGTGTAAACCAAGGTTTTACTACTTTGTTAACAATTACACCAATTACCCTTGAATGTAATTTCACCCCTGTTTTAATTATTCTAGTGGCTATTAATCCATTCCCGTGTCCGGTTAAATGAACGATTATTCGTACATATAAATACCCCGCCCATCGTGTCCGATCGAGTGTATATGGTAATTTATAGGGACGCCCAATTGTAAATCTTTATATTAACATTAACAAACTTTCATTTAGTTAAACAAATATAAAGCCCATTAATAGCCCATAGTCTAATTTCCACAAGTGTCGTTCTTTTGTCCAAACCCCAATTATGGTACAAAGCCCAATTACCCAATTTTAGTAATTAGCCCAACATCATGATTACTTCGTTTTAAATAAGCATAATAATAACTTAGCTACGAGACATTAATATAAAAAGGTTGAACATAACTTACAATGATTAAAAATAGCGTAGCGTTACACGGACAGAATTTCGACTTACACCCTTACAACATTCGCTAACATACCCTTATTATTAGAATTATAATTAAAATTAAAATATAAATTATAAATATAAATATAAATTTTACGTATGAAGAGGAAGAAAAAAGATGATGAAATTTGATCAGAATTCGGTTGGCTTTATAGCCAGAGTTGAAAATTGGGGCTCCGCGACTCGCGGCAAAATGCCCTTAAAACTCCGCGAGTCGCGGAGATGTATTTACAGCTCACACCCTTGGAGTTTCTTGCTGCCGACGGTTTTTAATATATATATATAATATATATATAATTAATATAATTAATTATATATTATATTATATTTATATACATAGTTAACTTGTAATTTTTAGTCCGTTGCGTCGAGCGTTAAGAGTTGACTCTGGTCCCGGTTCCGGATTTTCGAACGTCCTCGCGTACAATTTAATATCTTGTACTTTGCGTTTTGAATCTTGTACTCTTGTGATTTCGAGACGTTTCTTATCAATAATTGGAACCTTTTTGATTGTCTTTTGTTCTTTTGAGCTTTTTGGTCGTTTGCGTCTTCAAATCGTCGAATCTGTCTTCTGTCTTCACCTTTTATTATTTAAACGAATATCACTTGTAAATAGAACAATTGCAACTAAAAGCTTGTCTTTCTTGAGGAATAATGCTATGAAATATATGTTCGTTTTTAGCATTATCAATAATCGTGAAAATGACTTGATCACCCAAAACAAACACCAAGGCTGAAGCTAACTTGAGAAATAAAACAAGCTGGGAGTGCACGAATCAGAGTGTTAGCAAAATTCAACGACAAAGTAGCACAAAACCCTTCAATTTAGCGCACAAACCTTGGATCCTTTTAGGAGTTTAAGCAGTTGTATATAAAATGTCTATAAAACACAAGAAGACAATAGGTATATTGATGAGTGTGTCAGCATTTAAACCAAATCTCGCTTGGAAATTGTATGATTAGCCAATTCTGGTTCTATTTGCAAGCCTTTCAGCATAAGATTAAGGATTCATGAGCCAACGTTGCCATCCGAGAGAAGACTTTTTTGATCTATTTGAGACCCACTCGAAGATATTGAGTTGTATATCATTTACGAGCATAACATTGTTTGTTTGTTGTTACCGAATATGCATGTGTTTCTGTTTCGCCAAATCAAATATTCGGTAATCCACTCAACCACTTGCCATATATCTTTACCTAGAGTTGAAGCAAAGTTATATCCTTTATGCTTCGGCTGGGCTTAAATTTGAAGGGGCGTTTAGATTCCACCATTTATATATTCCAGCCCATATATCAATCACAGATTTGCAGTTAAATAGTGCATGATCCATATTCTCGATACCATCATCGCATATTGGACAACGACATTATATTGGGACGTGGTTACTTTTAGCGATGTACTTGGTATGGTACGCTAGGAGTTGATATCTCGGTACGAGATTGGTTGAGTTTTCCCGATGTGAGGGATTGAGCAAGTTCTTGTGCTCGGATTTGTGGATTTTAATAAATCGCGGGTGACTATTTAGTTGTTGATGGTGACTCTTTGAGAAGAATTGCCTAGAGGAGTTGGAAGAATACGTGGCGATTTCGCGTATTTTAAGTGATCGTTATAGACTTCGGATGTTGTGTGTGTTGCACGGCTCAAAATGGATTCAAGTGTGTATTTAGTTAATGGATTAACCTTCGGGTTAACGAGAAGTGTGGTGGAAGTCAGATTAGAACGTTGTTTGAGAACCATCGAGTGTAGGTTCGGATTGGTTAAGTGACTAGGATCACGAGGACGTGATCGAATGTAAGTGGGGGAGAGTTGTAACATTCCGATTTTCCCATACGTGATTTAAGGTACGTAATTGATCTTAAGAACGTTTATACTTGATCGTATATGTGTTTAAATGATTTAAAGTTTTAGTTGATATATATATATATATATATATATATATATACACACACACACATGAGAATGTATACGTGAATGAGTATGGGCATGGGTTAGAAGTGTAGTGTCACCTGGAAATTTAGTGTCATTTGGAACTTCACCTGGAAGTTCACCTGAAAGTGTAGTGTCACCTGGAAATTTAGTGTCATTTGGAACTTCACCTGGAAGTGTAGTGTCACCTGGATGTTCACCTGGAAGTGTAGTGTCACCTGGAAGTTCACCAGGAAATAAGTTGTTTTAAATTAAATTGTAAAAAGGAAGGGCATTTTGGTATTTTTCACTTGTAGGACGAATTTAAGACCCCAAGGTCAGATCTAGAGTGTCATTTACTCTTCTTTCACCTACCTTATCCCTTCCACTTCAATTTTAGAGTGAGAAAGAGTTTTAGTGTGAGAAAGCTAAAATCAAGGAGGAAGAAGCTTGATTCGGGTCAAGTCTTAAGTGTTAAAGTTGTTCATCTCGTTCTTGGCTACATTTTGGTGGTATTGGTAAGTCTCAACTCCGAATTTCATCTTTATGAGTTGATATTCAAGTTAGAGTTTGGGTTCTAATTGTTGAGAAAACCCATCTAGACCTCAAATGGGTTATTTATAGCAAGTTATTGTTGTTGGTGGTGGATTTTGGGTTGGTTGATGATTTAGCCTTGATTAGGGCTTTAATTTGAGTATAATCACTATGATTAGTGATTATGTTGTTGAAAGAACTCAGATGGGTGTTGTTGGAAACTTGATTTTGAATTGGGTCAAAATAAGTGTTGTAAGTTGATTTTGGTGAAGACAAGTGTTTAAAATTTGTGGTTTAGTTAAGTTGGCGTTGTTGAAACCATTCTCACTAGTGTTAATGATTATGGAAGTATTGAAACCATTTTTGGGTGATTTGGTTGACTAATTTTAAAATGGGTCAAAATTAGGGTTAAGGTGTCATTTTGGGCAAGATAAGTGTTTAACACTTATGATTGGGTTTAATTGGCATATTAGGACCATTCTCACTTGTGTTAGTGATAATTGGTTAGTTTGGGCGCGGTTTGTGCTTGGAAGTGCATTTGGGTCGAAATTTCCACTAAGTGTCAATTTAGGTTGATTTGTAAATCCACCCTAATTGTGTTGTTTGTTATGTGATAAATGGAATAGGTACTTTCCGTTGGCGATTTCGGATTTTGATTTGGCATCCATCAAGACTTCAAAGTGAGTGTTAATATCCTATGTGCATATGTATGTGTAGGATGGGTGCGGGTCTTGCGAAATGATTCTCGACTATAGAGCTCACTTCACATATAGGTGGATTTGATGGACTTGTGTATAGGTCCAATTGGCACGGTTGTGCGTTTTGGTTGACCACCTTTGGAGAGGTGCACACTTTGTGTGTACGTTATCACATGTGCTTGTGATGTGGATTGTTTAACCCCAATGGCGAAGGGTTGATATTGAGTTGTGATGTGGATAACCCCGATGTGGTGGATTTTATAATCCCGTGACCGTGGGTTTTGATATTGAGAAGTGAGTCACGTGTAGATGCGGATTCACGATGACGCGTGTAGTTCGGTCATCTTATTGAGGTAGTGATCTCGTGTGGTTGCGGATTTACTGAGGCTCGTGTAGTTCGGCCAACCTCGATATTGTTGTGTTACTGAAGATAGTAGTCTCGTGTGGATGCGGATTTACTAAGGCTCGTGTAGTTCAGCCAATCTTCATTTGGTATTGGGTTAAAGGGGTTAACCTTGGGCGTTTATATATTGTATATCTATATTGTCGTATTGTTGTAGTGTAGCTAACCCTCCGGGTGTAGCTTGATGGCGTTGTTCATATAGTTGTTGGTGTACTTACATTGTTGACATCTTTAGCTTATTGCTTATTGATCGTACGATATGTTTAGATTAGCTTGCCTTTATGCTTGGATGCTCCGGTATGTGTTATTCGATTATTTGTGTGGCGTGTCCATTTTATGCATATATATGTACGTAGTATATTCTTACTCACTAAGCGTTAGCTTACCCTCTCGTTGTTTACATTTTTTTTTAGATTTCATGGAGGCGGTGGCTCGGGTAAGCGTGGGAACTTGTGGACTTGCGTAGATTGCTTTAGAAGACGTGCTTTTATATTGATTAGGATTGGGTAGCGCATCCCCAATCACCATGCTCGGTTTTGTTGGAAATTAAAATGGTCGGGTCGTGTTGCCCATTCGGATATTTAAACTATGTATTAAATGTTTTAAAAGTTTATTGAACTTATTATTTGTGTTAAAGATGTTTTCGGAAACATAATTGGGACCTAAATATTAATGTATTAAAGAAAAAAAATTACGGGCCGGTTTAAATACGGGTTGGGTTGTTTCAAAACTACAAGTCATTTAACTAAACAATTATCAAAGCTTAATCCATTGTCAGGGGGATTGTGAAACTTCAAGTGAATACCTTTTTATTATATTGATTCTTTTCTTTCTATATAATTGATGCTTTAGTTTAATCCACTCCCCCACATCAATCAACTGTGACACCTTTCTTTAACAAACTTAATTGACATACTATCTGTCGCACAAACTTAACTTACCAGCTACCTATTACTATAGTGATCAGGATTGTAACCAGTAGTGTGTCCTAGTAAGTAGTTAGTTTTGCTTTATATCTTTAAGAGTAGATTCTGCACATCATCCTATTAGCGTTAAGATTATATAAGTTTCACTAAGAATTTAAACTTTCAAAAACAGGGTTAGGAATGAGAATTTGGTTTAATCGGGTTATTCCTAAAAAAAAGTTAAGGTTTCTATGGTAACTAATTATTTCTAGAACGCATATTGGGTATTAACGACCGGGTAACTAGTTAAAATTAGTGTTAAATAAAATGGCAAAATATATCCTAAAGCTCTACCCATTTACTTAAATGAACTTCATAACAGTTAAAAAATTAAAATTATACAAGTTCTTAATTCAATGATTACACGGTAAACTCATAATTAACACTAATTTTAAAATTAAATTAAGGTAAATACCTCACATGTCAATTATAAGATACTAGTTGGGCATTAAATTAGTAGTAAATCCTTGAGATAAAAATTTTACATCTCTCAAAAATAAAAAATTATGAACTTTTGCATAATTAAAGAAAGAAAACTTAGACAAAAATATGAAACTTTTTTAATTATTCACACTAGAACAAGTGTATGCCAAGTGAAGAATTCACACTCCTCCCACACTTGAGATCATAATATGCCCTCATTACATGAAATCGAAAAACTAAAGAAGACATAAACCAAAAAGGGATAGAATGACTTCACAAGTTAACAAATTTCTTGACAAATGATATAGTTGTGAAAGATGCGCGTGTAATTCTCCATGTAATTTCATCATCCTTCGGTCTTGTCTTTTATTTTTGTTTTTCATTTTTTTATGATTTTTATAGTATTCAAAATATTGAAAGAAACAAACATAAACATTAAAAAGAAAGATTGATACAAAAACTAAAAATAATTAAACATTTAAAACAAAATTCTCAATAATAATCAAACATTCAACTAAACAATTTTTTACATCACATAAAATAAAATAAAAAAACACTTTACATAAGTGCAGAAACTTTACGGGAATTGAAATAAACTAAAAACAAAACAAGATATTAGATTTTTTTTATTGATGAGCACTGAGCTCGACCCTTAACAGCGGGATTTAATGCACTTTGGAGGAGTGATTTTTTTTTTTTTTAAAGCAAGTACAACTTTCATTCATATAATGGGATAATTACAAGCCCTATAATCTATACAATATGTAGGTGTAATAAATATGTGGAAGTACGAGAAGACAGAACACGCAGAAAACATGAGCGAAGAGACATTAAACACCGCGGCACTTGAATGAGATGAAGCTGGGTAGGAGTGGACAGACAGTACCGCAATTGCGATGACAAAGTTGCCTACTACTACTCATTTAACCAAGTGGATAATGGGGATCTAAGTCATGTCTTCGTGTGTCGATGAGGGATTAAAACCGAATTAGCCTATACCCATTCTTTGAATGTTCGGGGATGTGTAGGACGATGGATTGATGAGCCATTGGTGCCAATCGATTGATGATTTCTTTGATCTTTTAGATATCCATGAGAAGGTTTGTGCTTGGATCTCGGAAAGTATAGTAGCGGGGCACCAATCTTTTTTGCTAAAGACCTTGGCGTTACGGTTCTTCCATATCATGTAGATAGTGGTCCATTTTGTCGCTTTCCAGATGAGTTTACCAAGGGGCGATGTGGTGAATGTTTGATCTGTTAATGTTGTATCAAAAAGGCTGGAGAACGTGGTTGTGGGTAGGTTCCACCATGCTAGGATTAGGTTCCAAATTGCTTCAGAAGTAGTGCATTGGTATAGGATATGTTCTATGGTTTCAACATGTGAGTTGCAAAGAGGACAAAGTATGACATCGAGATCAATGTTTCGCTTGTCAAGTTCAACTCTAGTCAGGATTCTACCAAGTATGACCCTCCAGATGAATATGTTGATTTTTTGTGGTATGAGTTTATTTCTTGGTGTTTTGAAGGATGAGGTAGGTATTTCGAGTTTGAGATTGTCGAGAATTGATGAGAGGGATTTTGTGGTGAACACTCCAGAGATATCTAGGTTCCATTTCCAAGTGTCGGGGTTTTCCGAAAGGTTAATGGAAGAAAGAAGGTTGTTTAGTTCCGACAATTCGTTAAGTGATCGACCGTAAGGTTCTCTAACCCAATTCCAAGTTCCGGAGGTATGCGAGTTGGAAGATGATAAGCGTTCCGAGACTAAAGCATTTTTATTTGATTCAAGCATGAAAAGCCTTCTGAATTGGTTGCTAAAAGTTTCGGAACCGCACCATTTTTCAAGCCAAAATTTTGTGTTGTTTCCATTCCCTAAGCACTTTGTTATTGAGTTGGAGAAATTAGCACCGAGGTTGTCTGAAATTTTTCCGGCCTAGATGATTTCGTTCCAAATTGTGGTACCTGCAACATTTCTAGAAAAAAAACGTTAGTAACAACCCCCCTCCCTCCCCGTATATGCTCGAAATTATTTTAACCCATAATGCATTTTTTTCGATATAAAATCTCCACCACCATTTACATAGTAGGGATATATTTTTGCAGAAAAGAGATCCGATGTTCAACCCACCTTTATCGTAAGGTAAGAGGATGTGTTCCCATTTAATCCAGTTTATTTTGTTATCTGATTCCGAACCACCCCAGAAAAATTTTCTTCTTTTTGATTCAAGTATATTAATTATTTTTACAGGGGCGTGAAATAGGGAGAATTAGTAGAGTGGGGTACTGGATAGGATGGATTTGATTAGGGTGAGGCGGCCGCCAAATGATATGGACTTTGCTTTCCATTCGGAAAGACGTTTGTCAAACTTATCAATGATCGACTGCCATGAGGATGGTTTATTGGAGGGAGTCCCAATCGGGAGTCCAAGGTATGTGAATAGGGTAGATCCGGCCGAGCAGTCGATATACTTAGCCATCTCCTCGACGTTGTTTTTTGTGACGCCAATCCCATAGAGGTTACTTTTTTTAAGGTTTACTTTTAAGCCGAATATGTTTTCGAAGCATTTTAGTAATTTGGAGATGTTTTTTGCGTTACGTTTGCTCCATTCGCCAAAGAAGATTGTATCATCTGCATATTGGAGATGGGATACCACAATCTTGTCATGTCCAACACAAATACCGCGGAATAGGTCGTTTGCTATGGCATGTTTGGCGAGAATGTTGAGTCCTTCTACCGCGATTATGAACAGGAAAGGTGAAATTGGGTCGCCTTGGCGGATACCTCTACCAGGGGTAAATTCCATGGTCGGGGAGCCATTGATGAGGATGGAGATTGTGGAAGAGGAGAGGCATGCATGGATGAAGCTGATCCATTTAGTGCCGAATCCCATACTTTTCATGGTGTCGAAAAGGAAGTCCCACTCGATACAGTCGAAGGCCTTTTCGAAATCCACTTTAAATATGAGACCCTTTTGTTTTTTTCTTTTTTCTTTTTAATTCGTCTATTATTTCGTTTGCGATTAGGACGCTGTCAAGGATGTATCTACCTTTGAGGAAGGCGGTCTGTTCTGTGCCAATAATTTTGTGGATTACTTTTGAAAGTCTGTTGGAAAGGATTTTTGTGAGGATTTTATAGTAACTTCCGATTAGAGAGATAGGACGATATTCATTGAATCCGATTGGGTTGGATTTTTTTGGGATTAGTGTGAAGAAAGAGGCGTTGCAACCCTTAGAAATTTTGGAATTGCACCAGAACCAATCAATTGCTTTGATGAGGTCCTCTTGGAGTTTTCTTGGTATCTTCTTTGAAGTTCCTTCTCCATTCTCCATGTTCACGTCTCCGTTATGCTTTAATTCATAAAGGGTTTCCCTTTCATCATTTATCTCGATCATCTTTTCAAGTTCACAAGGAAATAGACTGTTGACAAGACGAGTGCACAAGGTTTTATTCCCTTTTTCTCTTGCAATATGAATCTTTTTGTACAACCTTTGCATAGAATATTCAATACATGCCTCAAACACTTCCGCTTCCTTTCTTCTTGAAATCACCGTTCTTGATAACGATAATGTTACGAGTATTGGAATTATGATTAGGTTGATTGAAAGTGATAGGAAACGTGGTCTCATATCTCGTTCTCTTGCTAGGTGATCGTGTTTTCCTTCATGCTTACAACGGCTCGAGAAGTAGCTAAGAACGGTCTCCCAAAAATGAGTGGGACTTCTACATCCACAACTCCATCTAATACCACCAAGTCAAGCAGAAATCCCAAGGGTCCAATGTTAACCTTAACATCCTCACATATTCCCCTTGGATGTTAATGTGATTGATCGGCTAATCGTATCCCATGCGTTGGGGGTTTTAACAGATCTAGGCAAAGTGTATATACTATATGGCATCATATTAACACTTCATCCTAAATCGGATAATGCTTGTATCTCTTTCGTACCAACATCCATTTTACACGGCAATATGAACATCCCTGGATCACCGAATTTCTTGGGAAATGAATTCTTGTATGTATTCTCTTGCATTCACATAGGTAGAGTTTCATCAGTCACACCAATTATATTCTACCAAAATCTTAAGTAAGCGAGTGCTTCCTTGGTCGTAACAGGGACCACAAAGAAAGATAGACTAAGAATGATAGTTTCTTCATTAAGCAATTTGTATGTTTCTGATTCTTCATCAGACTCAGTTTTTCCTCCCTCAAAGAGATCTTCAATCTCTTGAGTGATCTTTCCAGCTTCATCATCCTCCCTTTATTCTTTAAACGATTTAGTTTCAACCTCTTTCATTTTCTCCTTTTCTTCATCCTCTTCATCCTCTTCTTCTATTTCTTCCACATCTTCTTCAGTTTCATAAGGATTGGCCTCAAATGGTTCCAACAAGATGAATGGTTAGCGGGCTTCGCACCGCAAAAGCTGTTAAATGTGCGGTTGCATTTCACTTGTTATATAGCGTATATTTTGTAACTTACATGCGATAGTTCCATACTGTTTTTGTCTACGGTTGATATACAGAAACACGATTAAAACTATACAATAAACGTGGCCTCCGGAGCTGTTATGGTGTTGTCTTCGAATGGCCTTCATTCCTTCTTTTTATTTATTGCTGCCTTGCTTTGATCTGATACAAGGAATGTTTGAGTTAGGACGAAAAATACCTACGAATACGAATATGGGTCACTTATTACAAATATGGGTCACTAAACTAACTCAACTTTGCTAAAATGTTTGATTAAGTTACTTAACTGATTAATTGACGGATATGATAAATGCTTATCAAGAACTCAACTCACTAATATAAGTTGGTACATTTCAACTGAACAACTTTTAAAGTAAAAACTAATTTGAAATTTTTTTGAAATTGCAGCAGGAAGATGATATTTCATAAAAGTTGAATACAAAGAAATATAGAGAAGAAACCAATGAAATGGTGGATTTATTTTGACTCATCCTTACCTCCCCGCAAAAGATGCTGAAAATGTTAATTTGCGATGCCCCCGACTATGTTAGCTTTAAATTTGAATCTGTATCATTTGTCCTGTATATTATACAAAACAACAAAAAATTTGCTTTGTTACTAATAAGGTTTGTCAGCAATTGCATCACATAATTAACAACTCAAAGGCATAATACAGATTCATATACAAAAAGTTAATGAGAAGCTTATCAAATACTCTGTAATTACTTAGTAACTTTAAATCAATATAATACATCAAATAATAAACAAACCTTAATTAATTCTAAAACAGATAGGGATATATCGATGTGTACAATCACATACCAGTACACGCACGGAGTCAAAACCAGGAGATTTAATTCGAAATCGAGTAGCTCCGCTTAACATAACAACAATCATATCATATACTGTAATATTTAACTGAAAGAAAAAAATATGTATAATTGTTTTTTCTAACCCATGATTAATAACGCCATAACTTGACCAAATAATTTAACATATGAATAGTACGTACCTGGAATCAACACAGTAAGCAAACGCAATGTAAACTTAAATCCCTAAATTACCTGGAATCATCACAAACGATCCTAGTAGGCACTAAACTGATATATCGCTGCAAAGACAATCGCATAATTGGAACAAATTTTAAAAAAACAAAGCAAGTGACCGGGTAAAACCTAAATAAAACGATTGAAATATGTAAGCAATAAGGAGGAGGATTAAAATCCAAACAAATTATGGGAAAAATAACGCCAACTTAACGAATAGATCGCACCTTTCGTGAAGAATCGCCGTTCAAAACCGCTGTAGAAAACACGATGGAAGAATACAGGGAAAAAACTATTTACCAAATTATATTTAAAAATAATAAAGGATAGGATCAACACCTGGATGTACACGTCGGTGCTGGCAATCAACTTTTATAGACACATACAAATCAATGGATTTAAACCCTAATTTGGGAAGAAAGATGAACATATGAAATCAACAATAACCTTAATTTCTGTCCAACAACCAACTAAAAAGGGCAAAATAATGGAACTAATGTCATAAAGTACGTTTACTTTTTAATTTTACCCTTACATTTTCTTTCTCCTTTAATTCTATTCACGGGCATAATAGAACTTAAACTTTTTATTCTTTTCTATTTATGGAAGTAGACTATTAATTTGGAACATCCCGAAATGAAATACTGAACTATTAATATGGGATAGATGGAGTAATAATTAAAGGGTCAAGAAAAATACCTGCTAAAATATATGCAAACAACGCAACATATACCCTAAACTGAGGTAACGAAAATAGCGTGACTTCGTGAGAGAAATGAAAATAAAGTGAGCCTTTTTGTTTCTTTACACGTTCACTATGCTTTATTTTTTTTCTTTTCTTTTATTGTTAAACAGCCAAAATAAAAAATAAAATAGAAGTTGAATAGTTGGCGGCCCAGTAAGGAGGCTGGATTAAATGCATGGTCCAATGAGAAGATATCTTACTGGGGGTAATTAGAGATAGGATAATTCTTCCGATTCTACTTCTTTTTCTCTTTCATCGGAACTTTTTTCCAATGGTTCGAGTTCTTTAGGATCAATCTTACATGCATCACCTTCTTCTTCTTCATAGAATGTAATGTTCTGTCAAAACTATGACATGCACAATAACAAGAGGTCTCATAACTTGGTCAACACCCTCTATATGAAACGTTTTAACAATAGTACATTCATTTATATAGTTTCAAAATACAATGTTGGACCGACATGTCAAAAGCAATACATTACAGCAAAATGAAAGTAAAAAAATTTTAAATATATGAGTAGTCAACATGATCGACATAACAATATGCCAAGACTTCAAAAACATTACCATGCTCGACTTCTAATCAGAATGCGCGGAACAAAAACTAAGTACCTGAGATAAACATGCTAAAAAGTCAACACGAATGTTGGTGAACTCATAGGTTTATGTAATCAAGCAATAAGTGGCCCACAAGATTTTAAAGTAGTTCGAAAACAGCAAAAAGTTCTATGCAATCGAGCACTCACTAACTAAGCTTAACGTACAAACAAGTACCCCATGTAGATAATTGTAAAATAAATGTGCACCCAATCAAGTGCATAACTCAAAGTACTATTCACCCGTTAATGTTAGAGCGACTAACTCGGGCGGGATTGTCAAACTCGATAGATCTATCAATAGGATTCGCGCTTACCTAAATCGGTAATTAACTGTTACTGAGCTAGGGCTTTGTGATTGTCAACTCAAGCATATAATAAGTTTACCCACTTGTGTACAGTACGTAAAACAAAAAGAGCATGGTATCTCACCCCAAGTGTAAAATAGTCGTAGAAACGAGTAAAAAGTAGGGCTGTAAAACTCCACTGCATAACCGTCCAGACGCAACACATGTGTCCTTCTATGCTATACTGAACAATCATTAACATCATGACCTGACCAGGCTACCACGGTCGACCTCACACAAACCCTACCTTGCCGCCTCGGTGGGTTCCCAACCTTGCCGCCTCGGTTGGTGTCCAACTAACAGTGTGCACATAAGATCACAGATAATCAGTCATGCAATCGTCCTAACTAGCATGAAAATATCTAACTACACATGGTATTCATACAGAGTATAAACATAATAATAAAGAGTCTGAACAAGTTGTGTGTCAGCTACTTAATACTCTATTCGGAGATAGACCCACTCACCGAATACTAGCACTAGCTCAGATAATCTATCGCTGAGCTGCTTCCTTTTCCTTATCACCTGAACATAAGGCAAATCAAATTAGTTTCTGTCCGTTAGCACAAAACAGCACACTACAACAATTTAGTATCAAAAAGCACCATTAAAAGTCCACCTAACACATACATTTTCAGAATTTACATCCCGATTATCATAAGTCACGAGGGCAGCATAACGACTAGATATCAACACTTAGTAAAATATTCTGCCCTCAAAGACACACGATCGACTGACTCACACAGTCGTTCGACTGTGTCCACACACTCGGTCGAGTGTCTTCTCACACGGTCGACTGACTAAATAAATTATCAGATCAGAAATCAGACACACACACGGTCGAGTGTGTCACTCAACTGGTTGATCGTCTATGTAACACCCCGTTTTCCTTGTACGAGGTCCAAAGGTGCGTATTTTACCTTGTAAATGTTTAATATTAACCGTGATCGATTTTATATGTGTCAAATGTAATTTGACAAACTGGACCGGCGGCCTAGTTTAGTCAAAATATCTAGCAACAAGTTAAGATGTTAACAGCCCAGGTATGGACCGGCGGTCCACTTTAGTCCGGCGGTCCAAATTTAGTAAAAAATGGAAACAGGTGCAACCTGGACCGGCGGTCCACTTTGGCCCGGCGGTCCACGAAGAGATTTTGTGCAGTTGGCAATATTTAAGGGTGTATTAAAGAGGGGTATTTTGGTAATTTCACGTGTGGGTGTATAAATACATGGATACCAGATCTAGATCTCATTTTAACTTCATTTATCATTCCTTCAACCATCCAAATTAAATCTAGAGAGAGATAAGGTTTTAGAGTGAGAGAGCTCACTTTGGTGAAGAAGAAGGCCAAATCTCACCCGAACCCAAGCGTTAAAGTTGTTCTCTACGTCTCTAGCTACATTTTGATAGTATTGGTAAGTCTTAACTCTATATTTTGAGTTTCAATTGGTTTATGGTTAGGTTTTGGTTACTTGAGACTTGTATGACCCATTTGGGGGTTAAATGAGTGAATTTGGGTTATGTTGATGAAAGAAAACCCTAATAGCTTTGATCTAGGATTTGGTCTTATTAATTGAAGTTGTAAGTGTTAAATGGTGTTGTTAGTCACTATTACACTTTTAAAATTGATGAAAGAATTGTTAATGAGCTAAGTTTGACTTGATTTGTGAGTCTAAGTGTTAAAATGGGTCAAATGGGTAATGGTTTACCTAATTGGGTGAAATGGGTATGAAATACCCTAAGTTTGTGTTAGTTAAAGTTAGTAGACTATAAATCACTAGCTTTAGTGATTGAATATGAGTCTTAGCCATTTATGGGCGGTTTTGGTGTAGTTGAGCTATTTAATGCAATTAGGTCATTAAATGCTCAAGTGTAAGTGATGTCGAACGAGGTGTATATAAAATAGTTTATATTTTACTAGAAAATACTATTAAATACGATACAATTTTACACAAGATATTTATTTATTTATAGAATGGATATACTTAAACCTTGCTACAACACTTATAGGCAGTGTACCTAATCGTACAGTAGTGTAGTTTTTAGTAAGTCCGGTTCGTTCCACAGGGAAATCTTTAAACAAAGCTCAACGCTATATTAGTTTACTTTTATAAAAATACAAATATATATATAAGTAATATTATTATTATAAAAGGGGGTTTTTACCGTTTAATGACCGGTTTGTCGATTTTAAAACTTTAGTCGCAGTTAAAACCTAATGTAAAATATAAAATAAATACAAGACTTTAAATTAAAGCGTAAAGTAAATAACGATAATGAAATTGCGAATAATAAAAATGCGATTAAATTGCGATAATTAAAAGTACGATAAAAAGTGCGATAAAATAAAAGTGCGATAATTAGAAGTGCAATTAAATATAAAATAAAGGAAATTAAATATGAAATAAAAGAATTATGCTTATTTAAACTTCCGTAATCATGATGTTTGACGTGTTGATTTTAGTTTTATGCCCATGGGTTAATTGTCCTTTGTCCTGGATTATTTAATATGTCCGTCTGGTTTTCGTCCATAACAGTCCATCAGTCATAAATATAAAGTGCAAGTGTCCTCGTCAAATTATTATTATACCCGAAGTTAAATATTCCAACTAATTGGGGATTCGAATTGTAACAAGGTTTTAATACTTTGTTTAATGAATACACCAGGTTATCGACTGCGTGTAAACCAAGGTTTTACTACTTTGTTAACAATTACACCAATTACCCTTGAATGTAATTTCACCCCTGTTTTAATTATTCTAGTGGCTATTAATCCATTCCCGTGTCCGGTTAAATGAACGATTATTCGTACATATAAATACCCCGCCCATCGTGTCCGATCGAGTGTATATGGTAATTTATAGGGACGCCCAATTGTAAATCTTTATATTAACATTAACAAACTTTCATTTAGTTAAACAAATATAAAGCCCATTAATAGCCCATAGTCTAGTTTCCACAAGTGTCGTTCTTTTATCCAAACCCCAATTATGGTACAAAGCCCAATTACCCAATTTTAGTAATTAGCCCAACATCATGATTACTTCGTTTTAAATAAGCATAATAATAACTTAGCTACGAGACATTAATATAAAAAGGTTGAACATAACTTACAATGATTAAAAATAGCGTAGCGTTACACGGACAGAATTTTGACTTACACCCTTACAACATTCGCTAACATACCCTTATTATTAGAATTATAATTAAAATTAAAATATAAATTATATATATATATATCCTATATATTGAGAGAGATTAAATTTTTTTTGTGTATCAAACTCGGCAGAAAACTGGCTTTATATAGGACCTGACCAGCAATCTCACTCCATGCGACTCGCATGGTTTTGTGCCTCTGGCCATGCGAGTCGCATGGCCACCCTGGATTCAGCCAACTACTTTGTTTTCTTCTTGCCGACGTAATATAATAATAATAATATATATAATATATAATTATATATAATTATATATATATTATATTATATTCTTGTGCATAGTAGACTAGATATTTTTGGTCCGTTGCGTCGGGCGTTTCTTCTTGGCTCAGGTCCCGGTTCCGGATTTTCGGACGTCTTCGCGTATTATTTTATATCGCGTACTTTGCGTCTTGTAACTTGTACTCTTGTCATTTTGAGACGTTCCTCATCAATATTTTGAACCTTTTTAGTTGTATCTTGTACTTTTTAGCTCTTTGGACCTTTTTGTCTTCAATTTGTCGAATCTGCCTTTTGTCTTCACTTTTTAATATTTAAACGAATATTGCTTGTAAATCGAACAATACCAACTAAAATCTTGTCTTTCTTGGGGAATAATGCTATGAAATATATGTTCGTTTTTAGCATTATCAAATATTCCCACACTTGAGCGTTGCTTGTCCTCAAGCAATATTGTCTTGAAATACTAGAATCACTTTTTTATTCTTCACACTTTGTACATCAGTGATTTCTATACGGCGGTATAAACAATGGTAGTAACGATATGGTTTACAGTCCCACATGACTATAAAAATTTAGATCCATTAATGAAATTGGATCTTTATGAAAACATTTGATCTTTTGAAAATTAAATCTAGTTTTTACCCTAGATAAGTTTTCCGGAATAACCCTTTACCGGTGTTTGCAAAATATTTTTGTGGGTTTGGTGGGTTTCAGATTTGAAAATTTTAGCTCAAAACTTGCGGTTTTGTGTCACCCACTTGCTAACCTTGTATTTGGAAAGCAACACGTCCAGTTTACTTGTTCCGTATATTACCTTTCGGCAAACTACCGTCCGGTTGTAAAGGAAAGTGTTGAACAAGCAACTGTTAAGGCAATGTCCCGTGACATGCTTTTGATTATGGTCTATAACGTGTCGGACGCAATTACTATCCTTGGTAGGAGCAATAGTAAAGCTCACCCTTATAATTTTTCGGTCTGGCACAAGGTCCTGTCTTTGACCATGCTATGCAACCACCGTTCTTACGGTTGACACCCGATTTAGTTCAGGTGACCTAGTGAATTCCAGGTGAATTCCTAGGATTTTACGTTCAATGGTAATGAACGCATTAAAAATAGGGTTTTTAGAAAACAAATCGGTTTATAATTTTGATCAAAATATTTTCTCGTTTTAAACTCGAGCTTAGATATCATCGAATTCCATGAGTTTGTAATTCTCAATCTTTAAGGTCAATCTCTAGGATTGAGTAATATCAGTCTTAAAAGCTGATTTTTAATCTTTAAGGAGATTATCCTTTCTGGGAATCTGATTCATTAGTCTTATCCAGCTAATTTGCATGGTGCCTCCCCATTGTACGAGATAAATCCTTCTCATGGTTAGGATAAATCTGACCACTTGTCGACCCTGTTTAATGCTGAGGTCCGTGGATTTCCTGCTGATTTTAGTGATGACTTTTCTAGATTTTTCGTCAACCTACAGCTGGTCTGGACGACAACTTCATGACCTAAATCAAGAAGCGCGTGTCTTTTTCGGAAGACTTTACTTCCTTTTAATGATGGAATTGATTCATCATGTAGATCCATCTCTTCTTTTCTTTCATCGGGTAAAACAGTTTAGTTTAGTCCAAAGCAAAAGTATTTTCAGTTATTTGTTACAGATATATGTGACATATGTTTAAGATAACTTGGTAAATTTTCCCACACTTGGCTTTTATTTTCCTTTTTATCGTCCTCTATTCCATTTTAAATGAATTTTAACATTTTAGTTTGTTTCTCAATTTATGTCCTTTCCGAGGTAACAATAATTTCGGTGTTAAAACCTAGTTTTATCGTTCATAAATATGTATAAACATGATTTTGAATTCATTTAATTGAAAATTTTGAAAAATTTTACTAGAATTGGGTAGTCAGTATATAAGACTAGGGCTGTTCTTTTTTATCAGAGAGCACTAGATTCTAATACAACTACTGATTTACTAGTATTTTTAATGGTAACCAAGTGTATAAAGTAAAAAATTTTAAAATCCGAAAGAATTTAACCCCTTCCCACACTTAAGATCTTGCAATGCCCTCATTTGCAAAAAATCAGTAACAATTTAAATTATTGAGGGTGATTTGTGTGAAAATGATTAAATTTTTACCAAAGTTTCCAAATATATTGGCGTTTGTTTGCTGAATGATAAATGGTGCACGTCATTTGTTCATTCCGTCTTGTTGTTATTTCACATATATTTTGCATCATTGTCGTCAAAATTACTTGCTTTTGCTGAACTTAATGCCAGTCTTTGAAAACGCTTTGTTTTACCCTGTTTTGTGCATAAAATAGAATACATACAATACAAATATAATCATACATGTAATTTGAAATGGAACTTTGGCATTCCACTTTCAAGCTATAAGAAAAATATTAGTACACAATAATAATAGAAATATCAAACATTACATAAACGTAATAAAATGTTAAGTGTTTAAAATAAAAATAAAAATTACCAACTTATCTCTACTGATCAGGAGGTGGGTTAGGAGGAAAATTAGGATATGGATCCCAATTCATGTTCGCGTCCGGGTTCCATGGCTGATTATAGGTGAACTGGTATGCTGCGTCATAATCATATGAATCATAGGGTGGTCTCATTTCTGGCTGATGTGCGGGATAGTATGCGGGTCGGGTCGGATAATACATCTCGCCAGGCTGCAACTGGCTTATAATTTGGCGCTGATGATAATCCCATCGGCCATGCTCTCGTTGCCGGGAATGCTCGTAGTCATTCCGGCGTTGCCATGCCTCGTACTGCATATGCCTATCATAGTTCGTCATGTATTCATCCTCCATACGAACGCCTAAATCAAGAGCAGTCTCCCGAACAACTCCTATAATGTTGTTCGCCTCCTCCATTTCGTCATCCGAACCTCTTTCTACCTGTCGCTGAGGTCCCTCGTATCGATATACCCGACCACGTCTCATCAATAATACCCTTGCACCGTGATAAAGGTTTGAACTTATAGTTTCACCTCCGTCCTCTATTTCGTTCATTGGACCCCCTTGGTGCTTATCTACACCTAAATACTCTCCAATGAGAGTAATGAAAATACCACCACCTATAATACTCCCCGATTTCATCCCCGAAACTACATTAGCGAGATAATAACCAACACAATAGGGAATGTTAACGAAACTCCTCGGGTCTCTAATACACTTGAGGTAGAATAAATCGTTTACGGTCAATTTCTCCTTATTTCTTCCCCTTTGTATAATTGTGTTTGCTAAGAATCTATGAATCACCCGGAGTTCAGCTTTGTCTATATCTAAGTATGTATGATTTCCACTGGCGTGAAATTCATTAAAGTGGGACATACGCCTCCAGACAGCGTTAATATCAAATTCCCTATCTACCCTTTCTCCTTGGGCAATCAAGCTATTACAGTCGGGGCTCAAAAGTTCAGCAGGGGTGTAAATCTGTAAGGCCCTAGCTAAATCTATCATGGACATTCTGTACATGCGTCCACCTAACAGAAATCTAATAAAGCTTCTATCATCTATCCTCCTAACATCACTGTTTAACTTAATAGTACTAAGTAATTCTATACACCATTCCCTATATATGGTTCTACGAATGGAAAATAGGCGCATCCAATCGTTAAACTGAGAATTACCATACCTTTGCACCAATAATTCCCGAATCGGTTCGGCAAGGTCAACTGTTTCCAAAGGTACCCAGTCAATTGCCCTTGGCATTTCAACAACCTTAAAGTAGAGAATGTGCATGTTCTTTTGATAATCTGGATACTCTATCCAACATCGATCAAATCTCAGATTTGGGTGTAACTGATCTTCATTAATGTCTAAGCTCAGAATCCTTTGATGTGGAGTGAATTGACGAAACTGATTCACGAATAATTGATCTTGATCGTGATAAGGAATATGTTGCTCCTCCTGTTCTTCTTCTTCTTGTTGCATATGTTGTTCTTGTTCATGAAACATTTCCGGTTCGGGCTCTGGTTGCCTGGATGATGATGCTCCTGAACCTCCAGTATCGGCTTTCTGTAAAACACATTAAACACAAAAATTGTGCATCCAAATATGCATTAGTGTTAGCAAAATAATAACTTGAAACAATTATGATGACATGTTCAATTCATAACATATTTTATACATATTTTCCTAAAAATAACAATTATATACTTTTACATACGAAAATGTGTACAATGTTTTATCACATTTAAACTCTTAAACATGTCAACAATAATTATTATAACAATTAAACACTTGTTACATGGCATTCAAATCAAACTAGTGCTCATTTTCATATTTTTGTCAAGTCTATACTTTATCAAATAAGCATATACGAAAAATGTACATCAAGTTCATAAGCATTTATCTCCAATAACATGCCAAAATAATCACTACTAGCAATGAAACAAGTTTCAAATGGCCTTTATATCAAATTATCCAAGTTCATGAATTTTTAGACTTAAAAAGTCCACTTTAATTCTCAAAAACATGTTTAGGCTCAAAGTTTGGATCAATTAACTACCTAAACATGTTACACTACTTAATTTAGCAACAATTCATGACAAAAATCGGCCATAACCTGTTTATATTAAAAAGCCCCAAATTGCTCAAGAACACAAACCCTAGATTCTTAAAAATTTGAAGTTTTTAGCTTCAATTCATGTTAAATAGCTTCTATCTAGGATATACATGCATAATATAACAACAATTTAGCTCTAATTACACCTAAATTTAACAAAATCAAAATATAAATTTTCTAGCTCAAGAACACAAAAATTCGAATTTAAAGAGATTAGGGGTGAAATCTTTACCTTTCTCCTGAAGGGGTTGAGACTACTGAATCTAGGCATGATTATTGTGAAGTTTTGCAAGAATTTTGATGAAAAATGATGAATTTTTGAGAGGGTTTTGAAGAGTTTTCGTGTATGTGTGTGTGTGTTATTGTGAGAGACAGAGCAGATTCGGCTGAGCTTTTGATCCTGTCCAGTTTTTTATGGCCATGCGAGTCGCATGGCTTCCTGCCCATCCCCATGCGACTCGCATGGGGTGTAATTTCTGGATTTTTAATTTTTTTTTTTTTTTTTTTTTTTTTTTTTTTTTTTTATAAAACCTTATACTTTTAAAACATAGAATTAAATAAAATTTTAAAAATTTTGTTTCTTTTTAAGACGAGGTCGTTTCGGGACGATGCCCTAGTCCGTCCCTCGACAAAATTTTAAAATTTGTCTTTTTGTAGCGATTGTTTTAAAAGCTATGATTTTTGGGTTTTTTTAATGTTTTTGGCATACTTTAAATCAATAAGATTAAAAATAATGTTAATAAAAGTTCTCGTCCCTCCCTCGGGTAAAGCAATTTCGGTTCAAAGACCTAGTCTTCAACTTACGACGAATTTTTTAAAAATCATATTTTTAACTTAATGAGATAAAGTAAATTTTTGTTTTTAAATTCACACAACTTAAATATAAAATTCAAAATTAATAAAAAAAAAATCACACCAAACTTAAAATTTGAAATGCATAAAATTAAAAATTCATATTTTAAAAATTAAAAATTCACACCAAACTTATATTAATTTTTCAAATATTTACAATTTTAAAAATATTGTTTTTACAAAGTTTACAATATTAATTTAAGATTTAAATATTAATTTTAAATATGGTAAAAATAAAATTAAAAATCTTTTTGTCTTTTTATCCCACTTTAATCAATCAAATATTATCAAAAATATGCGCCCCTCTTTTCGGTAAAGTAATTTCGGTTCCAAGACCTAATTTAACTCATGACGAATTTTTGAAATATTTTGGGTTGATTGATTAAAGATATTTATACCTTAAGAATAAACGTTAAATTTCGCAGTGATGTAATAAATTTTTTAATGATATCAATAATTTCGGTCGCCAAACCTAATTTTATTTAATACCAATTTAATACTTTTTAGCGAACAAATTAGCGTTTATTATCAAAAGGTTAAAAATAAAAATAAAAATAAAAACTGTACAGACATACCTGTGAAATAGATTTCTTAGTTATATGATCTATTATATTCATAAGATAGTCGGTTTAATTGATTTTCCATGGCTGCATAGGCGTAACCTCGAGCATTCATTGTCTTTTCTTCTAAACATATGAACGGTCCGTCTCTGCATAAAGTAACAAATTCGGTATTTGAATAGGTTTGATTATTTGAACATTTACCTCCATGTGACCATTTTCCGCATTTGTGACATCGTTCTAGGTGTCGTGCTCTTCTTTTCGCTGCGGATTTTGATTTTCCTTTACCAAATTGTAACTTATTATCTTCGCATCTGGATCCTTTTCTAACTCCGTCCATTCTTTCTCTGATTACTGATACTATTTCACTCGGTAGTATGTCATTATTACGTTTAGTGATCAAAGCGTGTAGCATTAGACCATGGTTTAATTCACAGGCAGTCTTCATTTCGTAAAAACCTAAAAAAATTAAAAATTCAGAATGGGGGGAGAAGACTAGTTCTTTAGGGTCTGCTAGGGAAAGACCATACGTGTTCCATTTTCGAGAACTACACGAAAACAGACAATCTAACTCTAACAGAAATACATATTATCCTTTAAAGACTTGATTCTCCCCACACTTAGTTAGCTGTGGTGTCGAAATTGTGATTAACTTCGTTGTCGACTTCCATCGGACCATGTATGTAATGTTTAACTCTGTGACCATTAACTTTAAATTCAATCCCATTTGAATTTATCAATTCTATCGTTCCGTATGGGAAAACTCTTTTGACTATGAATGGTCCAGACCATCTTGATTTCAATTTTCCAGGAAATAGCTTGAATCGTGAATTGAAAAGAAGAACTCTGTCTCCTTCTTTAAATTCTTTTGAACTTCTGATTCTTTTATCATGCCATTTCTTCGTTCTTTCTTTATAGATTAACGAATTTTCGTATGCTTCATGTCTTAATTCTTCTAATTCGTTTAGTTGACTTAATCGTAGACGTCCGGCTTCATGTAAATCAAGATTACATGTCTTCAAAGCCCAAAATGCTTTGTGTTCAATTTCTACTGGAAGATGACATGCTTTTCCATAAACAAGTCTAAAAGGTGTGGTTCCAATTGGAGTTTTGTAGGCTGTTCTAAAAGCCCAGAGTGCATCCTCCAATTTAATGGACCATTCCTTCGGATTTGATCCTACGGTTTTCTCTAGAATACGTTTTAAAGCTCGGTTTGTATTTTCAACTTGTCCACTTGTTTGTGGATGATATGCGGTGGAGATTTTATGAGTTACTCCATATCTTTTAAGAACTTTCTCAAGTTGATTATTACAGAAATGAGTACCCCGATCACTTATTAAAGCTTTCGGTGTTCCAAACCTTGCAAAAAGACGTTTTAAAAAGTTGACTACAACTCGTGCATCGTTAGTTGGGAGAGCTTGTGCTTCCGCCCATTTAGATACATAATCAATGGCTACGAGTATATATAGATTATTATGAGATTTTGGAAATGGACCCATAAAGTCAATACCCCAAATGTCAAATACTTCACATACTTGGATGACATTTTGTGGCATTTCATCACGTTGACTTATTTTTCCGGCCCTTTGACATGCATCACAGGATTTGCAAAGAAGGTGTGCGTCTTTGTAAATTGTAGGCCAATAGAATCCAGCTTCATAAACTTTTCTTGCTGTTAGTTGAGGCCCATAATGCCCTCCTGTTGGTCCTGTGTGACAATGGTTTAAAATTTTACTAGCTTCATCTCCAAATACACATCGGCGTATTATTCCATCGGGACAACTTTTAAACAAATGTGGATCTTCCCAGAAATAGTGTTTTATATCACTGAAGAATTTCTTTCGTCTTTGGTACGATAATCCTTTTTCAAGGAATCCACAAACTAAGTAGTTTGCATAGTCTGCAAACCATGGGATTTCTTTATAATCTATCTTCAATAGATATTCATCAGGAAAGTTGTCTTGTATGGCCGATTCATTCAGAACTTCTAATTCGGGATTTTCAAGACGAGAAAGATGATCAGCGGCGAGATTTTTTGCTCCTCTTTTATCTCGGATTTCAATATCAAACTCTTGTAAGAGTAAGATACAACGGATTAATCTTGGTTTAGCATCTTGTTTTGAAAATAGGTATCTAAGAGCAGAATGGTCGGTATAGACCACCGTTTTTGCTAGAACGAGATATGATCGAAATTTGTCAAAAGCAAAGACAATAGCAAGGAGTTCTTTTTCAGTAGTTGTATAGTTCGTTTGTGCTCCTTGTAACGTCTTACTAGCATAATATATAGGTTGAAATCGTTTTTCAATCCTTTGTCCTAAAACGGCTCCCATTGCAAAATCACTTGCATCGCACATTAGTTCAAATGGTAGATTCCAATTTGGTGTTATCATGATCGGTGCATTAGTGAGTTTTTCTTTAAGAATATTAAAAGATTTGATACATTCATCTGAAAAGATGAATGGCGCATCCTTTTCTAGGAGTTTATTCATAGGAGTGGCAATTTTAGAAAAATCTTTTATGAAACGTCGGTAAAAACCGGCATGCCCTAGAAAACTCCTAACTCCTCTAACATTGGTGGGATGTGGAAGTTTAGCAATTACATCTACTTTAGCTCTATCCACTTCAATTCCTTCTTTTGAAATTTTATGTCCAAGAACGATGCCTTCTTTAACCATGAAATGGCATTTCTCCCAATTAAGTACTAGATTTGATTTTTCGCATCTAATTAGCATTCGTTCCAGATTAACTAGACATGATTTAAATGTATCACCGAAGACTGAAAAGTCATCCATGAATACTTCCATGCATTCTTCTATCATGTCGTGAAAAATCGCCATCATACACCTCTGAAAGGTTGCAGGGGCGTTACAAAGTCCAAATGGCATGCGTTTGTAAGCAAAAGTACCATAAGGGCACGTGAATGTGGTTTTCTCTTGATCTTCGGGTGCTATTGGAATTTGAAAATATCCGGAAAATCCATCTAGAAAACAATAGTAACTATTTCCGGCTAATCTTTCCAACATTTGATCTATGAAAGGTAAGGGAAAGTGATCTTTTCTGGTGGCGTCATTTAATTTTCTATAATCAATACATACACGCCATCCTGTTACAGTCCTAGTAGGAATAAGCTCATTTTTCTCATTTGTAATGACAGTCATGCCACCCTTCTTAGGTACGCATTGAACTGGGCTTACCCATGGACTATCAGAGATTGGATATATCAAACCTGCATCTAGCAGTTTAATAATCTCTTTCTTAACTACATCTTGCATATTAGGATTTAGTCTTCGTTGGCGTTGCACATATGTTTTATGACCTTCTTCCATAAGGATTTTATGTGTGCAATACGAAGGACTTATTCCTTTAATATCATGAATCTTCCATGCAATGGCTGGTTTATGAGCTTTCAACACAGAAATGAGTTGTGATTTCTCATTTTCAGTAAGAGAAGACGATATTATTACAGGTAATTCAGATTCACCATGTAAATAAGCGTATTCCAAATGGTTTGGAAGTGGCTTTAACTCTAATTTCGGAGGTTCTTCTATCGATGATTTATATCGATATCTGTCTTCTTCTTTTAGCATTTGAATTTCTTCTGTTGTTGGTTCATATCCATTAGCTATAAGTGTAGCTAACATTTCAGCTTCATCAATTGGTTCATTACCTTCTCCTAAAGAACATTCTCCTGTTCCTTGTAATTCTGGAAATTCTTCTAATAATTCTGCATGTGCATCTATAGTTTGAATATAATAACATGTATCATCTGCAGATTGTGGTTGTTGCATTGCTCTATCAACTGAAAAGGTAACACTCTCATCCTCTATACTTAGGGTCAGTTTCTTACCGAACACGTCTATCATTGCTTTAGCCGTGTTTAAGAATGGTCTTCCTAATATGAGAGGAACTTGAGAATCTTCTTCCATGTCCAAAACAACAAAATCTACTGGAAATACTAAAGTACCAACTTTAACTAGCATGTTCTCCATTATCCCTCTAGGATATTTTATTGATCTATCGGCTAGTTGTATGCTTATTCTGGTTGGTTTCAATTCTCCAAGGTCTAGTTTAGCGTATAGTGAATACGGCATTAGATTTATACTAGCACCCAAGTCTGCCAATGCTTCTATTGAACTAAGACTACCCAGAAAACATGGAATTGTGAAACTTCCTGGATCAGATAGTTTTTCTGGTATCTTATTTAACAGCACTGCTGAACAATTAGCATTCATAGTAACAGCCGAGAGTTCTTCCATTTTCTTTCTATTCGTGATTAGATCTTTCAAGAATTTAGCATATCTTGGCATTCCTGAAATCACATCAATGAAAGGAAGATTTACATTTATCTGTTTAAACATATCCAAGAATTTGGATTGCTCGGCTTCAAGTTTTTCTTTCTTCATTTTACTCGGGTAAGGAAGTGGTGGTTGATATGGTTTAACATAAGGTTTATCCTTAACTGTGTTATCTTCATTAACCTTTTCAACTACCGGTTCTTTTTCCTTATCTTGATCGGGTTGTGGTTCTTGTGGAGTAGGAATAGTTTCATCAGAAGTTACAGGTATTTTAGGTGGTTTAAGTGTTGTACCACTTCTTGTGGTAATAGCTTTAGCTGTTTCATTCCGGGGGTTAGCATTTGTATCACTAGGTAAACTTCCCGGTTTTCTTTCACCTATTAACCTTGCTAGGTTACTTACTTCTTGTTCCAGATTTTGAATAGAAGCTTGTTGATTTCTAAATGCTTGAGCATTTTGTTCATTGGTTTGTTTCTGAGATGTGAAAAACTGCGTTTGAGTTTCAACTAGCTTCGTCATCATATCTTCTAAATTCGGCTTTTTATCATCGGTTTGTTGTGGTGGTTTGTTTTGAAAATTCGGTCTTTGCTGATTATAAGTATTATTGGATACTTGTTGATTGCTAGGACCTTGTTGGTTGTTATATGGAATATTTCGGTTATAATTCTGGTTTTGATTGTAAATCGGTCTTGGCGGTTGATAATTATTCTGATAATTATTTCCAGGCCTTTGGTTTATGTATGAAATATTCTCTCTTTGTTCCATTGTTAATTCAATACTGAGACAATCTTTTGTCAAATGTGGTCCTCCACACTGCTCACAACTAATTCGTATTGAGTGAATATCCTTAGTCATCTTTTCCATTCGTCTCTCGAAAGCATCTATCTTTGCTGAAATGGAATCTAAGTCATGGCTAGAATCGGCTCTAGCTGCTTTAGATGATCTAATGATATCTTTTTCTTGGTGCCACTCATGTGAGTGGGAAGCAGTATTATCAATAATTTTGTAAGCATCAGTTTCGGTTTTCTTCATAATAGAACCACCAGCTGCTATATCTATGTCTTTTCTTGTAGTGATGTCGCATCCTCGGTAGAATATTTGTACTATTTGACAGGTGTCTAAACCATGTTGCGGACATCCTCTTAATAACTTTCCATATCTTGTCCACGCCTCATATAGAGTTTCATTTGGCTTCTGTGTGAACGTAACAATTTCTGTTTGAAGTCTTACGGCTTTAGATGCAGGAAAGAATTGTTTAAGAAATTTGTCAATTAAAACATCCCATGTATCAATCGCCCCTTCAGGTAACGATTCCAACCAATCTTTGGCTTCTCCCTTTAAAGTCCAGGGAAATAACATGAGATATATCTGTTCATCCTCCACTTCTCGTATTTTAAATAGTGTGCAGATCCTATTAAAGGTACGTAGATGTTCATTTGGATCTTCCTTCGGCGCACCACTAAATTGGCATTGATTAGTCACCATGTGTAGAATTTGTCCTTTGATTTCATAATCTGGCGCATTAATGTCTGGATGAGTAATTGCGTGACCTTGGCCAGTGCGTTTAGCTCTCATTCGGTCTTCCATACTTAAAGGTTCCAGATTCTCCATAATTGAATTTGTTGAATCGGTATCAATAGATGATTCTGATTTAATAGTTCGTTCCTCAACAATCTCTGTTTGAATGATTGGTGGTTCCGGAGGAAAGTTTAATGGTTCAGGATCTATGAACCGTTCCTGAATATTTTCTGGATTCTCAATTGTGAGGTTTGTTTCAAAAACTGGATTATCGGAAATTTGAACTGAAGTACTTGGTCGACTGGATGACGATTCTAAAGAAAAATTAACGGCGGTTATATTTGTTAAACGATGTCTTGATCGAGTTACAGGTGGTGAACGTACAAAAGGTGATGAACGTCTTGCTCGGTGCATTCACTGAATATCCTATTAGTTTTTTAAAAGGAAAGAAAAATTATAATAAGTTATCCAATCAATAGACTTTTCTGATTTTGCCCACGTTTCGAATAGCCAAAAGATGCAGCAGAGGGGCAGGATTCGTTTGGTCTCAATTTAATTGAGGACTGTTTGGCTCCAATAACCCGGTCCACGTACAAATCCAACTATTACTACGAACCAGAAAATTTTGATGTCTATTAATTTAACCACTCAAAATAAATTTTCGTAATTTTAAGAAATTTAGATAAGAAGTAGAAAAAATTCTAAGTCCTAAAAACTAGAATGGCGAGAAATAAGAGAGAAAAAGAGTTCGTCGAAAAAGGTTGAAAAAGAAAAAAAATGGTTGAAAAATAAAAGGTGACGGAAAAATAAAAGAAACTTATAAAAACTTAAAAATACTTTACTAACCTAACCTTATTACTACAACTAACTTAAAATTATAATCGCAAATTGAAATTACTAATTGGAATGATAATTGATACATAGTAAAAGGTCTAAAAATATTAAAGCTTACAGGAAAAACTAAATCCCAAATGGAAATAACTTAAAAAGAAACTAAAACTTAAAAAGGCGTCGCAAAATTCTAAAGCACCTAAATCTTAGTCTAAAGAAAAAGCACTTAAGGAATTCTACGGCAAAGCCTAAAAATATAGGAGTAAAAATAACTATAGCAAAAACTAAGTTTAAAATTAATTATGAGTTAAAAATACAAATATTACGCTACAACGATTAAAAAGGGACAAAATATTAAAAGAAATAAAAAGTGATAAAAAAAAAATACAATTTTTATTAAAATATTATTTTTATATTAATTATATTAAAGTATTAAGTTTTAAATATAATAAAACTAATTAAAAGTAATTAATTAAATAAATTAAACTTAATTATAATAATAATAATAGTATTAGGGTTTAGTTAATAATAATTAAATAATAATCGTAATAAATGCTGAATTAGGGTTTGTATGTGGTCCTGTCAGACCCCTCATGCGAGTCGCATGATTTAAGAGGGTGGGTCATGCGAGTCGCATGACTGAACTGAACCGGTTCAACTGGACAGGTTCAATTTGACAGGTCACGTATATTTAATATTTATTTTCTTTTTTTCTGTTTTATATTTAAAATATAAATATATATATATAATTAAAATAAAACTTAATTTTTAAAACTAAAAATAAACTAAAAATACTTTATAATTTTGTAAAAATAAAAGAAAAACTTAAAAAATATATTTAAAATATTTTTTTTTTTTCGATTTTAAAAGCTTTTTTTTTTTTTTAATTTTTAAACAAAAATATAAATTTTACAAAAACTAACTATAACTTAAAAATTAAAAATATGGCGTTTCGCTTCGGCGAATTATCCCCGGCAGCGGCGCCAAAAATACTTGATGTCGAACGAGGTGTATATAAAATAGTTTATATTTTACTAGAAAATACTATTAAATACGATACAATTTTACACAAGATATTTATTTATTTATAGAATGGATATACTTAAACCTTGCTACAACACTTATAGGCAGTGTACCTAATCGTACAGTAGTGTAGTTTTTAGTAAGTCCGGTTCGTTCCACAGGGAAATCTTTAAACAAAGCTCAACGCTATATTAGTTTACTTTTATAAAAATACAAATATATATATAAGTAATATTATTATTATAAAAGGGGGTTTTTACCGTTTAATGACCGGTTTGTCGATTTTAAAACTTTAGTCGCAGTTAAAACCTAATGTAAAATATAAAATAAATACAAGACTTTAAATTAAAGCGTAAAGTAAATAACGATAATGAAATTGCGAATAATAAAAATGCGATTAAATTGCGATAATTAAAAGTACGATAAAAAGTGCGATAAAATAAAAGTGCGATAATTAGAAGTGCAATTAAATATAAAATAAAGGAAATTAAATATGAAATAAAAGAATTATGCTTATTTAAACTTCCGTAATCATGATGTTTGACGTGTTGATTTTAGTTTTATGCCCATGGGTTAATTGTCCTTTGTCCTGGATTATTTAATATGTCCGTCTGGTTTTCGTCCATAACAGTCCATCAATCATAAATATAAAGTGCAAGTGTCCTCGTCAAATTATTATTATACCCGAAGTTAAATATTCCAACTAATTGGGGATTCGAATTGTAACAAGGTTTTAATACTTTGTTTAATGAATACACCAGGTTATCGACTGCGTGTAAACCAAGGTTTTACTACTTTGTTAACAATTACACCAATTACCCTTGAATGTAATTTCACCCCTGTTTTAATTATTCTAGTGGCTATTAATCCATTCCCGTGTCCGGTTAAATGAACGATTATTCGTACATATAAATACCCCGCCCATCGTGTCCGATCGAGTGTATATGGTAATTTATAGGGACGCCCAATTGTAAATCTTTATATTAACATTAACAAACTTTCATTTAGTTAAACAAATATAAAGCCCATTAATAGCCCATAGTCTAGTTTCCACAAGTGTCGTTCTTTTATCCAAACCCCAATTATGGTACAAAGCCCAATTACCCAATTTTAGTAATTAGTCCAACATCATGATTACTTCGTTTTAAATAAGCATAATAATAACTTAGCTACGAGACATTAATATAAAAAGGTTGAACATAACTTACAATGATTAAAAATAGCGTAGCGTTACACGGACAGAATTTTGACTTACACCCTTACAACATTCGCTAACATACCCTTATTATTAGAATTATAATTAAAATTAAAATATAAATTATATATATATATATCCTATATATTGAGAGAGATTAAATTTTTTTTGTGTATCAAACTCGGCAGAAAACTGGCTTTATATAGGACCTGACCAGCAATCTCACTCCATGCGACTCGCATGGTTTTGTGCCTCTGGCCATGCGAGTCGCATGGCCACCCTGGATTCAGCCAACTACTTTGTTTTCTTCTTGCCGACGTAATATAATAATAATAATATATATAATATATAATTATATATAATTATATATATATTATATTATATTCTTGTGCATAGTAGACTAGATATTTTTGGTCCGTTGCGTCGGGCGTTTCTTCTTGGCTCAGGTCCCGGTTCCGGATTTTCGGACGTCTTCGCGTATTATTTTATATCGCGTACTTTGCGTCTTGTAACTTGTACTCTTGTCATTTTGAGACGTTCCTCATCAATATTTTGAACCTTTTTAGTTGTATCTTGTACTTTTTAGCTCTTTGGACCTTTTTGTCTTCAATTTGTCGAATCTGCCTTTTGTCTTCACTTTTTAATATTTAAACGAATATTGCTTGTAAATCGAACAATACCAACTAAAATCTTGTCTTTCTTGGGGAATAATGCTATGAAATATATGTTCGTTTTTAGCATTATCAGTAAGTAATGTGGTTAGTTCCACTAGTTGCGTATTGAAAGTGTACTTAATGTATTAGGTACGTTGCTTTGAAGTTTCGGAAGTGCATAATCATCATCTTGGCATTAAGGTGAGTGGAATAATTATGCGTGTACGTATATAATGTATTTATTTGTATAGTATGAATGTGGAAGTGTCGCGGTGTTCAAGACACCACATTCTAAGTAACGAGTGGAATTGTCGCAGTGTTCAAGACACCACTCATTGTTTTGATTGACATGTGGAATTGTCGAGGTGTTCAAGACACCGCATTGTCATGAGAGTGGAATTGTCGCGGTGTTCAAGACACCACTCATTGTTTTGATTGACATGTGGAATCGTCGCGGTGTTCAAGACGCCACATTGTCATGGGGGTGAGTTAGTCGCGGTGTTCAAGACATCACCCGGGGGATTAGTGATTACGCAGTGTTTAAGTAACACTAATGGATGTTATGAACTCCGACGGTCTTTCAAGTACCGTTCCCTTGTACGATTGGTTAACCATGGTTGTGTGAATTTGTATTTAGCATATTAAATTGTGAACTATATGCTATTGTTGTTGCTAGCCTCTTGTGAATTGTGGATAGTAGTTTATGCATGATGCTTGTATGGTTGTCGAATTGCTAGTTTGTATGCGGTATTGTGTAAGTGATTGCAAGTAAGTAGGTTATATATGAACATGTATAATTATTGCATTCACTAAGCGTTAGCTTACCCCTCTCGTTGTTTATCTTTTTAGATGCAGGTGCGGATAAAGGGAAGGGGGTTGTGGGATACTAGTTCCCTATGTTGGAGTACCGTGGAAGCTTTTGAAGTCGACCTAGCGTTTTGGGTAGTTTAGCCTCAAACCATGCTCGGGTGTAGTTTGGATTAAAACTATCAATTTAAGTGGGTCAAACTTGTAATACATTTGGTTAATGGCCTTTGTGCCTTTGTAAACATTTAACTTGTGATATTGTTTGAATGGGTTATATGTAACCGTTATTTTGGGCGCTAATGGTTTATTGTTTTTTAAAAAAAAAATTTATCGTATGAAATACGGGTTGGGTTGTTTCAAGTGGTATCAGAGCATGGTCTAAGGGATTTAGGCGACTTGAGATAGGTGCCTAGACTTAGACTTTATTGTGTGTGCACTTTATGCGGGACTTGTAGGACTTCGGGTCGGATCGGGAATTGTTAGTGCATAGGTTTATGTGAACTAACCTTGCGCTATTTGTTTTGTGTTGTATTTGCAATCATCAAGAGAGATAGACGTTGTACTAGTGAGTTAATGCGATGTACTCGCGTAGTAATGACTAGCTACCATTATTACGGGTGCGAATCGTGTCAAACAAGCGATGTACAATGATTGTTGAGCAAGATGGGGCGGTAAGGGGTATATGTGTATATATATGTGTCATGTCTTTTCGTTTCGTTGTTTAACCTCTTCCGTTTTATAGAATGAAGATGAGAAACGGACACGACACCGAAAATGGGGGCACGGGCGAGGACCCCAAGTTCACGGCCAAAGTTGAGGCCATTTTGAAAAGTCATCGTACGTCTTTCCTTGAAGATGTTAGGAAGATGTTTCTAGATACGTTTGACGAGCAATTAGTCAACGTAGTAAAGGAACAAGTTAAGGTTGTCCTTCAAGAGGATAATGTTGGAAGGCGGGACTTTTTCTATAAGAATTTCAAAGATGCTCAACCTCCTACTTTTGAGGGCGAAAGAGACACACTTAAGAGTGCCCGGTGGATCTCCGATATGGAGGGGGCTTTTCGTACTTGTGAATGTCCTCTTGATAAAAAGACGAGGTATGGTTGTAGCATGTTGAGAGGTGACGCTAAGTTGTGGTGGGATGCGAAAATCCAAGTTTATGGTGAAGAACAATGTATGGATTTGACTTGGGACGAGTTCAAGGCGGAGTTTTTTACGAATACCGAACTTCGGCTGATCTTACAAGGCTTAAGGACGAGTTGCATTCCTTGAGGCAAGGGTCGATGGTTTTGAACACTCTTAAATTCATTTTCTTGTCAAAGACCCAATTTTTCCCGGAATATGTCGGGAATGATAAAATGTTGAAGGAAGACTTCTATCGAATCTTGAACGATAGTTACCAAGAGAAGATTAGTGTAAATGTGGTGAAGAGTTTTGATGAGTTGTTCAATATAGCCAAAGGTTTTGAGGCGCTTGTGATGAGAAAGAGTGGCTTTACTTTTAGCAAGAGGAAGTTTGAAGCTACTAGTCATTCGAACTTTTCGAACAAGAAGAGCAAGAAGGGCTTCCGAGAGTGTTGGTAGTGTGAAGAAAGGTGCTTCCGGAGATTTTCCTTATTCTTGTCACAATTGTGGACAAAAGGGACATATGGTCGGTGATTGCACCAAACCATCTGCTACAACCAAACTTACTTGTTAAAATTGTGGTAAAGAAGGGCACCGAAGGCCGGAGTGTCCCGATTTGAATAATGATAATGTTAAGAGGTTGGAGAAGGCGGCGGGCACGGCTAAGGGGCAAAATTATTTGATGACCAATGATGAGGCCAAGCAATCCAATGAAGTTGTCTCAGGTACTTTCATGGTTAACTCTAATCCGGCAAGGATATTATTTGATAGCAGTGCTAATTAATCTTTTGTGTCGCCTCGATTTGTGTCTAAGCTTAACAAACCGCTAGCTAAGTTAAGTCGTCCGGTAGAAGTCGAAATAGCGGATGGCAAGACGGTGCTAGGGGTTGATGTGTGTAAAGATTATAATGTTGTGTTCGGTACCGAACGTTTAAAATTGATCTTATCCCGATGACTTTGGGTGAGTTTGATATTGTTGTTGGTATGGATTGGCTCGATCGTTATAGAGCCGATATTGCATGCCATGATAAGTTCATTCATGTGAAGACCTCAAGTGGGGGAGAGTTGATTATTCATGGTGACAAACGAAGAAGACTCGTACCATTATGCACTTATGCACGGGCGCGACGTTTTCTTAAGAGTGGTGGTATGGTTTTTCTTGCCCATGTAGTTGATACTCGTGATGAGCCACCATCCATTCGTGAAATTCCGGTGTTTAATGAATTTGAAGACGTTTTTCTGGATGAATTACCGGGTGTTCCGGCAAAAAGACAAGTTGAATTTCGCATTGAGTTGGTTCCGGGAGCTACTCCCATTGCTAAAACTCCTTATCGTTTAGCGCTGGTGGAAATGCAAGAGTTGGTAAATCAAACCCAAGAGTTGCTTGAAAAGGGTTTTATTCGACCGAGTTCCTCGCCATGGGGGTGCTCCGGTTTTGTTTGTGAAGAAGAAAGATGGTAGTATGCGAATGTGCATCGATTATCAGGAGTTGAACAAAGTGACGATCAAGAATCGTTATCCATTGCCTCGGATTGACGATTTGTTTGACCA